>NW_017729032.1:81241483-81276861 GCF_001723915.1 Gavialis gangeticus
CCCCCACCCCAGATATTTTGTAGTTATTTTTATAACCACTAACAGTGTGCACTCACGCAGACCATTATTTCAGTACTTAAGAATCTCAATTTACAACTAGGGATCCTGGTTTTCTCTGATTAAAAAAAAAAAAAAAATCCCCAGTTTTCAGATTTAAAAAAGTAACCCAAAATTCACATTTTTCCATGAGTAAAATGAAATGCCACTATATATATATATATAAATGTGTATGTATATGTATATGTGTATGTATGTATATGTGTGTATATATATATGTTTATATGTGTATATATATATGTGTGTATATATAATGGCATTTCATTTTAATCATGGGAAAATGTGGATTTTGGGTTACTTTTTTAAATCCAAATATTGGAAATTTTTATTAATCAGAGAAAACCATGTTCCCTGCTTATAACTAAAGCAAAGTACAATTTATTACACTGTCCCAGGAAGTATCACAAAGCACTTTACAGAGACACAAGTACAGTAAAATAGAAAAAGGGATTATTTTGGTAACTGGATATGAAAAAAACCTTTTTGCCTGAGATGAAAATATTCAATAAAACCATTTTCTTGGATTCTTTTAAACTTAAAATGTAGTGCATATTTTTTGCTTCAGGATAGAGGTGTTTTGATGACTTCTTGTGCTGCATGAAAAAGTGATTTTTCTGTTCCCTGTATCAATTAACCTTTCTTAGCCCCTTCATTAAATGACAGTACACAACTGCAGAGAGAAGGACACATGTTTCTTTGATTAGCAGAATATATAAAACAACTGAAAAAAGAATTGCCATGCTAATGAATACGGCTTGTCCATTTCTTTATTTGTACTATATCAAAAAATACATTATCTCATTATAGGTCATGAAAAAATGAATATTATGACATTAATTGAGCCAAACTATCTAATTATGTTGGTAGAATAATGAATTTCACATACAACTAGGCTGAAGCAAATATTTTTGTTAAACACCTTAAAAAACTTTACATGACTTTAGCCGAAATATCCTCAGGATTTTCACTGAAACAAATAACAAAAGAAACAACTATAATCTAATTCAGAAAATGAAAATGAACAATCTAGAGTTTTTAAAAATTACATATAAATAATTGGCCAGAGGAGCTAATATTCAAGAAGGGCATACCATTAAATAGACATATGTCAAAGAGTTAATTTAGACCACTTGACTTGGGGGAGGATGGGGAATGGTAAACAAGGAGAACACTAAACTTGCTAACAAAGATAATAATGAATACAAATAGTTAAGATTACATCAAATGCAACATGCTCTCAGATGAACAGTTTGGAAGACATTCATACTGTTGTACATTGAGGGCCTCTATGTATGTTTTGCCCAGTATCAGCAGAGGATGCTGCCTAAATTGTACTATCCTGTGTTGCTGTTTGATGTTCTGCTTTTACTGTATGGTGTTAAGGCATAGTTTATTGTTGTTAATAAAGATTATTCCCCTGTTCTTCCACATGTGATCTCTCTAGGACAACTGCACCAAAAAAAAAAAAAGAACAAAACCTACTACTGGGAGAAATTAATCTCTCTGTACAAGTCTAGAAAAAATTCTATGCACTACCTGTCTACCACCTTAAACCTTCAGAAAAGATCATAATAGATGAGCTCTAAAGAATGCATAGGATTTGTGGTGGCCCTGTTGTTTATACATTCCACTTAAGTTGAGGTTGAGTAGAATTGCACTCAATCATGCAAAGGGGTTGAAGTCATCTGGCCCTGTGGGCTGGATGAGTGGAGTGAGACTGGTCTTCAGGCCAGATCAGCCCACAGACCCCCACCCATATTCCTGATCTAGCACGTGACACTTACTTGGGCTGGTCTAGGACACTCCCCCAAGTAAGCATCACAGCTGGTACAATCTAGGACACCCCCTCTCCACAGTGAGCACCAAATATGATGTGGGGCCAATAGGGCAGCACCACACATTGAATTGTGAGACTCTGAAGGCTGAACAGTCCTCTGTTTTTGTGCACCCCTGTTCTAGTACATGTCTGTCTATCATCCTCTAAATACAACTTGGCTTTTGAGGACATGTCTACACGATGGTGGTGGCACATTGCAGTTCAGCTTCTCAGAGGATACTCCACCAACCCATATCCACATGTGCATTCCAAACCCAGTGGCACATTAGTAAGACCATTCAGAGGTATTTAATTTTTTGCTCAGAGAGTTACTTCAGGTGTCTAAAGTTTTGCTATAGAATATGCCAAGAAATACTACCATGGGTTGAACTGAGCCTCTTAAATATCTCTAGTGTAAGTGTATTTGGGAACCAGACATCCCTGAGGGACCTGATCTTATACATGTTCTTAGAACCTACCAGCAGGAAAACAGAATATACACACCAGCAGCACCAATTATAACATGAAGCACAGAAGTCACTTCCATTCCAAAATGCAGTTATTTGAGTCCACCTTGCATATAATACTCCATTGGCCTAGAACACTCACTTGGAAAGAGAAACATATGACTTGGATGCCCTCCTTATCTTGAAAGTGTTCAAAGCCATATAGCCATAAGATTGCCATGACAACCAACCAGGTGGCAGGATGGGAAAGTGTTAATCACCTTACAGACAGTAATGCAAGATTCATAGAGCCAAAGAGAAAGCAAGCAAAAGGGAGTTATGACTCTATAGCTCAGTACTGAGGGTGTTCATCCTGGAAATGGGAGCTTGGCATTCTAGTTTATGCTCTTTACTTATTAGCAGGGATCCTAGTTTTCTTTGATAAAAATGTCCCCAAGTTTCAGATTTAAAATGTAACCCAAAATCCTAAAATCCACATTTTTTCTGTGATTAGAAGGAAACACCATTATATAGATGCTTTCAGGGACCAGAGGTATTAAATAGACAGGAATAAGCCCATTTTATATATAACATCTGTTCATACCATCTAAAAAAGTAGACTGTTGCCTTTAAAAGCTCATGACTATCTGAACAAGTGAGTCTATATGGTGAAACATTGACTTCTGCTGAACTGCAGACTAACGTGGCTAACTACCTCTGCCTAATAAGCAGGGATCCTGGTTTTCTCTGATAAAAATCCCCAACTGTCATGTTAAAAGTAACCCAAAATCCACTTTTTTCTGTGATTAGAATGAAACACCACCAAATATACCACTCTTACAATAATTACTTCCAGTAAATAAAAAGTTTTCAACCAAACCAGTCCCTCAGTTATACCTATTTAACACAGTTATCTCCAAACTATATCTTCAATATAACACTTGTGTAATATAGTCTCTAGAACTTAAACAGTTCTGTTGCTAACACAAACTAAGGAAAATATTTTACTATTTTATGCCTACCTGTGTTGGCTATGAAGGAATAACTGGAATACTAAAAATATTTTTAGTTGCTAATATAGGCAGATGTGACCTGAATACATACTAGGATTAAACCCAGTGAGCAAGAAGAACTGATTTATGCATCAGCAATTTTGGAGTAAAAACAAACTTAAATAACAAATTCTGATGCACCACTAGTTGTTTAGTGAACCAAATTCTGGGGGCTTTGGAAGCTAAATTTGGATAGACCCTGATTTTATATTTGGACTCCATATCAAAAATGGGTTGAACCAGAACCCTGAATCCAAATTCTGTTGTTACTGTTGTGGAGATGGGAATACCATCAAATTTCAGAACTTAATTTTGTTGATCACTTCCATCTCTATTCAGTTCAGGATATAAATGTTCTTACAACATAATCAACATTACCTGAACCTGAGAAAATAATCTGAAATGGAAGTTATTTGATTGTTGATTTTATGAGCCTGAACATCAGCTTCTGTCTTTTTTTTGAGATTTTTTTATGCAAGAAGAAATGTGATTTAATCACACACCTTTATTTGCAAACAGATCTTTATTTCATAAGTTAAAAGTCAACCATTAGAAGCTGGCTTAGAGAAAGGTAGTTGAGATTTCAAACTAGCCATTCTGTCTTAATATAACAACATAAGTGATGGTCTGCTCTGACAGAAGAAAGAAATTGTCTTCACTTATAGAAATGGTTATAATAGTTGCAAGAACAGCTATGACTAGAAAGCAGCCAAAAATGAATGCTCTTGATTTTTCATCTTAATAAAATTCCAAAATATTTGGAGAGAAGAGGGGGAGCAGGAAAATCTGTGACAGTAGATTTGCTATTTTTAATAGATATTGTGCTACTTTTTACGGCAATAACAATCTGCATATAAAATTTGGATTTTTCAGGGGCGGGCTCTGTGAGTTTAGGAAACCTGGGTTGGATAAAGGTTTAATCCAATCTAAGGGATTAGATAAACTGAATTGAAATGTAAATCAGGAGAAGTCTAATGAAGAGCATAATGGAAAGACTGTAGGGTAACAACAAAAGAATGAAAGACTTTTAATTAATTTAAGAAAGATCCACATCACACCAACTGAAGAAACCAAGTTGGCATGTTAAACAACCAACAGGGAAAGCACGTTAGGGTATGAGGAAGAAAGTTACAGAGATAAAAGGGAGCTGCAAACAAAATTAGACTGTGCTTTCCTTTCTAACTCATGAAACTGACAAGTACATTAGGATAAAAGTGCATATTGCTTAAGGAGACTAAAGAAAATATGTTTAAGAAAACAGTGTCCTATTCCCTTTGCACTGAAGGTAAGGGTTCTAAACATTAGAAATTGCAAATACTTTTCTACCAGCTTTAAAGAAAAAAATAACTCCATTTTATGTTTTCTGCTCTGTAGGGGAACAGCAGAATTAGTTCAAAGTGTATGAATTTTATACAACTGTGGGAGTGGAAGGAAGTGTAAGTGCATGTTTTATATATGTAAAATTTCAAGGGCAAAGCAAAGTCAAATAGATACATTTTCATTTAGCTCTAAAAAGAAGCAGGTCCTTAGTCATTCCAAAATATTTAGGTTGCATTTTCTATAACTAACTCTACCTTCTCTGACAATTGTGTCTCCTTCAGTCATGAGTTTCTGCTATTAGACAGCAGTAACTGTTTCACAGGAACATAGCTATCACAGGAAGCAAGTTATAGATTGAACCTCTCAAGGCAACTGGGCCACAAAGCACTGACCAGCAACTTTTTAAGGCTAAAGGCTGGATTGCCCAAGTTCAGGTCAGAGACAGATAGGCATTTGGACCCAGGCATAGGGAGAATGCCCACAGGCAGCATTTTTCCTCGGGGGAAAGTCACTCTCGCCAAAGCTACCTGCCACCAAAGTCTCAAGTTCACAAGTTGGATCAAATATCTCTGCAGGACAGATCTGGCCCAGGACATAGGTTGCTGACTAGGGCTGTGCAAAACACCTGCATTTCGTTTTGGTTTTGGATTCAGTGTTTCAGAAGGACTGTATTTTGTTTTGGCGTTTCACAGAGCTGTCCAAAATAGCTGTCTTTTGTTTCAGTTTGGATTTAGTATTTTGGAGGGACAGTGCATTGTTTTGGTGTTTTGAATCACTGTCCCATTTTGTTTCAGCCAAAACTGTTTTGGGGCTGTTTTGAAATTTCGACAGTGTTTTGGTGTTTCAGCCATAGGCTATAATGGGGAATCACAAAACTGCCTATAACTTTGTCATTTCTTCCTTAAGTCAGATGAAACATGCAGGGCTGCTATCCCCCTCTGAGGCCACGAAGCTTGCCAAGTTTCAAGGAGATAGATGCAGTGGTTTCTGGGAAACTGCACCTCAAATTGTTCAAAGCAAACGCATATCACTTGCCAGCAGCAGCAGCCTGCTATTATCCTACATGCATAACTGGGGGCCTGCTCCCCCTGAGAGGAGTCTGGCACAGCCCTGCAGCCCTCCTGGGGGATGTGGGCCCCTGGATATATGTGCAGGATGACAGCAGGCTGCTGCTGCCGGCCAGCATTGTGTTCTTCCTGACTCTCAGTGCAGGCTGCGCTGGGCAGACTCAAGGGCTGATGCTGGGCCCAGCTGGCAACAGCAGCGTGCTGTCATCCACATGCTCTGCAGCCAGTGAGTGCTGAGTTAAAAAAAAAAAAAGCCCTGCACTCACCGGCTCTGGCAGCAGCGACTGGAGCGTCTGAGGGCTCAGAGCAGAGTCCCCCTGTGCAGCGCAGGGGAGTGGGGGGACAATGTGGATCACCCTCCATGCCTAGAACCCACACAGCAGCACCATCACACAGGTGCAGCATGGCTCGGCAGGGAGCTGCATGCTGCTTAGGAACTGGGGCAGCTCCAGCAGTCAGCCAGAGCTATTGTTTCGATCCCCAGCTCTCTGATCATTCCCCCACCTCTTCCCAGGGGGTGTGAGCCCCCAGATCTGCACAGGATTTCAGCAGGCTGCGGCTGCTGGATGGGGAAATAGCCCAGAGGTGTCGCCATCACCAGCTGACAGCAGCAGCCTGCTGTTACCTCGCATCATCTGGGGCCCTGCACCTCCTGGGAACAGTTGAGGAAAACAATCAGAGACCTGGGGGAAAGTTTGGGGAGCTGGGGAATCAGACTGAGGGAATGATCAGGGACCTGATCATTTCCCCAGCTCTTGGCTTGATTTCCTATCTCCTGGCTCTGTTCCCCAGCACTCGGGTTGGAAGGGACCTCAGGGACAGATCATTGTCACTGGCCAGCTACAAATGTCAATATCAGAACAGTCCTTCCCCCATGTCCTCCCCCTCCCTCTTTCTCTGCAAGCCCACCTCCGAAATAGCTCTGAAATGTTTCGGAAACATCCAAATCATTTTGGAAAATTTCTGAAATGTTTCAGATAGCCCATTTCATTTCAGAGTTGTTTCAGAGCCCTGCATTTTGTTTCAGATTCAGTGTTTCAACTGTTGAAACATCCGACTCCAAAATTAAATGAAGCAACTGCCAAAATTTTGCACAGCCCTATTGCTGTCCTCTTCCTCAAAGGGCTTAAAGATCAACTTAGAGATGTTGAACTGGACTCTCTTGGAGAGAGAGTGCCAACAAGAAAAAAAGGCAGACAAGGTTCTTTGGGTGAATCTGATATCTTTTATTAGACCAACTTTAATAGTTGGAAAACAATTGTTTTCCAACTATTAAAGTTGGTCTAATAAAAGATATCAGATTCACCCAAAGAACCTTGTCTGCCTATGTCCTTAGACCAACACAGCTGCAACCTACACCCTTGTAACAATAAAAAAAAAGCTTTTGGGTGATCTGCCTACTGTAGATAGATCATTCTATATCTGTTAGAGCTTTTTCAAGGTGCATGGATTTCCTGCTAAACACGATTTGCATCAACTCATTCTAGTCAATTTAGTTAGCTGCGTTCATTCAGGTACTATTTTCATCTAAGCATTGAGTAAACTGGGAAAGGATGATATTTATGCCCAAGATAAAGAAAATGAAAGTCAGGGTTTTGTCTATGTGCTATGGGTACTTCAATCTACCTTGCCTTACAAGCTATATATAGGATGAAAAGCAAACCTTGAGTTGTTGAGGTAGAGAAATGATTGCACAGAACAGCCTTCTAGATGCAAATGTTATAATACTTTAAATACATGTAGGTACAGATTCTTGTGTGTGTCTGGTATATAACAGGCACTGATCAAAATAAGAGTACACGGGTGCTATCTATAACTTTCAGATTCTGGGACTAATACTATGGGGTACCTGTAGATGTGCCCAAGGCTTTTCCAACCTGCTGTAATTATAGTGCATTTGGAGCAGACTCAATTTATCTGGGTGCTTTAACTAAAGCTCATTCATTGAGCTTTAGTTAAAGTGTCCTTGTCACCATACAGGAATGCTGATGTACAAAATGCTGCTGAAACATGAAATGCTGCTCTTGGAGCCACTCTAATTAAAGCACCCCTGAAGCACATGTAGCCCATAAAGCCCATAAAGATTAGATCCTTGGAAGTAGAACATCCTCAGAAATACTGTAGTATAAGTTATACCATCTAGCTATGCTTTCAAAGGATAGGATATTAACTGTAACTGTGGTTTCCTGAGCACAATATTGCTCCAAGGACATCCCTTTCTATTAATTAAAACCCCTGAAATGAGGACTAGGAAGGGTAGGGATGCATTCTTTAGGGTAAATAAATTATAGATGCATAAGCTTTTGTGAGCCTGAGCTCACTACATCAGATGATGTGAAAGGATGTGCACAGCGCAGTCTATCAAATAGAGATATTTATATATTTATACCTGTCTTTTACATGACTTCAGATTAACACAGCTAACCACCTCTCTCGAAATAAGCAGGGATTCCCCCATTTCCTGGGGTAATTTTTAGTGGGTTGCTTAAATCAGCTTTGACTGTTTTTCCCTGCCAGAATAGCATAAAGCTAGTGGAGTCTGGGAAGACAATCCAGACCATGGTTTCCCAACTAGAATAATCTATTTTATGCTGTAATATCCAGTAAACTTTATCCTGAGAGGAAAAATATAGAGTACTGAAAGTACTATTTAGACATTTGCCTCCTTAGTTGTATTTCAGTCCTGATCCTGTGCTGGCAGTTGAGGGAAAGATTACTGTTAAAGCCAATGGGAGTGTTACTTGCATGAAGAGATAAGGATTGAACCCTTTCCCATGAGTACCAATTATTTTTTATTTGAGTTTGTCTCCATGGTAACTCCCACTTAGAGGTTTTGTTTGGACCTTGTTTCTATGTGTCCTCAGGAAAGCCCAAACATGGTTACCACACTGGAAACAATATAAATCATTAACTTAATAAAAATGTTTTAGTTGTAATGAGCAAGTAACAATTCAGGTCTCACTTCTGCTTGAGTTCTTAAGTTTGAATGAAGCAGAAAATACATTCTATTTTCAAATGTCTACTTGATCATGTCTGCTGGGCTAATTTCTGTTTTATCTATACACTAATTAAAACAATAGCTCTTCATGCTCGATTTATCAATGTAGTAAAAACCAGTTTCAGTTAATTTCCTTTCTTTGGGAAAAGGTTTTTTTTTGTGCTTGAGTAATTTTTAATTATAATGAGCAAACTATTACAGAAACTGAAGACTTTATTAAAGGACTCTGGGTCATAAAGCTATAACTAAAATGCTGTCATCTTTTCTATTCTGTACTTTACTTTTGATATGTGGAATTTAATATCTAAGTAGGCTGAGAATTGATATGCTGTTGTGTGCTTGGACACAGATGTTTATTTAATTGACTTAGATTTTATAAAGTTATACAGCAGTCAAAACAATCCATTAGGGTGACTATTCAAATTTCAGGAGCTTTTTGAGCAATTATTCAAAAAAATGCTTAGCTCAAATAAAAGAATTTGCACTCGCTGTGAACTGAGGCTTTTTACTACTTTTGAGAAACCAACAAAAATGATGAAGCAGCAAGGATATGCAAGTAATCCTTCTAATAGGTTTATTAACCATCAACATTAATGTTATGGATTAATTCCACAAAGCAAGTGCATTTTCTGCAATTCCATCTGTAACTCATCCTGTTGTGCTTTACCTATTTTGGTCAGAGAGAGTGGGTGGGGAGGGGGAGGGAAAGGAAGTAAAAATTTTAATATACTTTAAAAATATATTTGCATTGATGTGTTTACATTTCTAAATCACCTGTGCAATATTTTGGCAATTGTGCAAACACTTAATTCTGAATCAAATAAAGAGAAAAGGCCTTTCAGCCCTGTCACCTCCAAACAAATGAGTTCTCTAAATGTCCAGTTGACTCCCTCTCCACAAAAAATGGGAAAATAAATCACAGGAAGTAATGTTTCCTCTTTCAGTGTGCCAATTGCCAGGAATTTAATGTTATTGAATGTTAGTTTTCATAGACGATTGGTAGGGGGAGGGGAAGAGGCTGTTCCTTGCTTATGTAAATTGTATTGGAGGCATCTGATATTCTGACTTGAAGAGGTTTTGGTAGTACTGTAGTTTCTGATTAGTTTCTTAGTTTAAATAAAATATTTGAGTTGCAAGTCTAGAATTCACTCACCATGAATATCCCTGCATTATTTAACCACAGTTCATTGTTTCCATAAAATTCTTCTGAGAAAGTTCATGTACTAGAATGTGTATGCGGAGAGAAAATTCTGAAAGCATGCAAATATAGACAAGAAATTTATTTAAATATACAAATGAATATTTATGAAAGTATTTTCTATGCTGTGATCTCAAATCAACCTCCTGCAACCAAGAGAAGGCAATGAAAACAAATATCTATTGCAATGTCTCTTGAGGGTCATTAATCCTTATTCTGTTTAAACAAGGGGACAGTACAAGCTGATCACAAATTCTTCAGTATCATCAGAGAAAGACATTCTCTAAAGCTTAGATTTAGCCAAGCACCCTTTTCCCAACAGGCATTTTTCTTTCCTACTTTTCTCTGTGGAATGTAGTTCTAGTAGCTTTGAGCTCAGTCTACAAATGGAGTTAGGCTCAGCATTATAAACCTGATTTAGATACCATCCTGCCTAAAATTCTGTGATTTTGTGCAAAATGCCAGAAAAAAAACTTTACTAAAAACAAAATGCTGCCTCCCCAGTGGAAGCCAGAAGCCACTGTGGCCTGACCCCGTAGCCCACTGGAGACAGAAGGAGCCACTGGCATGAAGGGGAGAATCCAAGATGCTGGTCACTCCCTCTGTTGATTGGCCAAGAGGGGTACCTTTCATGAAGCTGTGCTCCTCTCCATTAATCAGTGGTGCATGACGGACAGCCCTCTTGGTCAATCATTGGAGGCGGGGGGCGGTGCTGCTGCCGCTATAAGCCTGTGAAAATGGTGTCTGGTGCAATGATGGGACTACAAAATCAGCCATATGCCACCTTGATTTGTGTAGATACCTACTGATTGGATATGTAGAACAGAGTTAGTTATCCAGGCTTGCTATACATTATTTCATTTCATTGGAGGAGTTAAGGCACTTGGGAAAGGGTTCCATAAATACCAGGTATCACCTAAACTAGCTAGATGCAAATTTTGTGAAGAGCTGTAGAACTTACGTCCTGTCAGAGACTTTAGGTATCTAACTCCAGGATTCACATACAAAAACCTTCACCTAGACTTAGGTTTTTAAAACAGGCCAGTTATTTCTCCTTCAACTCACTCCATAGCAGATAATAGAAACCTAACTTAGAATATGGAACATTACTATTTGGAAGAGTAATTTAAATGCCTGTTTCTAATTTTTTTTTTTCAGGAAACTATCCCATACCATGATATATAAACGTTCTTAAAGAGATTTTGTTTCTGTTTACTGTTTTATACCATAGGTAAATATTCGTCTGAGAAGGGGCTAAGGCTCAGGTCTTCCGAGTGAGTATGCTTGCAACCAGGCTGTCAAGTCATTCTCTCTCTAGTTCAAATAATTGTTTATAATAAACTAAAACAGTTCCAACATGAAAAACTGAAGGAATAGCACCTCAGAGGACCCTGTAATCCAATATGGGGTGGATCTGGGAGAGAGGGTGGTACTTGCCACAACCTGCTTTGATTCCTGCTTCACCTAAGGTTTAAAGTTAACTGCCTGGCAGCAGCATTTCTTTTCAGGCAGCAATGAGAGTGTAACTGAATTCATGGCTTATTAAAGTCTTAACTCTTCACTCCATAGGCATTAATGACCATCTCTCCTTTTTAATGGTCTTGATGTTCCACTAATCAAGCTGGCCTTTCTTCTACAATCCTGATGTCTATTTAGTGTTTCTGGTAATATATCTCCTATTGCATAGCCCTGAAGGTTGTTTTTAACTAGTTCCAGTAAAATTATATTTGTTTCAGTCTTAAACTGAAAAATATAGCCTTTGGCCCCTAGCATATTAGTTAAGCTTCTAGCTTCTTTTCACTTGGAGAAAAATATGCATTGTGTTATGTGGGGTGCCATACCACACCATCTGAACCCCTCTTTTCAAAATCCTACATCTGCCCATAAGTCAGGGAATTATTCTGTGAAATGGAAGAATAGGGTTTTAATCCCTTCTCTGGCAAAAAAATTATATCAGGCAAAAAAGAAATAGGATTGGGGAAGGAGAGGTGGAGGGAGGAGGGAGGTTTAAGCAGGCTGGCAGACCAAGGCTGATATCATTAGTTTCATCAATTAAAAACTAAACTCTATATATGCACATGCACATCAGTTTCAAAACTATTTTATATATGTGTGTGTGTGTGTGTATATATATATATAGAGAGAGAGAGAGAGAGAGAGAGAGAGAGAGAGAGAGAGAGAATCTGGAAAAACAATAGTAGCATTGTAAAGATCCTGATAACTTCCCAAAAGCATAGCAGCAGGGTTACTGGATGCCCTTAGCTTCTGTGTAAACTTAAGTTAATGCTTAAAAAGTATCAAGCGTGACTTAATGGGGCTAAATATTTGTAATAAGGAAAGACATAAATATCCTCTTTCTACACTGGCAGTTTTTATAAAAATCCCTGTAAAACAGCAAATGATGAGTCATAGGATTTGTGTTGTAGCAGAAAAGAAAACGTCATCTCCTTTCAATATCAAGAACACTTCTTAGGAGTCCATGACTGCAGAATTAGGCCTTATCACTGTGCATGAAAAACTCCCCATGGGAACATTTCCTATGGATAATGTTACCATTTGTTCTGACAAAAGGAGCAAAATCTAGACATCTCATACATATCATTTTATTTAAAGAAAAACTGATAACCTGCTGATATGGATTAGCTGTTGTGGTTTTGACAAACTGCATGTTATTTGAAACATGAAAAAAAATGCAAAATATGAACAATTCTTGATAGCTACAGTATCTTTAAAATCAACGTCATTTAATACCATTTATATATGAATCATACTGCACCAGTCTTTTGATAATGTTAATAGTGAAATATTATATTTGTATACTCTTCCAAGCTGCTGATCCAATTATGGTATCATTGTAACAGAGTTATGTGTGTCTCTGCATTCTATTTTATGGGTATCATACACTTATGTATGAAATTAACATAACGTTATATATAAAAAAGTCCACAACAAACTCTATACTCTATGGGTAGTAACCTTAACTGGTATAAATCAGTATAATTTCAATGAATCAATCATAAGTTTTAAATACAGGGTTATGAAAATATTGCACAGAGATGTAATGATATACTACAAAATATCAGAAATCTATAAGTAATGTATAATATTGACATAAAATATATTAATGTAAAGGTTTTTTCTTTCATTGGACCAGAAGTGGAATTGTAAATATTATAATAAACAAAAAACTATAAAGATGAATGAGTTGCAGACCAGTGCTTGCACAGGCTGATCCTGCTGAGTGATTTCAGTGTCTATGCAGATAACATTTCATGGCTATTTGTAGATTTCTGGCCAAAATGACAATTAAAGGACTGCCCCTGGCTTTTGACTCAGCTTTATACAGCTGGACATAACATATTTTTAAATGTGGGAGAAACAGAATGAATTCAGGTCCTTGTCTTAGAAGCCTATTATTACTCTTTTCAATTTTAAGCCAGATGCACCTTTCTGCCTGATGTGCAAAGGCTTGTTTGGATGGTCTAGTCTGCAAAGCTAATAGAGATTATGAGATTCTGGAGGGCTATGAAGAACAGCTCTGCCAAACTGGTTGTCAGATTTCTGCTGAGCTGGGCAAAAATTAAAATTATCTGTTGTTTTTGACAATGTATTTTTCTGTTTCTGATTTCTGATTTGCCCACTGGAACCCTCAGCATGATATTGTCAATTATTCTGGAGAGTCCTTGAAAATCACTCATCTCTTCTCTGTTGCTTGGGACATAAGATGAAATCACGGCAAGCTTGGCACAGTTGCACATAAACAGTTTTTATTATTTCTACTGAGTCCAGTAAAAAGGATCACTTACAACTGGAATTTGGGGTTTGATTGGCTTACTACTATCATTTTATGTTTTACTTAAATATTGAATTCACACAGTTGACTTCAGCACACTTTAAACATTATTTAAAGGACCAAGTATTGCTTAATCAAATCCTGTAAGCAGTCCTACAGAGCTAATCATACTCTTACATGGATAAGGGGAGCAAGAATGGGCTTTGAGTCTGTGTGTATAGATGCTCAATCATTAAATTAGGGACATACCAGTTCAAAATGCCAAGGATGTGGGGTAAAGAAGAAAATGCTACTCAGAAAAATAATGATTTCATTTATCTGCAAGTATGTCTATTGTTGTTCATCATTTGGTCATTAACCTTAATAATGTCAAGCATATTCTTAACTTTACAGTTAACCACATTAGTGTGTAGGCTAATAACCGAGAGGATATTTAACTTGAAGGAGTATATTAGTGCATTATTGGCTTCTACTAAATACAGCCATTCCCTGATGCATTGTGAAGCATCTGAGAAGGGACTATTAAACACCAAGGAAAGATAATTAGCAGATGAAATTCAGAGTGAGGTATATTACAGGTAGATAATACATCACAGAGATTCCAATAAAAAGAGTGGAAAAGACAAGATTCTACCTGCAGCCCTTATTATATGTGTACAATCAGCAAGGATTCTGGTTTTCTCAGATTAAAAAAAATCCCCAATTTTCATATTAAAAAAAGTAAACCAAAATCCACATTTTTCCGTGATCAGTTATATATATAGTAATGTTATAACTGATCACAGAAAAATGTGGATTTTGGGTTACTTTTTTTAATCCAAAAAATTGGGGACATTTTTTTTTTGACAGAGGAAACCAGGATGCCTGATTATCAATCTGACTATGCCCCTACAGTATGGAGGTTAAACCCATAAATGGACATAGCAGAGCTAAGAGCAGAGCTGGGACAAGCATTTAGGATGTCTTGAAGTTAGTTACTCTAACTGAATAATAGGGCTGTGTGAAGTTTCAGTCCCTGATTCGATTCAGTGGAGATTTGGGCCAATTTGGCAGCTGAATTGGTGAATCCAAATCGAACCAGGAGATCCTTTAATCTCTCCAAATTGAATCAGATCCCTCTGAATTGATTTGGAGAGATTCAGAAAGATTCAGTGATTCATACATAGACACAGCTTTAAATGTTTTTTCTACATACCACAGGAGCATGGTGGGGTCCACAGCGCACTTGCAGCAACAGACCCAGAAGCACCTACCTAACAAGAGGCCAGGCACCTAAAAGCAAGGGTTTCCAGCACTTAGCCATTAAGTATCTAAGTCTGTTATTAGATCTGGCCCTAAGTTATTTTTTGAATCTCTCTCTGAGTCACATAATTTATAAAAAAAACCCAAAATAATTCCTTAAAAGATCAAAGCTACATTAAGTCAAAGTGATTCCTGTGCTTTAGGGGACCTTTCACTTCCTCACTTGGGTTTTGACTATCTTGAAACAGCACTTGTATAATCTTTTTACTTCTGTAATTTTAGTGAAATGGTACTTGAAAATATATAAGCATTTTCTGCATATATGCATATTTAATAAGTAGCACCTCATATTCCAATAGTAAATGACAAAGGAAACATGGTGTCCTTTTAAGTTCCAAAAGCAGTAGCTCTCATCTCAGCAGTATCTCTTTCCTCCCTCCTTAAAAACATATTTCCTTTACTAAGCCAATCAGTTGTGCTATTTTCTGGCTATCTCTATAATTTCAAGCCATGTGTCATCAGTTGCTGTATTAGTTATGTGTGAACTGGTTTACTTCTAGTTGAGTTAAAAGGATCTTAGGACAGGATTTTTTTTTTGTTTAAGAACAAAAATTCAGTATTTTGGCAGTGTGCAACAAATCAACAGAACAGAGTAGTATTATAGGCATTAGAAATGGGAATTTACAATTTCTGGCTTATTTGAAATATGCCACTTTTTCTTTTTCTTGTCCCATATAATCCATCAACAGATTGCAAACAAACAAACCAAAAAAATCCCAACCAAACCAAAATTAAAAAACTTCATAATTCATTACTGTCTTTATAGAATAAATAATAGGTCATTAAAGCTGTCAATATTATCTAAAAACAATTCACATCAAAATTTAAATAATGACTTTGACTTACCTACATGTTATTCATTTAGAATGTTTTATGTGACACTAACTCAGAAATTTCCAGTTCCTGCTGCGCTGGATAATTACATAAATAATCTGCTCAGGCACAGAAACAGATACAGTACCATAGAAAAGTTACTCACCCTCACTCTGTCCATTTTGTGGAAGCTGTAGGGCTGGAAAGGCATAAAGAAACTCTTAAAAGCTCGGAAGATGATCAACATAGGATTTCTCTGGAACACAAAGTTAAGAAGTGTGCCATAAGTTTTTCACTTGATGAGTCATGGTGCACAGAATGTGTTGTGTAATGTGCATTTGTCAAGGAGAAGACAGCAGCATAAGCTGAGAGAGTCTAAGAAGCAATATGGTCTGCAGAGAACTTAACTTGAATAGACCCTAGTCTATATTGCACCAGGCATCATAGGAAAACCAAAAAATGGGTGCATGCTGTGATGACTTAAAAACTTTACCTCTTTCTTCTACTTCCTCCCATTGTCTTGCAAGTTCTGAGATTGTTTGAGAAGCAAACTGCAGTATCTCATCATATGCAGTTTGCATATTGGAACCAGCCAAAAATATTAATTACAAATATTTTAATCCAATCAATCTCCATTGACAAACATTTGAACCAAAATTTGCTTTTCATAGCTGTTTGATCTAGTAATTCTCAAGTATTTGAATATTCATGGAAAGCAAACACAAGAGGGAAGTGACCACATCTGAATTTAAATTTGGTGTACAATTTGAAGAAATAGTTCAATTTCCCCTCCCTACAATTAACTCAGTTCCAATAATAAATTATAATGTTTATGCTTCTTTTATAAGATAATTTGCTGGCTGAATCAGTAGCTTTCAGAAATCTTCCTCCTAGAAAAGAAAGGAAGGTAAAAAAGTCCAAACAAGCAAAATACAAATGCAGATAGAAGACCAACAGAAAGAGAGACGTTCTGCCTTGTAGACTGCCCTACCAATCCTTTTGCTACCATTCGGGTATCCTGTAATAAAATGTAATTATTTACTTCTTCATTTCTCATGAAGGACGTCTTTATTCTACTAGAAATGTTTTCCATCTCTCTTTTATGTGGAAAAATCCGTCAGGCATAAAATAGATGACTAAAAATAGGCACCATATACAACAGTGCTATAAAAATGATAACAGACAATTCCCTAATCCAGGGAAACTCAGAATGTGGTTCCTAAGCCACAATCCTGATGGGTCTTTAATTTGTCTCCTCAGGATCTTTCCAGAGAGTGTTATCAAAGGGTGTGAACACACAAGGGTTTGGAGCCCTGTCAAAGGGGGAACATTTCAAGAAGGCAGCAGTTGGTAATTATGTGTGAACGAGCTAAGAACAATTCAAATGCAGCAAACTCACTCCAAAGTTAAGGTATGAAGAGACATAATTGTGAATTGTGAATTTAAATCATGCCTCAGTTCAACCTCACAGGCTACGATACTGCCACTACGCAAGGCATTCTAAATACACTTTAAGTTCTACTTGTCATTGTCATTGGCAATCCCTTGATAAGATGATGACAGTCTTCCAGTAGGTAGGGAAGTCATCATTGAGTTCAGAGATGAGTATACCACAGAACATTTCAGAAGCACACACAGAAGATCCAGTACTATTTTGAGTCAGTCCTCTTTCAACTGGTTCACAATTATGTGTGGACACAAAGCATTTCATACCTAGTGTGTTGTCAGTCCTGGCACCCCAAACTCCACTGCTCCTCACTCCCTCTCCTCAAATCAATGCAGGGCAACAGGAATATTCTGGGATGCAGGCAGGACTCTGCTGCCCAAAGCTCTCTGTTGCTTATGGATGCCTCAGTCTATAGGGGTGAGGAAGCAGAAAGCCTCTCTGTCAGTTTGACTTTTCTGCTAGGGAACCTGGGCATATGTCCCAAGATTATTTAGGGTGAGGGGGAGCAAATTCTGGGGAAGGGAAGCTTTATGGTCCCCTGCTTGAGGTGAGTGGGTGGTTGTTAGGGGTGTGCAAAATGGGCCATATTCAATTTGGATTCAGATTCGGCGTGAATCAGGGACAATGATTCAATTCGTTGATTTGAATCACTGTCCCAATTTGATTCGGCCAAATCCAAATCTGAAGATTCAATTCTGATTCAGAGAATTAGTGATTTGGTCATAGACACACCTTTAACACCTTTAAATGTTTTTTCTACATACCTCAAGGTACCAGGCACAGCTCATGAATGCAGCAATGGTGGAGCTGATGGAGCATCACACAGGAGCATGGGGGGGGGACACCACATGGTTGGCAGCAGACCTGGAAGTGGACTGTAAGTACCCCCCTGGCTTTGTGATTGGTCACATGGGGACTCCGAGTGCCCCTCCAGACCCAGGAGGCACCAATTGCTGATCCAGGCAGAGGGTCTCCCACGTGCTCTGCATCAGACCCAGAAGTGGGCTGCAAGTGCTTCTGGTCCACTTCTGGGTCCAACCACTGATCATGCTGGAGACCCCCCTCCCCACCCACTCCCGGTGGGATGCTCTAGCCGTCCCAGCATCTCAGCATTCATGAGCTGCCTGGTATGTTGAGGTATGAAGAAAAAACATTTAAAGGTGTGTCTATGTCTGAATCATCAAATCTCTCCAAATAGATTCAGAGGGTTCCAATTTGATTCAGAGAGATTAAAGGGTCTCCTGATTGTATTTGGATTTGGAGATTCAGCCACCGGATTAGGCCAAATCTCTGCCAAATTAAATCAGCGAACAAAACTTTGCACAGCCCTAGTGGTTGTGCCAGTAACAGTAAACCCCTATCGATTGCTGTACAGTGGCTGGGGCACGGGGGGCGGGATAAAGAACAGAGCTATTGCCCAGTTGCACTTAATAGAACAAAATAGCTATCCTCAGTGTGAAGTGAATTAGCAAAATAGCTATCCTCAGTGTGAAGTGAATTAGCATGAATTCTTGATTCCAGCTCTGTGTTGCTCCCACAGCTGGGAGCCCCATCAGCAAAGGGGGCTTTCAGCTGTTGGAGCCCATTTCTTGCTAATGCAGGGGGAGTTCAGGATAGGGGTAATTGGATCTAATATGTGATCCCACAATTGTGCCTCTTGCCATGCACAGGGGAAAACTAGGAGCAACGGTCATAAACTCCTAAAACAAGGTTTCAGACTGGATATAAGGAAAACCTTTTTCACAGTTCAAGTGACCAGACTTGGACTAGACTCCCAGTGGGGGTGGTGCAGGCACCTACCCTGGAGATCTTCAAAAGGAGACTAGATGCACACCTCTGTGCCTTGCTTTCCCATGGCCAGTTGCACATGCAGTTCTGTGGGCTGGTGACGGGACTCACACCTGGCTAACCATACGCTGCCTGTCAGCAGCCTATGGAGCTGCATGTCCTACTGGCTGTGGGAAAGCAGCGCATGGCGGTGGTGCGGAGTGGTGGTTGGTGGTGGTGCAGGGTGGTGGATGGCAGTGACAGCTGCTGTGTGAAAGCTCCCCCCCCAGTGTCTGGCTGGCTAAGCAGTGTCTGTGTGGCCCGCAGAGGGGTGCCAGCACCCTCACTCCCCTAGCCCTGCTCCTGGGAGGTGGTGGCATGGGGTGGTGAGTGGTGGCACTCCATCCCTGACTGCTCATGCATACCCCCTAGGACTTTTCCATGTCCCCTAGGGGTACACATATCCCTGGTTGACAACCCCTGTACTAGCTTATCACATATGGACTCCTTAAGAAATTTTTCAAGGATTTTTCCTGGGATTGAGGTCACCAAAGCCCAATATTATTTAATATCTTCATTAATGAATAAATGTACACTTAGAAAATTTGAAGATGGCACCAAGGCAGGTGGGGCTGCAGATGATTTGGAGATGACTGAATTAGGATCCAGAATGAACTGAAGAGACAGTCTGAAATTAATATAATACTCAGGATTGGTGAGACCTTTTCTGGAGTACTGCGTCCAGTTCCCCTCATCCATCCTGCAGACCCCTCCTGCACTTCCTATTCCTCCATGGACACTGTCTGTTCATCTCATTCTCTGATTTCCACCACAGATGCTGTCTGCCCCCCTGATCCCCCCCGAAAGACAACACTAGTCCCCTCTGATCCCATTCCATCTGCAGACCCTGCCTGCCACCTTGATCTCACAATGGACCCTGCTTGCTCCTGTGATTCCCTGATCCTCCCCACAGCTGTCACCTGCTCCCTCCAATTCTCCCCCACAGACTCTGCCTGCCTCCTCAACCCCTCCACAGACCCCACATTCCCCCTTTATCCCCCTACAGACATTTCCTGCTTCCTGACCTCCCCCAACCCCACTCCTGCTGATGCCAATTGCCCCCGATACCCTCCACAGACCCCAAAAATCCGCAATCCCCCTGCAGATGATGCCTAACCCCCCATGATCTCAGTCTGACCCCCCTACCCACCAAAGCCTTTTTTTCTCCATAATCCCCCTAACCTCCCCCCTAATCCCCCATCCTCATTTACCTTAGATTGGGTAGCCATTTTTAACTTGATCCAGCCTCCTCCTAACTGAATATCTGTGCACACCCTTACATGAATAAAAGCACTTAAAATATTTTTGCAGCCAAAAGTTATTGACAGGGCTGTAAATAGAAAGCTACAACAATAAAGAAACATCTCCAAAAGAATTACAGCCACAGTGAGATAAAACTTGCATGGTTAAAGCAAACATTTGAGAATATTTTTTTCAGATTTCTTAGTTCCATTATAGAACAATATTACATGGAAATTGCACCATGAAATCATCAATTTATTGTCTTCAGTTGCTGGTGTTGAAAAATTAGCAAACCTTTCCATATGTATTTTGTTTCCTTGCATTTTTAAAAATTTGCTTTGCAATTTGTGACATATATTTTAATCTACAAGGCATGTGTGCAATTTTTCACAACTTCTCAAAACTGTTCAATGTTAGAAGAAGATTTTGTTCCCTTTTGGTACATATTCTTCAGTTATACTAATAATATTTACTGAAAATATCCCACAAGGAATGGGAAGTGAAAAACAAGTTTATTTCTCAAAGCGAACATGTAAGTTAAGCATGAGTTATAGTCAAACACAAAGGTCCTAGCCTTAAATCAGTACACATATTCACTAAATGCTCTGTCAGCTTATCAACACATTTCCCCTACAACACAAGCCAATGGATAGATAACTGAACATATGGCTCATTTGTTTGCCTCAGTGATTTTATTGTTCTCACTTTTGCAAATGTAGCATGTTGCATCAAATTGCTGTTGATCGTCTGTCAGGTAATAGCAAATACCCTCTAACTTTATGTCATGAACCTCATATTGACTCCCTCCTTCCAACAGAAGAATGCTGTAATTCTGAATGATGAATATAATGTGGTATAAGAACTCTTTTCTCTGAAGAATAATGTACAGTACCACCTGTGCTAGTAAAGCTGCACTGCGCAAGCTTTTGCTATAATAAAAGTATACATCTGTTCCAGGTACCCGGAGGTTCTGTGCTGTGTACTGCAATCTTTAGTACACTTTAGTTTCATGAGTTGACTCAGAAATCTAATAAGCTCATGGATATATGTAGATATATTTATGGCAATTTCACTTTTAGCATCTAACTCTTCTTATCCACTATGATTAGACTTGTACCATACTTTTTGTCAAGCATACCTGTCTTTTTTAAAAACATCGAACTCCTGATCTACCCTTTTAACTAAGGATACTAGCTGGGATTAAAAACTGACCCCCTCATGTTCTCTCTTCAGAGACAGAGGTCCTGTGTTCCTTTGTCCATGTAATGAATTAACTGTATGAATAATAATCATTCTGCGTTAACTAAATTAATAATAATGTCACAGAGAGCCCACAGAACACATCATTTGGAAATAAGGTGACTTAAATACAATGATTTATTCAACAAATCTACCTAGATTTTAAATTTGTCTAGACCCTGTCCTGCAATCAGCCTGTAGTTATGAAGAAAGTGCAGTATTAAGGCTTCACAAATTTAGAAGATCTGAAGTTTAATTTGTCTGCCTCTTAAGACTTTTGATTGTCATCACCCCGGTAATTTGGTTGCCTAAGAACCTAAGAAGTACAACACTGGGTCACACCACAATTCCATTTACCCCAGCAGTCTGTATCCCATGGTTGTAGAGAAAGGATAAGGGGAAGAATATTTATGCAGTGCCTAGCCAGACTGATGTATCCTCCACCCTTCTTCCTTACAACTGCCAGCACTCAGAGGCCAAGGAAGTCCTAACTAGGAGGTTGAAGCCCATCATCATATTTAATACTCATTAAAGGACCTAACCTTCACCTTATCACATTATCAGAATCTGATAAATATTTATTATTGATAAGTATTTAGCTTTGTTAAATTATCAGCCCCTACAACATTGTGTGGCCACGAGTTCCACAAGTTAATTACACACAGTTTTAAGAATTTCCTTTTTTTGCATTTGTTGTTGCTGCTTTAAACTTAGTTTCTTATAATTTTTTTGTATGTCCCTCTAGTTCTAGTATTCTGAGACATGGTGGTAAATAGTAAATGCTTGTTTACTTTATCTGACCAGTCATCTTTTCTCTAAGCCAATGGTACTCAAACTTTAGCCTATGGGGTTCCCTACAGGTCTGCAGTAAGGAAGTGGTAGCAGTGCTTACTCACAGATCTGTGACGATGAACACTTCTACTGCTCACCTGCCACCATATTTCTGGATGCATGGGGAACCCTGCAATCCAGGACACAGCCCCATGTGACATATTGAGTTGGTGCTTGAATGCCAGGTCCAGCCTGTGGGATTGCACCATGGCTAGATACAGTGCACAGGGTCATGCTGGATTGCACCCACGTACTGATCTGCACACTGCATCAGGCCTGCAGATTGACGTTGCACATGGGATCTGGCCTGCATACTAGCTTCACACTACTCATCTGGCCTGTGGGGCCAGAGAGGTTGAGCACCACTGCTCTAAGAAAAAAAATCTTAGGCTATGTTGCCTGTTTTCATATGGAAGCCTGCCTGTACCCTTGATCATCTTTGTTGCCTTTCTGTGTTATTTTACTAGCCCTATGATACACTTTTGGAAGTACTATATAACTGTAGGCAGTATACAAGGTGTATACATATGATAGGTTTATACAGCTGCATAATACCATTTTCAATTTTGTTTTCAATCCCCTTCTTAACAATTCCTTACATCTTATTTTTCTTTTTTTTTATAACTACAGAATAGTAGGATAATGTTTTCAGAGAATCATCTTCAATAACTGTTCAGTGTAGAGACCTTCATTGTGCATTTGCATCACAGGTTATTATTTCCCACATGTATCACTTTGCACTTATCAACATTGAACTTTGTTTGACATTTTGCTACTCATTCACTCAATTTTACAAGATCCTTTTGCAGTTCTTCCCAGCTAGCTTTCTTTCTTATTGCCCTGAATAGTTTGGTGTCTTTCACAATCTTGGTTAGTTCACTGGTCACTGCCCTTTCTAAAGCATATATGATTACATTAAACATCAGAGAGCCTAGCACAGGCCCTTGAGGGACACTTCTGATTGCCTCCCAGGGTTGTGAGAACTGACAATTTATATTCCACCTTTATTTCCTGTGCTTTATCCAGCTGCTAACTCATGTGTAGACTATGTCTTTTTCCATGTCAGGCCAGGTTCATTAAGAACTTTTGATGCTAGACTTTATCAAAAGCTTTTGAAAGTCAAGATATACTATGTCAACTGGATTTTTTTGATCCATATGCATGTTGATGTACTCAAAGAACTGTAGCAGACTGGTGAGGCATGGCCTCCCCTTACAGAACCCATGTTGGCTCTTTCCCAGTAACTTCTGTTCATCTATTTTATTATGGTTCTACCAATTTGCTACAAAGTGAAAGAAGTGAAACTCACTGATCTATAGTTTCTTAGATCCTCTCTGGTGCCCTTTTAAAAGATTGGTGTTATATTGACTACCCTCTAGTCCTCTGGAACAGAGGCTGCTTTTTAGTAGTAGGTTGCATACTCAAGTTGTTATACCTGCAGTACTGAGTTTGAGCTCCTTCAGGATCCTACAGTAAATGCCATCTGGTCCTGGTGATTTGCCATTGTTTATGTTTATCAATTTCCTCTACTGACATCTTAATTTGAGCTAATTCTATGTGCTCGTTCCCTGGAAAGAGTGGCACTGGTATGGGGATTTACCCTATGTCTACCATAGCGAAGACTGATGCAAAAAACCCCCAATATTTAGTTTCCCTGAAATGGTTTTATTCTCTCTGAGTGCTCCCTTCACATGGTGATTGTCTAATGTCCCCACGGAATCCCTGACTAGTTTCCTCCTAATGTATTTAAAAAATAATATTATAGTCTATGTCTCTAACAAGCTGCTCCTCAAATCCTTTTTTTGGCTTCTTACTATATTTTTACATTTAACTTGCCAGTTCCTGAATGATTTTTTTCTCCCCTTTAATGGCCTCCTTTACTCTTACATTTAATCATGCTAGCCTAGTATTGGAGATCTTCATTTTCCTCTCCTCCTTTTTTATAAAAAATGTGACAAGAATCTGCATGTCCATAATTGCTTCCCCAAAGCATTTCTAAAGCAAGGGTGGTTCTATATTCATACTGGCAAGTCTTTGAAGCTAGAATTCAAGCTTCTTACATTAACTATACAGAGAAGGAGGAGCTGATGCTTGTATTTGCACAGGGACAATAAATATTTATACAGGTGAACACTCTTGGGAAGATCAGTCATCTGTCACTTATATAATATTTCTGAAGATTCTTTGAACTTACATATGCAAATAACTACTTTCTTTTCCATAGTAAAGGTCTCGTTGAAGGCCTACTGTTATGCAAATATTCAAATTTAGGTAAAGGTAAAAGAATTATTTCCGACTTCAGACAGCCAATGGTATCCTTTGATGAACTGCCAGACAGTAGGGCAGTTTCATCCTATCATAGTCCCTAAATACCCACATTTCTCCAGATACCCATTCCTGTTGAATATGATTACCTAAGTAGCAGGAGTTAATTTGCAATTGCTAATAATATGACCTGGTTCATGTTTTCATATTTTTAATGTCCTTGTTTCATTAAAAGAAATTCATTTTCAAGAATATATTGAAAAAATGCTACAGAAATCAAAAGAAACATTGAAATGGCTGGTTGAACACTACATCACCCTGACTGCAATGTAGCTTTACATTTTCTTTTGTCACTGGAGCAAACAGAGCAATAACAACTGAAAGACAGCATGGAAATGTGGATTCTCACTGTCATGTTTATCTCAAAAGGCTAATCATTTTGTGTTCCATACTGGGTTCAATATACAATAATGCAATGGTATTCCCTTCAGAAAGCAATGTCTAGAGAATCTTTGAAAATGACTCACTAGTAAATGAAAAAAATGTCAAAATTGTAATGAATAAATATATTGAAAGCTGCCCAAAACTGTACTAAGGTAAACTCCAGTATCAATGGATTTAGACAGCCACAGATATTCACAAGAGTAGATTCCCAAATCACTTCATTCATCTCTATTTACCATGTTCACATCTATCTCCTTTATCCCTATTCCTATTCAGACCATTTTTATCCTGGGCTCCTCTAAGTTGCCCCTCTTCACCTTTCTTCAGATCCTTCAGTTATAGCTTAAGGATGCACTGAAATATTTCTGCCTCTCTACTTCTTTGATTCCCCATCTCTTATTAAAATAGTTAAATATTTGCCTTTGCTGCATATTAGCTTATTTAATCTATTTTTACATTGTATTTTTTGTATTTCTCTCTTTACAATAAATTTGTGTTGTACTAAATGTTGGAAGAATTTTGCCTTAATGTGACAGACATAGTCCAAATTAGGACCCATGCTTTCTAGCTGACAGCTGATGTGAGCACCACAGCCAAATTTGTCACCTCTCCTAACAGCATGGATCAACAGTTGGGACCAGCTCTTGGTGGGAGATGCACAGGTGCAAGCCCACTGCGCCCCTAAGAGTGAAGACCCCTGGCAGACCCCTCCAGAGAACCCCTACCTGACTCCCAGCATGGAGCCAGGAGGTAAGTGGGGCCTGTGGTGGCTGGGCAGTAGCTAGAGGGGGCAGTTGAGCAGAGCCAAGCAGGGTCACGCCTCCCCCCTTCTCTTACTTAACCGAGGTCCTAGAGAGTCACGCAACCAGAGCCATGTGAACAGACAGCACAAACAGCTGCCCTCTGGGCATGGCACATGAGTTAGCATGGTAGTTCATGCAGGTGTGTACATGGAGGGGCAAACAGTGGGCATTCTCAGCCCCAAGTTGCACCCCAGCGGAGACACACTGCATACCTTGTGTCTGTTATGCCCCTGGGCAGTTGAAACCCCCCATGCCATAGAATAGACCTCCAATGTTGGATCTCAGGTAAAGGGGACAAGGGCACAGCCCTCCCCCGCTCTGCAGGGAGGGACTCAGAGACCCAGGGACTTCCCAAGCTCCTCAAGAAGTCAGGAAGCCAGGGGATTTCCTTGCAGGCAACTGCTTGAGCCTGCCTACCACATCATAGCACCAGCTGTTGGGTTATTACACCCACCTGGTCTCCTACTCAAACAAACACTCAAAGAGCCAAGCAAACAGGGCCCACCCTGCAACATGGTGATGGGCATGTGGAACACCCCTAGGCTCTCTGATCTGGATGGACCACTCCCATTTGGTACCTCAGAGGTCTTTACCCAGATGGAGCCTTTGGTCCTGACCTCCACGTAGACAGAACCCTTGTCTCCAGGCTGTGGAGGCTGCCTGGAATGTCTGGTGGAGGCTGGGATCTGGGGTTCAAGCACTCCCACTTGTGGGATGTGCTTATTGGTGGAGACGCTGGAGGGCTGGGTGAGGGAGCTCCAGGAGGAGGTGAGCAGATTGACAACTGTAGGGAACATGAGGCAGATATTGACGCTTGTTGCCAGACCCTACACCTGGAGAAGGATGCCACAGAGACCAAGCAAAAGAGTGGGCTTGAGCAAGATGCTCCAAACAATGGCACATGGAAACTGGTCACATCACACCCAAAGCCACAACATGCATCAGTTGCTCCATCAATAGCCCTGCACAACAACTATGCAGCCCTTGTACCATCGACAGATGAGGCATCCACATCCTCCGCACTGAAGACAGGACAGGAACAGCTGCCCCCCTCAAGGAAGCAATGAAGAGTGTTTGTGGTGGGACACTCCTTGCTGCAGGGAACAGAAGGTGACATTTGTCATCCAGACTCCTTTGCTTGAGAGGTCTGATGCCTTCCAGGAGCCAGGAACCAAGATGTAATGGTGAGGATCCCAAAGCTGGTTCCATCCTACAGATGACTGGCCCATGCTTCTTGTCCACATGGGCACCAATGACATGGCGAGAAAAAACTCCAGGAGAATTGCTGCAAAAAGGCAGTTGATCCCCATGAAAGGCAGTTGAGCTGCCGAAAAGGCAATTGAGTCCACAGTTGATCCCCGCAAAAAGGCAGCACTCCTAAATACTTACTTTACATTGGTGTTCCTGAAATCAGACAGGAGCTTTTCACCAGGAAATATGGGAAGACAACAGTCCACATGAAATCAGTCCCTACAGGTGAGGGTACTCTTAGAACATTTGGATGTGTTCAAGTCTGCTGGGCCAGATGACCTGCATCTGAGAGTCTTGAAAGACCTGGCTGAGCTTGTAGCAGGGGTTCTGGCAAAGCTATTTGAAGAGCTGTGGAACTCAGGAGTGGCCCAAAATGACTACAAGAGGGCTAACATGGTACCCATCTTTAAGTAAGTGAAGAGGGACAACAGGTCAGGTCACTCTAACCTCAGTCCTGAGAAAAATCTTTGAAAAAATTGTCAAGGAAGCCATCAACCACTAGCTTGTAACTGATGGGGTATTAAGAAGCAACCAGCATGGCTTTTTGGAGGGTAGGTCATGCCTAACAGATCTGGTGTCCTTTTATGACCAGGTAACTAAACAGCAGGACAATGGACATGAGGTTGGTATCATTTACGTAGACTTCAGCAAGGCCTTTGATACTGTTTCCTATGAGATCCTTTCAATTAAGCTGGTGGGTACTGGTCCAGACCAGTCTACAGTGAGGTGGGTTGGCAATTAGCTCAGAGGCCAATCTCAGAGACTTGTAATCAATGGGATGGCCTCATGTTGGAGGGCCATCTCCAGTGGTGTCCCCCAGGGATCAGTGCTTGGGCACGTGCTTGTTAACATCTTATCAATGACTTGGTTGAGGGAGTGCAATTATTAAGTTTGTGGATAACACCAAGCTATGGGGAAATGCAGGCACATCTGAGAATAGGGTTAGGATCCAGGATGACTTTGAAAGACCAGTCCTATGGGCTGAACTCAAGCAGACAAGGTTCAATATGGACAAGTGCTGGGTCCTTCATGTGGGTAGAAAGAACCTTCACCACAACTATACAAAGGGTGGTGGTAATCTGGCTGGCACTGCATCTAAAGAAGGTAACAATCAACCAGGAGATGAATTTTAGCCAACACTGCAATGAAGTCACCAGCAGGCCAAACAGAACTCTGCATCAGCCGATATGTTGGGAATGAAGAAGGCTTTATTCCCATAGCTCACCTAGTTGGCAACAAATTAAGGAAACACAAGAAAAAATAAAAACTGCTTGTTAGGCAAATCCAGAGAATGTGACCCTATACCTGATAATTATGATGCTGAATGCAGGCAGAAACAGTTATTGCTCTAAAAGGAATGTACTCTTACTGGTAACACCACTGTAGAATCTTCAACACAGATACAAACTGGGATGAAACTGGCTATAGCTATGGTTAATAAAGGTATACTGAGATGTGGAGCTTAATGTTTCAAAACAAAGAAACAGTCCAAAAAGAAATGGAATGTAAGCTGTTTCAAGATTTTTTGATAGTCAGACCTGTCCTGGGAATGTAACAAGGATCTTGTAAATATCCTGAAAGAACAGTCCAGTTGTCCAGTTATTAAGTGGTTTTACTTAATCAAGGGTTAGTTTCCTAAGTGACTTGGATGTTGACAGCCTGTCAAAGAATATGGAAAATGGATCACAATTGTTATACACTGATGGACAAGAGAAAGCAATAGTATCTATCTGTATGTATCCAGGTTTGATTGAATGGTTTTAAAAGACTGTATGTATAAAGATGTATATTTTTTGGGCATCTTCAGATTTTGTGTATTCTAGCCTGCCCAACTGATGCAGAATAAAAACTAACTGGTTTCAATTTAGTTTCCTTTACTCACAAGCAAACCAGCAGCAGTAAGGCTGGAGTAGTGTCCTTGGAAGTTACAACTCTAAAACTTTCTTCCTCTCTATCCTTGTTTTGTGAACCTAAAACCATTCCTTTTCTTCCTGTGTTTTCTATATCAAATGAAATCTCAAATCTTTAATGTTCATCATAAATGTTTCCGGTAGTGAGAAATTTTCCAAAGCCCTCAAAAAACAGGCCTTTCCAGCTAGAGTGATGAAGACTTTAATATTTGAGAAAATACAATTCACCTTGAAAGATGTATTTATTTAGCTAGGCAGGGGCGGGCAATTATTTTGGGCAGACGGCTGCTTACTGAGTTTTGGCAAGCCATCGAGGGCCACATGACAGGCAGCCAGGGGCAGATAAATATTAATTTTATAATTTTTTTAGGGGCCCTGTGGGCCAGATAGAATGGCCTGGCAGGCTGTATCTAGCCCGCGGGCTGCATTTTGTCCACCCCGAGCTAGTAATCAGAAATGTCCGCAGTCCAACATAGCCCCATTCTACTCCCTCATCAGTCTTGTAGTAATACGTTGCTTATTCTGTCACACACAGAATCATAGAAAACTAGGGTTGGAAAGGACCTCAAGAGGTCATCCAGTCCAGTCTCCTGCTCTAAGCAGGACCATCTCCAACTAGATCATCCTAGACAAGGCTTTGTTTAGCCAGGTCTTAAAAAACATTGAAGTTGGAGATTCCACAACCTCTCTGGGTAACCTGTTCCAGTGCTCACTACCCTTCTAGTGAGAAAGTTTTTCCTGATATGTAACCCAAAACTTCCCTTACTGCAACTTGAAAATATTGTTCCTTATTTTGCCATTTGCCACCATTGAGAATAGCTTAGCCCCATCCTTTTTTGAACCTCCCTTCAGATAGTTGAGGTTTGCTATTAAATCTCCCCTCAATCTTCTCTTCTTCAAACGAAATAAGCCCAGTTACCTAAGTCTCTCCTCAGAGTCATATGTCCCAGTCCACTAAGCATTTTTGTTGTCCTCCAATGGACTCTGTGCAAGTTGTCTATATCCTTTCTGTAGTGGGGGGCCCAAAATTGGGCACAATGCTCCAGAAGTGGCCTCACCCACCAGAATAGAGGGGAATAATCACATCTGTAAATCTGCTGGCAACACTCCTACTAATGCAGCCCAGTATGCTGTTAGTCTTCTTGGCAACAAGGGCATACAGTTAGCTCATATTCAGCTTATTGTCTACTGTAACCCCTGAGTCACTTTCTGCAGAGCTGCTGCTTAGAAGTTGGTCCTCAACCTATACTGGTGCATGGGATTGTTCTGTCCTAAGTGCAGGACTCTGCACTTGTCCTTACTGAACTTCCTGAGATTTCTTTTCATCCAGTCCTCCAATTTGTTGAGGTGTCTCTGAATACTAGCCCTGCCCTCCAGCATATCTACTACTTTCCCCAGCTTGGTATCATCTGCAAACTTGCTAAGGGTGAACTCTATGCTACCTTCTGGGCTAGGGACAGACATTACACATAGACTGGTCTAAGTGATCAGAAACTCGTTTAAACCTGTAACAGAACAGGCATTCAGTGCACATAAACCAGTTTCAAAATGACTGAAAGTGATTTGAGATAAACCTGGTTGAATGTAGTATCAGACTTAACTGATTAGGCTCAAACTGGTTTATGCAATATCTGTCCCAGACCCCTTCCTGGTTTAAGATAAACCAGACAGCCCCAGCATCCTGGCATGCTCTCTGGGCTGGGTGGGGCTCTCTGCTCCACAGATGAGCTGGCCATTCCCCTGTGCTTTCTAGCCAGAGCAGGGACTGGCCCTAGCAGAAACACCTGCTAGCATGCCCCATTAAGGCAAAGTGGGCAGGGAAGGGGTTAATTCTTCCCTCCTTCCCTCTTCCCCAAGTGCAGCAGGGTCAGCCTGTCTGCCAGGGAGTGGAGGGGAGGGGACTGCAGTGGTGGCCTCTGGAGTTGGCAGACCCCAGCTGCAGGGAAAGACAGAGGGAGGAGTTAACCCTTCTCTCTGCCCCCTTCACCTTAACAGGGCCAAAGTTGTCCCGCAGGGTGGGGAGAGGGGCTCTGTTCCATGCTGGATGGGGACTCTTCCTCCTCCTCCTCTTCCCCCTGCCATTCTAGGGCTGGGAGGTGTGTGTGTGTGTGGGGGGGTGCATGCAATACTGCCCGGCTCCAGAGTGGGGGTAAGGGATAGGGTAGGAAGAACACTTCCTCCTCATCCCCTCAGAGGGGCAGCAGAAGCGTGGAGCTCAGCTGAGCAGGGTGTGGGTGTGTGGGGTGTGAGGGAGGGTGGGGGGTGTAAGGACCCCATACACTCTCCCCATGGTGTGCAGCCCCTGCTGCCTGGCAGCAGCAGCAGGCGGGGATGTTAGGGTGCTCATGCCTGGTGCAGGCATGGCTTCAGCCAGAGCTGCACAGGGGGAAGGAAAGGAGCTTGCCTTATCCTTGCAGCTCTGCTCCCCGCGCCTGTAGCTCCAGCTGTAGAAGTGAAGGTAGGCCTGCACTGGAGTCTGCTGTCTCCGCTCTCAGCTGTGCAGTCCCCACACTCTGCCAGGAGTGGAGGAAGCACTGCTCCTGCTTCCAGGTAGAGTCCAGTACAGGGCTTTGCTGCTGCAAGTGTGGAGCTTCACGCATGCCTGTGGGATAGAAGTGGCCAGGCAGGCTGCACGGGGCTGTGTGGGGCTACACTCCTTGCCCCCAGCACAAGATGGCTGCCTCTCTTGTGGCTCTGCACTGCATCTGCAACTCCATAGTCGAATACAGAAGCCCTGCACTGGACTCCGTGGAGTAGCAAGGCACAGGGCTCCTTCCACTCCTGCAGAGCGTGGGGACTGGACATCCAGGAGTGGGGGAGACAACAGGCTCCAGTGTGGGGCTTCTCCCACTGTGACAGCTGAAGCTACAGACATGGGGAGCAGAGCTGCAGGGATAAGGCAAGCTCTGCTCTGTCCTCTGCGCAGTGCTTGCCAGAGCTGCACCTGTGCCGGGCACAAGCACCCTGATGTCCCCACCTGTTGCTGCTGCCAGGCACCAAGGGCTGCATGCCATGGGGGGAGTGCATGTGGGTCCCTACACCCCTCACTCCCACACCCATATCCTTCCCAGTTGAGCTCTGCACTCCCACTGCCCCTCAGGGGAAGGAGGAGGAAGGGGAAGAGCCTCCAGCATGGAAGATCCTCTCCCTGCCCCTCCTCCCCACCACAGTGATGTGGGAGAAACAGAGGGAAAGAGTCACCTTCTGGGGTGAGGCAGCCTCACAGAGCCTCCCTTCCCACCTCACAGTGGCAGCAGGGGAGGAGGAGAAAGAAGTACCACACCCCCACACACACCAAAAAGGGCTCCCTTCCTGGACCTGCGGTGGTTGGGGAGAGGGAGGAGGGCGAAGAGTTCCCCTCTGGGTGGCCGGGTAGCCCTGTGTACCAGGACAGCTCCTGGCTGTCAGGGAGCTGCTGGGGTGGGCCTGCCAGGGCCTGGCCATGCCCCTTGCTTCTCAGCTTAGCTTCCCTATGGAAGGGATGGCTGCTTTAGTGCCCCCAGGGCTATTCAGGCTGGGGCTTTTTGAATGTCTGTCCCTAGCCTAGGTCATTGATGAAGATATTAAAAAAAAACTGGCCCCAGGTCCAACCCCTGGGGAACTCCACTTGACACTGGCTGTCAGCTACACATCGAGCCATTGACTACTACCCTCTGAGACTAATGATCCAGACGGTTTTCTATCCACCTTACAAACCAGTCATTCAACCCATACTTTCTTAATATCTCACTTCTATAAAATACCTAACTTCTACAATTCTTCAAAATCAAAAAAAAAAAAAAAAAAAAAACTCTCTTAAAAATTAGCTTCTCCCTGAATGTCTGAGGATTTTATTGGGCAGTTTGTCAGTACAAATCATGGTTCACTAATGTTGCTTACTAGCTTGTACTATAGTATGAAGTGTGCCTTTGTTGTGTGTGGGGTTTTTTTTATTTGTTTTCTTGACAAAAGCTGTCAGAAATGGGTTGCATTATGCTTTTTTAAAATAATGGCATGGCACTGTGTGAAAATTGTTGGTCTTCGTGAATTCACTAAAAATAGGCAAAGTCTGGTGTTCTCAGTTTGCCTTTCTCCTCAAACAGGTTTAAAAAGGGAGATTTTTGCACAGATAAAAAATTGTAGTTGACCATGGAGGAAGCTGAGCCCCACACTTTGTGGAAGAGTTCATGAATGATGTAATCAAGGAATTTAATGTGTATTGTTACCTAAAAATCTGAATAAACAGCAGTGCCTGAGAAAATTAGGACCATTTTCAGTTCTGTCACTACTTGTAATTATCAACTGGATTATGAGAGGCCACATCCTCAGCTGCACCAGGTCTGCTATGCATAACTGTGGAAATAAAAAAACACAGTGAGCTTTGAGCATCTTTACATTGCTCAAATCCCTTTAGCTGCTCTGAGCAGACTCCGTACCCTGAGGCTTCTCTAAACACTGCTAGCTTGTAATTGCATTCAAGATCAGTATTCCACAATTAAGATTTTCAGGAGGGTAGTGAAGTCTGACATTTTGGGCAACTGACACTTTTGGTGCTCTTTAGGTATTACTTATAAGACTATTTGCTTTAGAGTCTGATTTCAATTATATAAACTCTATTGCGGCAGTGGAATTTTTCCTTATGTATACAGATGTCAGTAAGAATACAAAGAGTCCTCCTTTAATGTCATAAACATAGTAACTTAAGAGCACTGTAACATTTTTTAATAGTTTGATTTAGTCCAAACATCATGTATTTGAAATAGTATAAATCACAGAGGAGTAAACTGTTTCTGCCCTTCCAAGATTGAAATCTTATTTAACTCAGTACTTTTTATTATTTTTTTTACCGGAAACACTAAAACTATTTGAAGCAATTAGCAAAATAAATTAAATTACCAAACCACCAAACCAAATTACCAAACCAAATGAAAGGTAACATCTGTTTCCACCCTTAGTCATACTTTTTTATGCAGCATGCTCTGTTGGTACAGTAGGGTGGTTATTAGCACATTCTGCATTTCCAAGCTTGCTGGGAGCAAGGTCATTGTCTCATTCCACTGAGTACTGACAAGCTGGGGAGTTGGCTATATATAAGAACTGCCACAGAGTATGCTACCAGAATCCCTGAAGGTATTAATGCTACTCTGAATCTACAAAGCAATGTAGCCCACAAACACTGTCAGAGTTGGAATGAAATTTAGAAATCTTTGAACTGTTCTCAGGTTTGTCAGATCATATTCTTCTTTAAAAGAAATGTAATCATATTATATTCCTTATGGCTTCTATAAAAAAGATAAACAAAACAACATTTTTAAGAAGAGGATTCCCATATACCTCTTTCACACCTGTGCAACCTCACTGAAGGCAATGTTCTTTTACAAAAGAAAGGGAAGCAAAGAATAAGCTGTAGAATCATTTTTGTCAAAGGACACAGTCTGTAACATGGCTAAGTGTGTGTATCTACACCTGCATCTGAAGACATAATTCCTTATCTGTTCACCCTTACTTCCAGGTGTCAGGAGACAGTCTATAATAGCATCACTAGTATAACCACTGATCCCCAGAAGGGTCAAAGTTTCATCCACTCCCCTCCCAGTTTCCATCCATATATTCCAGTAAAGGAGAAAATGTGGACATAAGGGCTAAGTACAAAAGCCAGAGGCTGAACTGAGTCAGCCTTTGCAGGCAAGTCTAAAATGCAGAGATTAAATAGAAACAGAAGTGACAGACATTTTCCTTTGACTCAGGAAATGCACCCACATGCCTGCAGTGGCTCAGGTCAGAAGCCAGGGAGGTGCTAGAGCACAGTTATAGCATGGAGCCAGCATGGGCTATGTATTTGCTTCCTTTTCCTGCTGCGTTTGAGGTCTATGGGATTTGCAATGTAAAGCCACAGCAGCAGAACTCTGCAGGATTGCTTATCACTTCCTCTTCCTGCTTCCAGGTGCCCCAGGGATTTGTAGTCCACAGTCACAGCCAGCAGTAAATTTGATCAGGGAAGAGGTATTTAAGATCCCAGCCAGGGTTTGTAGTTTCATAGTTTCTAGGGTTGGAAGGGACCTGAGAAGATCATCTAGTCCGACCCCCTGCCATGGCAGGAAAGAGTACTGGGGTCAAACGACCCCAGCAAGGTGTTCATCTAACCTCTTCTTAAAAACCCCCAGGGTAGGAGCCTGCACCACCTCCCTTGGAAGTTGGTTCCAGACCCTAGCCGCCCTGACCGTGAAATAGCGCCTTCTGATGTCTAACCTAAACCTACCCTCTGCTAGCTTGTGACC
>NW_017729032.1:81276987-81285819 GCF_001723915.1 Gavialis gangeticus
TAGCGCCTCCTGATGTCCAACCTAAACCTACCCTCTGCTAGCTTGTGACCGTTATTCCTGGTCACCCCTGGTGGTGCTCGGGGGAACAGTGACTCCCCCAATGCCTGCTGATCCCCCCTGACTAGTTTGTAACAGGTCACAAGATCCCCCTCAGCCTTCTCTTGTGGAGGCTGAACAGGTTCAGTTCCCATAGTCTCTCCTCATAGGGCCTGCCCTGCAGTCCCCTGATCATGTGAGTGGCCCTCCTCTGGACCCTCTCTATGCTGTCCACATCCCTCTTGAAGTGCGGTGCCCAGAACTGGACACTCCACTCCAACTGTGGCCTGACCAGTGCCGCATAAAGGGGGAGGATCACCTCCCCCTTTATGTGGTTTTCTTGGGGGGGACAGTTCCCCACCCCCCAGAGACTGGGCTGCATCCCCAGCCAGGCTTGGCCTCCTCCTCCCCCTGCCCCCTTGTCAGTCAACCCTCACTGCTCTAGCCAGGGAGCAGAGGGGCGGGGCCAGCCCTGCTCTCTGAAGCAGAGAGCACAGCCCAGCCTAGAGTTGCAAAGCATGCTGGGATGCTAGGGGACTGTGATTTAACTTGAACCAGGATGGGGTCTGGGACAGAAGATTCATAAACCGGTTTGATCCAAATCATTTAATTCTGATACTACATTCAACTAGATTTATCTTTAATCAGGTTCAGCCATTTTCAAACTGGATTATGTGCACTGAGCTTCTGTTCTGTTACAGGTTTACACCAGTTTCTGATCACTTAAACCAGTTTCTGTGTAACTTCTGTCCCTAGCCATGGTGTGCTTGGGAAGGGAGTTCAATCTTTTAATTCCTCTGAAAGGGCAGATTCAATGTCAGAACCTAAATACATTTTTGCCACTGTGTCTAATGGGTGACATGATTTTTATGTTATAATTTTGAAAGTAGATCCCATATATTCTGTATCTTTTGTGCTCCAAAGGGCTAAATACATTAATAACATGTGTAAGACACTACTCTCTATGCTTGGTGTTTAGAGATTAATATGGCTTAGTACAGTTGAACTATAATTTCACTTATTAAAAAAAGATATTACATAATTGAAAACAATCTATTTAGAAAAGCCAACTTGCCATTTAGGAGATATGTTTGAATAAATGCAACTGAGGCCATGACCTGAGTTAGGAGATTTATTGGCTGTTGACAGCATTGTATTTATGTGATTGGTATAATATAACCTACTCCAAGCCTAGAAAACCATGAGGCTATACTTGATCGAAGTCTTTTAATCATCCATGTCTTGGAAATGTATTTGGCCTCGGACATGCTACATTTATAGGGAGCACAAGGAACGGAAGGGGAGTGGAGAGGAGGGATGTTTAAAAACTCCATCACATTGGAGAAGGGCTGTAAATTTCTTACATGGGGTTGCCTGGAAAGTTTTACATCATAGTGTGAGAAACTGAAAAATTATTGTTTTACTTTATTAGTGCTTAATACTAAGTTGCTTTCTTTGTTATTAACAGTCGATCATAAGTGGACCATGACATAAATTAAGAGTTTAGTTGGAATTATAGCAATGTTGGGTTTTATTCCAGTCTAATTTACACTAGTATGAATCAAGATTGGGAGCTATATCATAGGCATAAAACCAGTGTGCGATGTTTTACAAATGATTTCATTATAAAGCAAATATATCCTAGTCTTTCAGACTGCAGAGGTCATCAGAGAAAGCAGTTCTTGAATAAGAAATGAGCAAGATGCCAGAGTAGCATCCTTTGTATCCTTGTTCCTATGCTTTGGGGGATTCCTTGCATATCAGCACATTCCACTGAACGAGGTGGCAAGTGAACAGAGACTGAAAGATTCAACATTATACAACTTGAAGCCAGCTGGTTCTGTTAAACCTGGGACTCCTGTGCCATAGGAACTAATATAGCTGTAAGGATGTAGGGATGGGCTTAGACTAGATTCACTGCTGCACTTCCACTTCAGAATAATAATTTATTTTCCTGGCCAACAGGGATCTCCAGTTCCCAACCATGTGACTGGGCTGTCTTAGAAACAAAATTTTGTCTTACATGTGAAATTTCATAGTATCAGGAGCAATCTATTTGCTAATACAGAGAATAATTGTTATCTTGGTCCTATGGACACATAACACTTTTTCCTCTGAGCAAAGGATCGGTGGGGAAAATTGAATCCTGACTTGTACATTGTGAAGTGACTTCCATTTGCTCAAAGCGGGTGCACACACCCATAAGCACACACACGCGGTTTGCAGTGCCACAGATCCACCTGTGGCACCACAAACTGCACATGCCGCACATGAACGTGTTCACCATGCTGCTAATTTGCAGCATGGCAGGGTTTTTTGACACTAGTATATTCTGGTGTGAAAAAACACCTGCACCAGAAAAAAACTGGAGTGGCACACGTGGTGGTGGTGTGTCACCTAAAACCAGATCCAGAACTAAAATTTGGAGCCAGGATCCAAAACCAAAGCCAGGTTCCAAACCAAACCCAGAGTCTGCTCCAGCTGCCAGCCAGGCTCCATATAACCAGATCACTGCTGCTGAAGCCCTAGGAGGCCCCTAGATCTCAGGTAATCTTGCCACCCAGGTTAACTTGCCATGCACCAGAGCAAGCATGGAGGCATGTTCCCTCCCTGGGGACAACTAGCAGTGCACAAATATGTTCCACTGTTACTTGTCCCCAAGAAATGCATGATGTTGCTTGTGGGGACATGCCCAGCATGTGCAAGTTGCCTCCATCCTGAGTTTTAGCATTTTCCTCTCATTTTGCACAGACATAAATGACAGCACATGGCAAAAGATTAGGGATAATCAGAGTCCAGAGCTTATCTTTGTTGTGGAAGAAACAATCTATCCTTCTTACCTCAGGATAATTAATACATAGCAGCTATCCCAAGGTAAAGAACAGTGAAGAAAAACTATTTAATTTTGCCAAAGGATAAACTTGCCAAGGTCAATGCTATGCCCCAGCTAGGGTTGGCCTCTGCTAGCTAACCTTGAAGATGGCAGCAGTGACAATCCACCATTGGGGATGATCACTTCCATGGCTCAAGTAAAGGGTTGTAGGTGAGTCTGTTGCTGGGTAAGAGGGCCGATCATAGAGCCACAGACTCTGGCAAGCACTGCAGATGGTGGTTTTACACTTTACTTTAAACTTGACATAAAACTAAAGGTTGCTTGTAGATGTTTAAAAAAAGCCCAGAACCCAGTGCTTTGCTTTAAACTCAGCATATTCCCATGTCAAGACCAAAGCATACCCAGAAGAGGCAACATGTTAGTTGGACCTGGCTTACCCAACATCTGTTGAAATGTGCTTTATTAGGGCTTTTATTGGGGCTCTTATCCAATAGCTGATTGAATCAGCTTTATCTAAAAGCACCAACAAGCCCCACTGAAGTGCCCGATCTCTACAGATGCTGCAAAGCCAGGTCAAAGTGATGTATTGCTTTTTCCAGTAAAGCATGGGTTTTTTTTATTTTTTTGTTTTAACACCTGTAAGCAGCCAAAGTGTCCTATCTTTATTGGGGATTCTTTTCCTCTTTAGAGTAGATGACTGCTGTTACTTCCTTCCAGTGAAAATGTAGGGGTTTTTTTAATCAGTGAAGGGAGAAACGTTCAAATTATATGTAGGCAAAATAACCATTGACTTAAAGAAGAAAAAATTGCTTGGCTTCACTTTCAGTAGTGTAATTAAGGAGAGGGAACAGGAGTGCCAGTCTCAGACACCAAACTAGAGTGGAGCACAAAAATAGCAGCTGCTGTGCTGCCAGCCTGGTTACCTCTACCACCACCAGAACCCCAGCTGCTAACACTACCCATGCACCACTGCTGCCCAGGGCACAGAAGTGCCCAGTTATGCTTCTGTTTACTTTACTTTCACTGAATGCTAATTAACTATAAAATGCACATTCCAGTGTCATGTATCCCCTGACTTTAGTAGTCCACCAAAGTGCCTCTGCCATGGGTGACTGGTTCTGCCTTAGGCGGGGCATGTGCTCCCCCATGACCAGTTCCATCAATGGGGAGGAGAGGGTGTCCCCCGCAGCCGATCCAGCCAACTAGGGGGAGGTGGGGGTTCCCATGGGTGATCGTCGCAGCCACTTCCAGGAACTCCTGCCTGTCTATCCCCTAAGCGACAAGTGCAGCTGGTCAGGGGGTGCACCGGCTCTCGCAGGGGGTGCACGTGCACTCCTGTGAATCCCTTACACATTGCCACTGGCCTTTGCAGTTTTGAATCAGTTGAATTCCCCCTCCCAACTGAAGACTAAGTATAGAGTCTTGCTTTACAGTGTTGTGGGGAGATGTTTCAAAGAACATCTGACCGGGTGTTGTTATTTAGTTAGTTCTTCTTGTGTTTAATATTTTTCACATTGCTGTTGTGAGGTTCCTAGAGGACTGTAGCATGTGGGCTACAAAATGAAATATATTGTTCTTGCTGTTGTTATTAGGATATGCCAGTAACAGGATGGAGCATTTTGTAAGGCAAAATCAAATTGATGTCCATACCTTTTGTCATGCTGTAATGTGGTCACAACAAAAGGTAATAATAATTTTACTGCTTTATTGCAATGGATATCTATTTGCTTTATGGTGGAAGAATGTGAGTAGCCCAGAGCTGCTCACATTTTCCAGCTGCCTTGGGCAGGCACTCCTAGTGACTCAGTCCTCTGTGCCCCAGGAAGCCCCATGCGGGTTTGGGCCTCTTGAGCCTTGGGAGCACCTGCCCAGCTTTTGCTATTTACGAAGATGTATACCTGGGATTTCTGGGCACATCTCTTGAAGCAGGGAAAGTCAGGGTTCCCCACTTCCAGAAACATAATCCTGGCAATTTCTGGGGCATGTCTCTGGAAACAAGGAAATTTAGGGTTCCCCACTTCCGCAGATGAGCCCTGGAGACTGGGGGAGGGGGGAGGGGAGGAGGCATGTGTCTGGAAGCAGCCTACCCCAACTTTCCCTGCTTTCACAGACATGCCCAAGATTTTGCAAGGGGTACAATCGTGGAAGCAGAGAACATGGCAGTTCTTGTCCTGTGTGACTGATAGGCAGAACAACAGGCAATGATTGTTTTGCCCCATGAAGAAGTTCAGCTATGCTAGGGGACACCATGGCACAGCTGATTTGCTTTATTCACTGATGCCTATATCTAGCATAATAGCAGCTTAGGAGTACTAAGTGTTGTTATAAGGTCGGGGGGAGCAGGGGCCTTGGACGTATTCCTAGCTGGCCTCCTGCCTGCTGCTCTTGATGTTCAGGCTGCTTTGGTCAATAAGCTTTCAGAGACCCTTTTCTACGAACAAACTTTTGGAAATCAGGTATGACAAAGAAAGAACAACTGAAATTCATGTTCAAAAGCTCAGAGAGGTTTATTGTCTCTTAGGGCAGTACACTAGCAGGTCTGTATAGCAATCAGCCCAGTTCAGCAAAACTGCCCAGATAATGGTAAGCAACACATGAAGTGCACCTAAGTCCCCTGAAGTCCCTATGAAAGGGCGTCTCACAACCTCTGTATTTAGCATATATACCCCTGTACCTCTGTACCTTCCCATCCTGTACCAATTCTTATTTTTTTGGTTTTTTTGTTTTAATAATTTCCTTTTGACCATCCTTTTTCCAAGCTCCATGGGGCTGCAGAGCCACTCAGAGCACAGCCCTGGATCTCCCCTGCCTCCTGTCACCAGGCCAGATGACTGGGGCCAGCAGTAGAATCAGTCTTCCTCAGCCCTGGGCGCAGGCTGCGCCCAGCTCTGGTCTCAGGTGGCAGCAGCAGCCTCCTGTCATGCGGTGCAGATCCGGGGGTCTGAACCCCCAGAAATAATCCAGCACAGCCCTGCAGCCTCCCAGGGGTGCGGGCCCCTGGCTCTGCATGCCAGATGACAGGAGGCTGCTGCTGCTGCCTGGGGCCAGCAGCAGATCAGTCTTCCCCAGCACCGGGTGCTGGCTGTGCTCAGCTCTGGTCCCAGGCGGCAGCAGCAGCCTCCTGTCATCCGGCACATATCTGGGGGCCCTCACCCCCGGGAGGAGTCTGGCACAGCTCCTCAGCTCTTCCGGGGGTGCAGGTCCCCTGGATCTGCACGCCAGATGACAGGAGTCTGCTGTTGCTGGCAAGTGTCATGAGTTTTGCTTTTTTCAGTTTGAGGTGCAGTTTCTGAGAAACTTCTGCACCTATCTCCTTGAGACTTGGCAGGCTTTATGCCCTCAGAAGGAGCTACGACACCTGTAATTTTCATCCAAATCAAGTAAGAAATTACGAAGTTTTAGGCATTTTCATAATTCCCCATTATAGCCTATGGGCGAAATGTCTAAAAGCATTGAAACAACAAAGCAGTTTTGGCGAAACAAACTGGGACAGTGTTTCAAAATGAAATAAAATGATGAAATTAAACACTGTCTCTTTGAAATGGTGAAATGGACATCCAAACGAAACGATGGTGTTTTGCACAGCCCTACTTAGCATAACTATGGCCTAGCACGACTAAAACTCCTACACTAAGCTGGATCTTCTTTATCTTCCCTAGAGTTTCCAGTCATAAGCACAAAACTTGGCTTTGCTCAAGAGTGCCTAACTTGCATTGTCCTGGAAACAGTGAATTGGTCTTTCTTTATCACAACAGTTATCTCCCTCTCAAAGTAACACTACTGCTCAGGTTCTTGGCTTTGTGCGTGTTCTTTTACACACTCAACTTCCATGTAAAATACATTATACTTTCAGCCTTGGTTAATTTTTCTGAACACCTCATTCTAATTTCATAGTCTTTTTGAAAAAACCTATCAATTGTTAAAATGTCAGTTAGATGGTATCCGTTCATTAGCATAAAAAGAAAAATGCATCTAGGAGCAAATTTGCTTTCTCTTCTACCACATTTTCTTTCTTGATCTGTGGCTTTGAAAAAGATTATTTTAAGCAAGATCTTCCTGGACCTAGAAAGATGCATTATTATTGAAAAACAGATTTTTGATTTGATTGGTTTCTCCCCTCCTTTTCAACACTCTGAAACACACTAAAGCATCTGAATGTTAAAGTTATAGTAAAAAAACAAAAGCAGTTTCTAAAAATATAAATTTAAAATTGATACTGTCCATTTACAACATTAATTACTTCAAGCAACACCTGCTAAATCCCGTCAACACAATTTTTAAATTGAATTGGGTTGAGTCAGTTTAGTCTGCATAATGTTGTATCGTCTTCTGTATTTTATTTTTTAAAAATGCTCTTTGTTAGGAAATAATCGCTTTTTATTATTGGGCAATAGGAAAAAAATATTCCTGCTTCTCTTCTTCAGTAGCCCCAGATACAATTAGTGACGAGTGTCACAGTTCTCAAATATATGTATATATATATTCCAAAATACTTAGGCAGTTATTTTTTTAAAATCATCATAAAGAATGATAAAACTGGTCAAACAGAGACATTTCTGTCTTGGCTGACATTCCTGGTCTTGATTAATATTGGCTTTTCCCACCTAAAGGATCTCTGACAAGAAGCAACTCTTTTATTTTATAGAAAGGTCAGGATTCAGGGTAATTGCTATTCCTAGATAACACATAATTCATCTGAAATGGGTTAATAAAGCAGATGCTGTTGAGCAACTCATCATTTTCATCATAAAAAGTCTCTGTGAAATGTGTACTTTGTATACATCTAGGAAAACCCTCTCTTTAAATGATAGCCAGTTCCTCACTAGTTTCACTGAATTTAATGGGACTGACACAAATGAATGTGAAGAAGCTTGTATAAATATTACATTCTTAGTTCTACTGAATTAAGTCATAGTACACATGCACGAGAAAGTTGTGGTTAATGAAATTAGCCAAAACAGGCTTTTGGAAAGTTAGAGCCCTAATTAAGAATTGTGGATTTGGGGCTGTGGGTCCCTAATTAGTCAAGCTTCCAAAGTGTTGCTGGGTGCACTCTCCTTGAGAGCTTCAGTCATGCAGCAAGGAACTTCCTTTATTTCCCTTTTTAGCTTTGCATGCACATCATCAAACACAATTCTTCCACTGTATCCGGTACCACTGAGGCCTCTTCTGGAGTACTGGGTCTAGTTTTAGGCACAATACTTCAAAACTGGAAAAAGTCCAAAGGAGAAAAACAAAAATTATTAGAGGTCTACAAACAAAAGCAAGGTCAGTGGATCTAGGGCTATTTAGTCCAGAGAAGAGAAAAGTAAAGTGGGATTTAATAGCTTCAAATACATACAGGATTATTATAAAGAGGAGTTATAGAAAATTATTTGTGTCCACAGGGGACAGGATAAAAAGTAATAAGTTTAGTTACAACAACAGAAATTTAGGCAGAACTTTCTCACTATGAGGGTGGTTAAGCATTGGAATAAATTACTTAGAGAGGTCATGGAATCAGGCTAGCCAAATACCTGATTAGCAGGGATCCTTGATCAGCAGGGATTCTCTGATAAAAAAAAATCCTCAATTTTCAGATTTAAAAAAGTAAACCCCAAATCCAAAATTTTCCATGATTAAAATGAAACACCGCTAATATATCTATATCTATATCTATATCTATATCTATATCTATATTGATAGATAGATATAGCTATATCTATCTATATATAGATAGATCTCTCTGTCTCTCTGTCTCTCTCTCTCTCTCTATATATATATATTTTTTTTTAATCATGGAAAATATGGATTTTGGGCTACTCTTTTTAATTTAAAAGCTGAGGATTTTTTTAACCAGAGAAAACCAAGATCCCTGTTGATTAGTGTCAATGAAAATTATTAGATTTGGGTGCTGCCAATACAGGAGAGTCGATCCTGACATGTGCAGACAGCCTAGGCTGCATGCCCTCTGCTCGACCCCT
>NW_017729032.1:81285986-81300139 GCF_001723915.1 Gavialis gangeticus
GTCCATTGGACTGGCGTCACGATTCAGTCTCCGTTCGTCATCGTTACAGTTTTGTTGTTTGTCCTGTTCCTTAAATGAGCCGTTGACCAGCCCTGGGACTATTAAGTTGAGCAGCCGCCCCTAGCTCCGGCTAGATAGCAAGGGCTCACTTAAGAACCCCGTGGGCCAACGGACCCCTCTGTTGTTTGTATTTACTGTAACTGAAGAAAGCAACTCTACCTACGCCGCTAAGCGTAAGTCAAATAAATCACTTTTGTTTAAAACCACTACGCTCACGTGCCTCAGAACTCCACGCCAAAAATCCCGCCTGTTCCATATCCAATTTGCCACCACCCGGCCGCCCCACCGTGACCACGACCGTGAGCTTGGCTTGCCAGCTCCGGGCACCGTGACAATTAGGTTGGTTTAGACAGGGATGATCCCCCCTTAAGAATGAGATTGGATACTGAGAAAATTCCATGTCAGATCAATTCTTCCCGGTAGATAGGTCTGAAGAGTTGGACCACACTGACATGACAACAGAAGTTTTAGAACAAATTGATAAATTAAATGTAATAAGTCACCAGGACCAGACAGCATTCACCCAAGAGTTCTGAATGAACTCACTGGTGAAGTAGCAAAACTGTGCTAGAGAACTGGTGTGTTGCTAACATAAAATGCATCTTCAAAAAGGACTCCAGAGGTGATTCTGGGAACTATAGACCAGCAAGTCTCACTTCCATCCTGGCAAATTGATAGAATCTATAATAAAGAATAAAATGATCAGTGACATGGACAAATAAGATCTACTGGGGAAGAGTCAATATGATTTCTGTAAAGGGAAATCCTGCCTCACCAATCTAATGGAGTTCTTTGAAGGTGTTAAGCATGTGGATAAGGGGGATCCAGCTGGCATAATATATTTGAACTTTCAAAAATCTTTCAGCAAGGACCTTCACCAAAAGCTTTTAAAAACATGAATTGCCATGGGATTGGATGGAAGGTTCTTTCCTGGACTGAGAGATGGGTAAAAGAGAAAGTAAAGGGTAGGACTTCTTAAGATGGAGAGAGGTAAAAAATGGAGTCCCACAGGGATCCCTATTTTGTTCAATGTTTTCACGAATAAATGGAAATAAGGGTGTACAGTGAAAGCTCCAAGTGTGTAGGTGATACTAAATTATTTTGGGTAGTCAAATCCTAAACTGGCAGACAGAAGCTGCAGAAAAATTTCACTAAGTTGAATGAGTGGGCAAAAAAAAAAAAAGGCAGAATAACTTCAGTGTCAACAACTGCAAGGTAATGCACGTGGAAAAAAATAATTGCAACTATACGTACTCAGTGCTAGGTTCTGAATTAGCTATTATGACTCAGAAAAGAAACCATAGGGTCATTATAGATAGTTCTCTAAAAATGCCAGCTGAACACAGTGGCAACCAAAAAAGCAATAAAATATTGGTGCATCTTTAATTATGGAATTGAAAACAAAAGAGGACATCATCATTCCTTTATACAGATGCCCACATCTTGAATACTATGTGCAATTCTAGCCTCTGCATCTCCAAAAGGATGTAGTAGAGTTATAAAAGGTACAGAGAAAGGTTGCCAGAATGATCAGGGGTATGGAGCAGTTGTGCTACCAGGAGAGACCAAGAAGGCCAGGACTTTTCAGTTTAGAAAGGTGAAAGCTGAGGCAGGATATGATAGAGGTCTATAAAAACACGAAGTGTGAGGACAAAGTGAACAGGGAACTATTCTTCACTGAGTGTCAGAACTAGGAGGAACCCATTGGAATAAGTAGAAGATAGATTTTAAACTAACAAAAGAAAGTACTTTTTTACAGAATGGGCACATCTACATGAGACACTTCTGTGCAGTTGTTACTATGCATTTATTTAGTACTTGCTCATACAAGTACTAAATAAATGCACAATAGCCAGGGTTACTGTGCATTAGCATTGGCGTACATCTTTTAGGTGATGCTACAGGCCTAATAATACTGCACAGTAGCATATTATAACTGTCCATGTCACGCTACTGGGCAGTATTTCCCAGCTACTGTACAGACAACATCTCATGTAGACATGTCCAATACATAGTTAACTTGTGGAATGCATTGCCACAAGAAGTGGTAGAGGCAGATGGCACAGTCAGGTTCAAAAATAGACTAGAAAAATTCATGGATTATAGATCTATTAATAGCTTTGAACAGAATGGCTGGAGATGTTTCCTCTGGCATCTCTAAACTAATACTGGTGGATGCTAGGGAGGGTAATGGATAAGGGATATATAACTCTAGATATATCCAGTTTGGTGCTCTCATTCTAAAGCATTCACTCCTGCCATTGTCAGATACAGCATACTGCAATAGATGCACCATAGGTCTTACCCACTTATGACACACTACATAAGAAGTATGGCACTTCTTATGTAGATGACCTCTGGAAATCACTAATTAAATAGTTTTTACTATGATTCTATGAAAATGACCTTAGTATCAATGAGGGTTAGGACTTTAATAGTAGCATAGGGACTGAAGAAACATCCTAAATTATCAAGTCCAATTTCCTGCTGTCCTATGGTCCAATTAATACATTTACTGTGCTTCATCTTAAACTAGGTTGGTTTTCTTGTCTGTTGGAAGGCTGTTCAATAACCTCAAAGATCTTATGGTTAGAAACCTTCTAATTTCAAAGCTAATGTTATTCATGACCTTTTTCTTATCTGTACCTTGTCCTTTATCATAAGTACCACTTCTCCCTCCCTTGGGCTTATAACCTTTTATGCATTTATACAGAAATCATCTATTTTCTCAGGGTTAAATTTACCATGATAAGCAAGCTAAGCTCTTTTAATCTCATAAGATGCTTTTCTCCCCTGATCATTCACTCTCATAACCCTTCTCTGTTCCAGTCTGAAATAATCTTTCTTGTATATAAGCAATCAGAGTTATAAACAGTATCTTAGATAAGGTCTTACTAATACTTTATATAATGGCATAATTATTTCCCTAGCTCTACTGAAAATACGTCACTTGATGTGCCCTTTGCTGCATCAAATTTGTGGCTCATACTCTTTTAGTAATCATTTAATAAAAGTAGTTATTACCAGGGATCCTAATTTTCTATGATAAAAAATCCCCAATTTTCGGATTAAAAAAAAGTAACCCCAAATCCATATTTTTCCATGATTTTTGCCATTTTAATGCATATTAATGCATCTCATGTAGACATGCCCAGAAAGTCATAAATTTGTGTTTTACTGTTTGATGTGTGGTCACTTATGTCATGTTTGATGTGTAGCTGCTACATTTAATAAATTGCACGACCTTATGCTTTGCATTGTCATAGTTCATCCTATCATTGTCCTCTCCAGTCCTCGAGACCATTCAATTATTCCAGTTCCTATTCTGATCCTATTTTACATTGATGTTGCTTCCAGACTTTCAGTCACTGGCAAACTCCAACAGTACGCCACAACAGTTATTTGAGGACATTATGTGGCCCTTACAACTAATTATTAGGGATCCTGTTTTTTCTCTGATAAAAAAAAAAAATCCCCAATTTTCAGATTGAAAAAAGTAGCCCCAATTTCACATTTTCCCATGATTAAAATGAAATGCCATGAATTTATCTATCTATCTAGCTAGCTAGCTAGCTAGTGGTGTTTTATTTTATCATGGAAAAATGTGGATTTGGGGTTACTTTTTTAATCCAACAATTGGGGATTTTTTTTTAATCAGAGAAAACCAGGATCCCTGGTGATCAAGACAAATTATGTATTACATTCTATCTGTACCTTTGCTTCATGGACATCCTGTTCTGGGTGTTCCTGCCCAAGTTTTATCATGCAGGTAGTTGACCATCCTGCACCTAGCACAACTATCCCTTCCACCCATCTCATTATAAGAGTTCATATCTTGTGCCCTCGTCCTGACCATGTATGCGCACTGAAACTTCTGTTCATATAAGGGATTCATGCATCAGTCATAGTTCATTAGTCAGGCTTACTTTGGCCAACACTTTGCAAAGTCTTTTTATGAGCAGTATATGCATTAATCAATGTTCCAGTGAGGCCCACTTTCTCCTCTACAGGAGGATGTCTACCATCATCATGGAAAAACATAATGCATAGACAGAAGGCAACCTAGTGAGATAGACACTGTTTTGCAGTTACCTTGTTCTGTCTATCCATACATTCATGCCCTGTCTGTCTACACTGATTTGCACATTCCCTTGTAGGACCAGTAGACAGTTTTTACCCAAATTTTTTGTCCCATAGCTTAGGCCTGGGAATGTTAGGTCTAGAACTTAAGTTGAGAGGAGTGGCCTGCTTATGGATATTTGGAATACTATTCCTATTCAATGATAATATGGTAATAGAGATCATATCTGATATTATGCTCATAATACCGATAACATACTGATGCTGATCAATGATGCTATTACAATCTAAATATATGGTAGAGGTGGACAAAATATGGCCCACAGGCCAGATCCAGCCTGCGGAGGGACTTTGAACAGCCTGCGGTGGGTCTCTTAGTCCTGCTTGACCCAGGCACGGACCATGGCCCAACCTGCCCCCCCCCCCCCGGGCACTCAGCAGGGCTGCAGTGGCTCCAGGGCTGGATTGCCTTTCTAGTCAGTCCAGGTGGTGGTGGCTCTTTCCAGCTGCTGACGCCTCTGGCCCCGGCCCTGTGGTACTTGTGGGGACCAGCATGCAGAGCCCCAACCCTAGACCACCCCATCCCTGCTCTGGACTCAATCTGGCAGAGCAGACTAGCTCCAGACCATCCAAAATCTGCATATGCAGCCCCAAGCCTGGCCTGCACTGCAACTGCTCCAGATTTATCCATCCATGCTGAGCAGCAGCAGCAGTGGTGGCAGCTGGACAGAAGTTGCTGCTCAGCACAGGGGAAAAGTGGCCCCTCCCCTTCACTGTGTTGCTGGCCCCTTGCTGCAGCTGTTTGGAGCCATGCCCAGGCTGCCCTGCGGCTCTTCTGCACTGCCACCACTGCCCCACTGGGTGGCCTAGAGTTGGTAGCAACGGTGGCAGAGAGAAGTGGCAGGGCAGCCTGGGCATGGGCTCTAGGCAGCTGTAGTAAGAAGGGCCCATCAGTAGCAAGGCAAGGGTGTGCTTTTCCCCCGGGCCCAGTAGCAGCTTCTGCCTGGCCACTGCCACTGCTCAGCATGACCAGATGAGTCCAGAGCAGGCACAGGGCAGGCTGGGTTGGGGCTGTGCATGCAGGTTCTAGCTGGTCCGCTCCATCAGGCTGAGCCCAAACTGGGCACACGGTGGGCCACGGTTGAGGCTGTGCGTGTGGGTCCCCGCCAGTACCTTGGGGCTGGAGCATGTGGCAATAGCAGCTAGAAGGAGCCACCACTGCTGCCTGGGCTCCCTAGAAAGGTGGGGCTGGCCAGGGTCGGGGCTGGGGCTGTGCACTATTGGCAGTGGAAGGGAGGAGCCGCAGGGCATGTGGGCTCCAGGGTATTGTGGAGGAGAAGGGATACTGTCCAATTCATGCCATCTCCCCAGAACTGCCTATGTAGCCCGTGGGCCCAAATAATTGCCCACCCCTGATATATGAGTCTTTGCAATGTACATAGAGCCTCAAAGTTAGAAACCCAAGAAACCCAAAGTTCTTAACAGTGCTGCTACATTGGTTTTGTTTTCATGTATTCTAGGTGGCATTCCAGTCACTGATTTCTGCATTAGCTTTCCCTGGTTCATAGTGGTTTTAAATGAATCTCCCCAATATGCAGGCTTTTCTGATATTAGAATAGATTGACACTGAATTACTCTACCAGAGCAGTGGGCAACATTGATTATAGTCCCTTTTTTGATCTTCTACAATGACTGATTTTTTTCCAGGTTAACACCATCATTGTTCTCCATGGGTTGTGTTCCCACTTAAATTCCATGGTTCTGGCCCAACTGTTCAATGTAAAATTCATAACAGATACTTCTGCAAATACTTCAGTTTTGCTGGTTTTGGCACAGCTGATACCTTTAGAAGAAGGAAAAAAACGTCATCTGTAAATATAACTCAACCATGTAACAACTGAAGAAAGATGCCTAGTTATATTACACAATCCACAAAGTGTAATAGAGTAGTAGTGGTTAGCAACTTCTTCTCACACCTTTTCTGTGTCCTGGTTTTGTTGTTGTATGAGGTCAGCTATAGGAGTTAAAGACTCTTTTGCATGTTTTACTGGGCCTCGTATGTCTTGTTGTAATAGGGGAAATAAATCAATCATCAAATCCCTTACATTGTTAGAAGGATTGATAAGCTCAGTTACAGTGCTTGCGTCATTAGTTTGCAAAAAAGGATGAGTCCTGATTTGCCTTGTACTGATTATGTTCAGGCAGAACCCTTCCCAGTATCCTGGATAGATTTTTCTCTCCATTATAAAATGAGAATACTTCAAACAACACTACATTTTTTGCTTATACTACCTCATTAATCAATTCCTTTTATACCAATTGGACCCAGCCCCCCCGTTTTTTTTACTACTGGCAGTTATAGAATCACAGCAATCACAGAGATACTGTGTCCAGTTTTTTGGACAGCATGCTTTATTGACCTCTCACCCCATTTCTATTATCTGGTGAACACTGGGGTAATGCTGCATATATACACTAGTCACAAAATGGTGCCTGTAGATGTGCAGGATGCCTGCTTTGGTGTGCTGCAATTACAGTGCATCAGAGCAGATATGATTAATTACATATGCTGGAGCATGCTAATTAGCACACACCAGCAGCCTCCTCATCTTGTGTACTCCGCATCCTCATGCTTCAAAATGGTGGTGGAGGTGCTGTAAGTAAAACTCACCAAAAATATTTTAGTTAAGGCACCCCCATGGCCATTTTGAAATACAGGACACTGAATAAACGAGATGCTGTGGGCACTTTAATTAGACCAAATCCTGAGATCTGGTTTAATTAAAGCACCTCCCCCACCCCCAGAGCAAATGCAAAAACACCCAAATATTCCCACACTGTTTGCTTTTTCTGGAGGAATATTCCATCTGGGAATTGCCATTAAAATCTTGACATCTTTATCTTTGTGCGGGGAGGGAGCCCAGTCAAATGTGGGAAATTTTAGGCAGTCCCATGTAATGTGTTTTATTTATATTTTGTAATTGTAAGTGAAGAAATTAGGCTTAACAGAAACCTTGAGTAAGGCAGAGGTCAAGTGACTGGAGAGGGGTGGAGCCCTGGTATACTTAAAGTCTAGCCCCAGATCTAGAGAGGCAGTCTGGCCCTAAGCTGCGGAGAGAAAATAAGTCCTGAAAAAGGATGCTAAGGCTGAGGACCCAGCCAGCCCAGGTAGCCAAGGAAGTCGTGGATAGGGAGTGGGAAGATGATTGGAGGCTACTGGGACCTAGAGACCAAAAGACTGGAAGTTTGTGTGTGACTGATCGGTGGTTTTGGAGGCCACAGCTGGCTGCCTGTGGCAGAACTTCATGTTATAAGGGGCTAAGGTCCAGATAGAGCCCTACAAGAGTTAAGGATCAGTGGTCTGCATGAGCTAGAGACGAGACAAGACTAGGGGCCCACTGTGTGAATAGAAAAAAAGCAGAGACCAAAAAAAGAGCTCTGCAAGAGTCTGGGACCCAGTGGGATTAATGGGCCAAAGCTAGGTCATTCATGTACTGAAGGTAACAGCCTGGAAAGATTCAGGGACTCAGTGGGCTGAGATCAGTCTAGGACTAGAGGTCCTGGTGAAGGACGTAGACATGCAAGGCTGTAGGGTCCACTGGAGTCTACAGTTAAAGCTCTTAAAGCAGTTAGGTCCTGAAGAGCCATGATTAGGGACAATAGGGGCCAGAAGACCAGTACAGTGTTGAGATAGCCCCACAGAAAGAGATGCTGAGAGTTCCCTCCAACAGAGAGACACTATGAGTTTCAGGGGTTGTTGGAGAGAGACTCTGTCCAGAAAGGTCATGTTGGCTTTTTAGGGAAGACTCCCCAGTTTCCCATGAAGGTAAAGACGGACTGCTATCCTGAGAGGGCAGAAGGAAGAAAGCAAGGCAAGTAGGGCCTTTGTGTGAATATCAAAAGGGCAGAGACAAAGAAAGAGCTTTGTTATTTATTTCCCCCATTACAGAATTACACCTAGACACACAAGGCTTACTAAAACATACAAAAACATCTTTAATTCCCATAAAGTAGGGGGTTCTATGGCTGGTCATGGAGGTCAGGTCCTGCTACAGCCACCAAATCAAATGCTTTACTGAAATTCAGGCACATTACTGAAGAAAGAGATCAGGTAGTTTTGCACGTCTACATTTGGCAAGCCCATGTTCTGATTTATTCAATTTTCCTCTGTGCTTTTAATTAATCTTTCTTTCAAAAGGTTTCTAAAAACCTTTCATACTTTTTCAGATTAGTCTAAAGCAGCTCTGTTTCCCCTTCCTCTTCTTCAATAAAGGCACTGTTTGTTATTCTTCACCCATACAGTACTATCCGTGAAATTACACAAAGATATGCTATCCCTATAGCTAAGGAGTTAACTTAGCTCTGCCTCAGGCACTTCTTAGCCTAGGGGAAAATAAATCGTGATTTTTATCTCAACAGAAATCAATTACTTATTATCAGCATGCATGCAAATGTACACCATTAAGTTGATTGCTGGAAAAAAACTACACAGTTATTTAAAGTTGAGCTCACCAGAGGGCCTTCAGGGGCCCTTTATAGTATTTAAACACTGAACTAATGTGTTACATAAGTATTAAACAATTCAGTGGACGATATACAAGCTTTTATACACAGTGCTGGTAGCTCCTTTGACAAACTAGTGTAGAATATGAATGAGTTTGGTATATTGCCTTTAGTCATTGTTTTTCTTTAACACAGAAGTTTGGTTGGCTTTACTGATTAGGATTTTCTTACAATCGAATTCTCTGCCCTGTGCAATTAATGTTGTATCTATATCTACTCAATTGTGTTCAGTTTTGTTTTTTAGTACCTAAAGAGGAGGAAAGGCAGGGGTAACTGTGTTCATAGCTTCACACATTCAAATAAAACCTTACCTTAGGAGGGTAAGCAGCAGATCCTACTCTCTACTTTGTGATTTGCCTTGCATTTTTTAAATTTGCTAAGAGGGATCTATCCCAGATACATATGATTTAGAGTAGGGGTGTCAAACTAATATGACCTTACAAGCTAGATCCAGACTGTGAAGCTGCTTACAGGCCAGATCAAGGCCATGGGTCTTCTCATGTGCTGGGCAACCCAGCCCTGGATTTGGCCCATGGGGCTTCTTGCCACAGCTTCCAGAGCTTCTGTGTCAGCACCAGCAGCCAAAGAGTTCATTTGTCCCATGCTCAAACCCATCACAGGAGCTGCTGCAGATGCCTAGCTGAAATAGTGATTCTGGCAGCAGAGGCTATGGAGATTAAGTGGAGGCCATGTGAACTCTGCTGTTGGCCCTAAGACCGAGGCTCCTTCCCCACTGTATTGGGTCTGAGGGCCATACGTTTAACCATGAACAACGCATGCCCCCAGTGGCTGGGGGGACACAGCGATAGCATGAACGTGGCGGCGGTAAGCTGGGAGCTCCTGCAGATGCCTCCAGTGCTGTTGGTGGTGGTGGGGAGTGGGTGGTGAGTGCTGACCAAGGGTCGACGACCACCCACAGATGCCACTGGAAGCATCAGTGGCGATTGCTAACTGCCTGCAGATGCCGCCGGTGATGTCAGCAGCAGGGGTGGTGAGCAGCGACTGCCCACAGCCTCAGCCAACAGTGTCAGTGGTGCATTTTCATAGGGGGTGCACTGCCATGCTCATGGGATGTACGTGCACCTCCTAAGCATCAACAATATGTTTGACACCCCTGTTCTGTAGCAATTCTGCTCCCCGAGGAAGGCCCATAAATACTGTGTAAGCCCCTGAAATATTAGTCACACAAAAACCTCAGTCACTGTCTGACAGAGGAGGGCCCTCCCATCTTCTAGCCTTGCCCAGGAAATGGAAGACCCAGCTTCTATGATGCAGCTAACAGTCAGTCAGCAAAGTCCAGAAAACATCTCTTCAAAATGGTTGGAAATTTACCTGGCTGTTTGAAGCTTTGGCTGTTTCTCATGTCTTCTGGGTGCTGGGCCCACTCCCCTCTGTAGTTTCTGTCAAGGCCACACGGCCTGGGGCAGAGCAGGACAGGAGTGTCAGGAAAGGCACATCTGACTGCTAATGGCAAAAAGTGGTGAAGTCACCCCCCAAGTTACAAAATTCACTTACTTGGACTCTCTAGCAGTATGACATACCAAACGATTGATTTACTATCATGTTCCAGTTTAAGTGCATATTACACTTCTGTACTAGATGGCTACTTTACTGCAAGATGGTAAGGCACTCAAAATATAAGTGCTTCTGAGAACAGGATTCATGTTCTGTTCAATATGCTGTCTTCTCAGAATAACAGAATATACAAGGACATGCTCTAAATTTATTATAGGCACATCACTTATAATGATTATTACTTTATCAGATTTAACACCTTTACTTTGGGGCAGCAGATAGCAATTTATTGCCTTTCCAATTCAGAAAAATCTACTGAAACTACAGTTTGGGACCTATCCCTCTTGATAGGATCCCTGTTTGGCTGAGACTGTGTTGATTAAAACAAAGGTCCTGCTTCTGTTAATATGTGCCACAGATCCCGGTCCAAATTAAATCAACATAGTTCCAATTTGTCAGCAGAGGTCTGGGGTTCTGGCCTAAATAGAGCCTCTTGGATGAGTCAAGTTACACGAATGCTGAAGTGTTTGTAACTTTGTGGCTTTTCCCCCTGTCAGTCAATGCCTTATACCTTCAGGCCATTAGTAAAAGATAGTATAAGGAAAACTGGAAAAGCATTTGAAAAATTTGTATCCTGTCTTTGTCCTGGTGATGAATAGGAATTAGTCATAAAATGTGTCTGCAGACCATTCGATTTCTTTAAAATATATGTTCTTTCTTGCAATGGTGCAAGGCTGGTTCATGAAAGCTATTCAGAATATAACACTTTTAAGTACCAGGGTACAATATTAAATATAATAGTAACATTTTATTGACATAAACATTCATAATTCAGATCCCATTTAGGCTTTTGGATATCTACAGGTACTTATGTAGCTTTTTGGTGTCTAAATCAGTAACTACAACAGTATACCACACATGCAATAATGCAAAACTGCTAAGATGGACTTCTAGGCCAGCCTCAAAGCTCTGTAGTGACTCAATCCCATTCTTGGAAGTACTGAATGCCTCTCTGTTTATGATTCCTTAATAGGAAGGGACAGACCATAGATAATTTTGACACGAATGGCAGGTGGTTTCCTCCTTTTCCCAAGAAGCTAGTGTTTAAGGAACATGTTCAGAAAGTCCCAGATCTGTCTACACTGAGAAAGCCCTAGAACTCTCATGCCTTATTTCCCTGAAAAAAAATCCCCTTTGCAAAACGAGCAAGGGATTTTGCATTAAAGGTGTTATCCACTGGCTAACAGCTCTGGGGCCCAAAGCCAGGGCAGCCTCCGAGTTATAAGAGACCCTCCCTCACTGAGCTACATAGTCAGGACCTCTGCTTCATACTCTTCTTACAGCCTCTGGACTTCTTAGTTTTCTTTCTACACAATGGCCCAGTTTCAAACAAAAGGGACATAGGATACCCTGAACATTTTCTAGCGTGCCGCAGATGCATGTTGGCCATCTTCAGTATCACCTGCACCAGCCGTAGATCTTGGCTATCATTGTGAAAACTTAGAAAGCAGCTCCTGCATGTTATGGAAGGTACTGCAGCCATTGGTCAGCTCCTAATACTGCTGAAAAATCCTACTGGGTACTGGATGTGCTTAGCCCTTCTGGATCATGGTGAGGTTTTCAGAGCTGCCACTTTACCTCTGCCCATCTGATGATACGGACATGGATGGCCCTCTACCTCCTCTAGGACAAGATGGGTCATATTTAGTTGATGGAATTGCTGGAGCTCAGTCTACTTGCCATCTCAGTCTACTTGCAGACTGTCTGCGGGATGGCTTGGGTGGGCCCATCTTGATTTGATTGTTGTGTTTGGTGAAGCATGTTCCCTGAGCAATAAAGAGGATCTTGGAACTCTAGGATTTTAAGAGTCAGCTGTTTAAGTAGAATTGCACAGTAAGTGGTTTTATACTATAAATAAGATTTAGAGATAGGAAGAAACAAATCATAGTGTTTCAGTACTTCCGTGGTTTGAGAGTGGTAGGGAAGTATGGAGAAAAAGAACTGAACTATTGAGTCATACTATCTGGGTACTTGTATATCCCTTAAAAACACTGTAGGAGGGGGTGATTTACAGCGGAAGAAATGGATTGTGCATTTTGATCCAAAAGCTGTGGACTCTGTTCTAATTCTTCTAATTTCCTGTAAAAGGGAGTTCAGTAATCTAGGTGAAGCTCTAACAAAACTTGTCTCCTGTTCTCAAGAGTCTCTATTGGCAGAGAACTTTGCAGTTCCAGTTGACTGTAATGGCTGCCAGAGGAGATCATGATTTGTGGAGAGAGAGGCTTGGTCCTTTTCTATGAAAGGCTCTGAATATTAAGATAAACTATAAACTGGATTCTGTATTCAGTGGGAAGACAATGGACATAGGGGAGCACAAGGATGGTGTGTTTAGAGACGTATGTTGCCAAGAAGGCAGGCTGCTGCATTTTGAAACTTATTCTTTTTAGTGGCTGTTTGGCTTCATTCCCAGATGTAATGAGTTGCAATAATAGAGTTTGGAAGTCATTAATGTATGGCATACCGCAGACAGATTTGCTTCTGATATTTTGGAATTACTTCAGTTTTGCACTCGTGTAAATGTGAGCAGAATAAGACTGTCATCTTTCATAAAGTCATAACACTCCATACATGAGAGCCGGGCTTTCGATTCTGGGTTTTGGAGGGATATGTGGAGTGTTAACTCTATGTTTTCTAGATACCCACTTAAAATTTTATTGTACTTTTTAATAAAATTTAGGTAGAGCTGCTAGGCAGAGTTTACATAGATGGCCAAAGTATTATTAAATACTTTTATCATAGGTCCTAATCCGTTGGAGAAACGTGCAATTTCCAATAAACCCAGGGCTGCCAATAGTTATTTTGCTACCCCTTCCAAACACAAGTTTACTGCACCAACCAACTAGCTCTAGAAATGTAATCCCTTTAATTGCTTAGTTTGGCCATGAGAGGCCAGCCTAGCCCTGAGACAAAATACCCCCTAAATCTGTTTTCACTCATAAAAAATACAATTTCTAGCTAACTCCTAGTATTGTAACAGTCACAGGTAAGCCTCATATGGGGAATTCCAGTCCCCTGCCTTCCTATGGCAATGCTAATCAAAGTAAGGATCAGAAACATTACCAGCAGTCCAAAATCCATCTTACAAGGATCCCCCTTAGTACCTGTGTCATAAAAATAATCATGACATTAAAATTCCTCACTGTAAAATTTAAGCTTAGATTTGATAAAGTATAATCTCCTTCCCCAAAAATGCAAAATAGTACTATGCTAGCATGGTTCTGGTATAATCTCTCAATGATAATACACAATTTTATGTACTCCTATGATTATTATCTCCCCTGGGACTAAGGTGTCATCAGTTTTACAAAAGCCATAAAGCAACTGTATGTTCCAGTATGTTTTAAGAGTGAGGGTAAAGAAATTGCATATGAACAGATGTGTAATACCTTCTTATTTCAATTTAAGGAATATATAAAAATAGTATTGTTTCTTGGTATCAATACAAATATAAACAGTAATATAAAGGCCCTTGCTCTGTGTTACATATATTGCAAAATTAACAGGGTAATCACACAATAAATTTAGACCAGACACACATGCAAAGTAATTATCACACAATAAAATGCCTGCCCAGCTATAAAAAGAGACAACCAGCTATAAACTTAGTGCTTGAACATGTGTAACAACTCTATAGCTGGTTCCTATCCAGCTTTAATTTGAACATGGCAGGACCCTTGTAATATCAGCTGAAAATTAGACAAAGTCAAAACCTTTCATCCAAATGCTATCAAAAGTAAAAAATGTCTGTTTTTCAGATGCAGGATTCCATATATGAACCACATGCTACAGTTTTCATTCTGGATTGGCACCTGTGTGGCAGAAGGCCACCTCTGTTTCTCCCCAAAAACTCTGCTCTGTGACAATTTGGTTAGGAT
>NW_017729032.1:81305139-81315139 GCF_001723915.1 Gavialis gangeticus
GTAACTCAGATGCATGATCAAAGGCTACCCAGCCATGTGAGTTTGCTCTATGGGATTTCTCTGATGTTGCTCTACCCTGTATTCTATTTCAACCCTACCCCATGTAACCAATAAAGTTCTCCTTTGTACTTAGTGTGGGAGAATTATTGGGAGTGGGTCTAGATTATGCCTTAGGGTCCCCTTGGTTCGGCTGACTAAGAGAGACCACTACTTGTGCTTCTGACTGAGGAAAACATCCCAAGTTCTTGAAGTGAATCAAGTACCCCCAAGGGGTACTAGGCCTGTGTTTCCCAGGGTGCGCAGAGCCAGAATCAAGCCCAGCCCTGGGTGGTGGCAGTGGAACTCCCAGGCTAATGGGTGTGCTCCAGGAAAGGAATTCCAGACATGAGGAGGCCCCAGGGAGGCACCCAGAGCCTGGAAGGTAGGTGGGTGGGTGGCTCAATGCAGGAGCACCCCCTACGGGCCTGCCACAACCTGTATTCCAGTTGCTGCTTAAAATTGATCAGAAACTCCTCAGAACAGCCATTGTCATGAGCAGAGATTTTTGTTTCCTTTGACATAAAAAAACCCCCAAATTTTTAATACAAAAAACCCCCAAAATCCACATTTTTACATTATAAAAATGAAACATCACTAATATATATATATTACTGGTGTTTTATTTTAATCACAGAAAAATGTGGATTTTGGGTTACTTTTATTAATCTGAAAATTGAGGATTGTTTTTTAATCAGAGAAAACCAGGATCCCTGGTTATGAAACTTTTTGTTGGGGTTTTTACTTCAAAAAGTGGAATTTTTCATAAGAATATTTATGACTACTACATTGAAAAAGTTACAGTTGTGTAAATAAAGAGTAACTCACAATACAACTTAACATGGAAGGTTGGGTCTGCTGATGATCTACTGAGTAGGCCTATGCGAATAGGGAACAATTCGGCTAATTCAGAGGTTAGCAATTCAATTCAGAGATTTGGATTGCTCTTCCAAATTGATTTGGGTGAATCAACTTTTGAAGATTTGGCACCAGTTTGGGGAGATTTGGAGATTTGGCCTTCGAGTATAATGTGGAATCAATGAAATATCTATAACTTTGCCATTTTCTGGCTGATTTAGACAAAACTTGCAGGCATGGTAGCCCCTCCCACGGACATGAAGCCTGCCAAGCTTCAAGGAGATAGGTGCAGGAGTTTCTGGGAAACTGCACCTCAAATTGTTGAAAGCAAAACTCATGTTATGTGTATGTGTTAAGCCACAGTGGGGTAAAAACTGCAGGGATGGTAGCGCCTGCTGAGGTCACAAAGTCTGCGAAGTTTCAAGGAGATAGGTGCAGAGGGTTCAGGGGCCCTGCACCTCTGTCTGCAAACAGGCAAAACTTGTGACATGGGTGCTTGTGTGACTGTGTCTGTGTTAGGGCATGGGGGGTGAAAACTGCAGGCCTGCTAGGCCTGCTGCCCCATGAAGCCTGGCAGCTTTTAAGGTGGTAGGTGTAGGGGGGTTCTGGGGCCATACACCTCTGGCTGTTAACAGGCAAATTTCTTAACGTGGGTAGGTGACACTATGTATTAAGGTGCGCCCTCACTGGCACCGAGGCCTCTACACAACATGGTAGCGTGCCCTAATGAGGTCTCCTCCTCCCCTACAGCCTCAATCCAGTCCATCACTTTACATGACAATAGGTAAGACAATCTGGTGTTTTCTTAGTAGGGCAACTGTATAGGTAGAGAAATGTACCTTAGCATTTCTTCACTTCTTTACTATTCCTTCCATCCAGGACCAGCAGAAACACCAACTGCAGGTAGTTCCTCAGCCTGACAAAGGGTTTTTCAGCCCCAAAGTTGGCATCCCAGGCAGCTACGCTGAGTTCACCTGGAGCCTTACAACTCCACTGCAACCAGCAAGCTTCAGGCCTCTCAAAGACATGATGGGTCTGGGCTTTCCCCAGCCAGGGTTGTGTGCATGCATGTGGTGGCTGGAGGTTTTGGTGCCTCCTATCCACCTTTCACCAAGGGAATCCTCAGTCCTGGCATTTTCTGGGGCTGCTGTACCACCAGCAATACCACCAGGCCTCCCTGCCCCTGGAACAGTGCAATTTGAGTGGTCATGCCCAGGACACGGAGCCTCCTCCTTCCCCATTGCCCCAGCTCATACCTCCAAGTTCATTCTGTCATGGAAACTTAGCAGGGACATGTTCTTCCTCTGCTGGGTGGTGATGCAGTGAGTGCACCCTTGGGATCTCAGAGTCGGGCAGTAACACTAACCGGTGTAAAATAATAAAACAGAAATAGGTGCACATGGAGTGAGGAGGGTGGCACTCAGTCCATCTGCAGATGGAGCTTGGGGAGCCCCAGCAGTGGGAGATTCACCTTCAGGAACAGCAACTGCTCCACCAAACCAAGATACAAGCAGGTGCGGTAGGGTGTCACATCATCATCAGCACTGCTGAACACCCTCTTGCTTGGAACACTGGTTGGTGGACAGGACAGGTGTTGCTGGGCAACCATGGCCAGATCCAGCCACATCTGGCTGTGGCTTGTCCAGTAGGCCAAGAGGTCACAGTCAAGTGGTTCCACATCGTCAGCAAGATAGGTAGCCACCAAAGCCTCAGTGCTACCTGCCCGAGGCCAGGATCTGATGCTTTTGGACCCCAGAATTGAAGACAAGCCCTTGGCTCACATTGGCAGTGGCTGGCATGGAGGAAACTGGCTAGTGCTGGTGCTCATGCCAGTGCTGGTGCTGGGAGTGTTGTCACGGGAAAGTGGATCCCCCTCTTTCACATCCCCTCACCTCTGTCCTTCTGCCTCCCTGACTCAGTTGACCAGCAACTGCATCCAGTGGTGGAGGGTTTTGGTGCTGCCAGTGCACATGCTGCCCTTCAGCCTCAGGTCGCACATGCCCACCAGCATGTGGACAGTACTGGACCACAAGGGATCCAGCCATCTCCTGATGCCACCTCACCAGTGCCTGCACATCTGGTGACAGCGGCTTGCCCCAGCCAGATCCCCTGGAACTTCTTCATTTGGTTCTCCAGTTCCCTCACTACAGGGATCACCTGGCTAAGGAGAGCATCACCAGCACTTAGGGTCTTGGTGGCCTCAAGGAAGGGCTTGAGGAGCACCAAGATCTGGGAGATGGTATGCCACTTAGCACTGTTCAGTGGACTGCTGATCCCAATCTCCCCAAGCAAGGCCTTCTGTTGCTCCACCAACCTTTCCAGCATCAGGTATGTGGAGTTCCACCAAGTCTCCACATCCTGCATGATTTTGTGCTGCAGGATGCTCAGCTCTGCCTGTTTCTCCTGCAGCATCTTGCCCCACTTGATGCTGCAGTGGAAGTAGCCCACCACCTTCCTGCATTTGGAAATTTGCTTTCTGGTAGTAGTAGTGGTGGCACCATCACTGGCAGCCCTGTCCCCCTCCAAGGCATCCCTAACTATGAGGTGCAGCCATGAGGTGCAGCCTGTGTGCCACAAAGCGGATGCCAACAAAGTTGGCATCACGGACAGCCTTGAGCATATTGGCCCCATTGTTGGTGACCATGAACCCACAGGTGAGCTCACCCTGCCCAACCAGCCACCCCTGTACCATGCAGTTCATGGCCACCATGATCTCCCTTGCTGTGTGGGACTCATTCAGCACCTCAGCTTGGAGGAGATCCCACCAACAGCCTGACTGATCACACCGGCGCCCTGTGAGAGAGAGGTAGGCATGATCGCCACACCAGCTGCTCCAGATGTTGGACGTGAAGTGCAAGTCTATCTGCAGCCATGCCTTGTGCAGCTTCTCCCTCAATTACTCCCTGAATGCCTCATGTATGGAGGGCACCACCGTCCTGCTAAAGGTGGTGTGTGCAGGCACTTGGTAAGATGGGGTCATAAGCACCATAAGCTGCCTGAACCCTGGCCACTCAACTGAGGAGAAGGGCTGGCTATCCAGAGCAAACATCTCCCCAATGCTTTAGATGATCTTGCTTGCCATGGGAATGTACCCCACTTTGTCTGCAGTTTTCCCACACCGCTCCAGGGTGGCCTGCCTCTGCTTTGGGGGGACAGGGGCTGTGAAGTGATTGGGAGACTTGCCTTTGGGCATGCTCACACTGGTGCCTGGCTGAGCAGGAAGAAGGGCAAGGGGGTGGTGCCTCCTGAGATGCAGCAGCATTGCTATGCCAGTAAAGTGTTTCACCTCTTTGTCCTGGCTGATCTGCCTTTGGCAGTGCTGGCAGATAGCAAACCTGGGATCACCTGCCACCTCAAAATGATCCCACACTACACTACTCCCCCACTTCTGGGTTGAGGGTGGGGATCCTGACTTATCCCTCCTCCCTCAGCAGGCTGAGGCATGACAGCAGGAGGAGCTGACTCAGCTGAGCCACTTGTCTGAGCCTTCACAACCCCAACCTCCCCCAAAGTCATTTCCAGAGAAGGAGACCTGGGTGTAGGGGAACTTTGAGGGGTGTGGAGCACAAAGTCAGATTCCTCCTTGGTCCCCAGAATTACTTTAGCCAGGATGCTCAGGTCCCCTGTCTCCACCTCCAGCTCCTCCTCTGGCAGTGGGAGGCTCATGCTGTGAGATGAAACTGGGGTGGAGGAGATGGTCCTTCTCCGGCTGGTGCCTATTTCTGCAGTTAGGGGAGGCAGTGCAGGTGCAGGGACAGGTACTGCTCCCACCTCCTTGCTTCCACTGACAGCAGAAGATTCATGACTGCCAGGAAAGAGCATGCATCTATGTGTGTGTGGGAGGCACAGAACTTGCAGCTCTAGCTCTCCCTGTACTAGCTCTAGCCCCTCTCCCTCCTCTGCCAAAAGATTTCGCACCTGCCTTTCTAGCACGATTCATATTAATCTTTCCTGTGCTGTAAAATGTGTTTGACTTCTTCTGTGTTGTGCGTTTTCTTTATTCTGTGTTGTGTGTGGGCTCTGCTGTGATTATGATTGATTATTAATAACTGTATAGAGTGTCTTCTTCTGTGATGTGTTATTAATGTGAATGTGTGACTTCGTCTTCTTCTTCTTCTTCTTCTTCTGTGCTGTGTACTTAAATAATAGTATATCTTCTTCTTCTAGCACTCTGAGTTCTTTGTTGTGTGTGTTAATCTCAATCTGAATCTCTATCTGACTTCTTTTTGTGTTGTCCTTAATCTGTATGCAAACTAACTATAACTAATAATATTAATAACTAATAACTATCTACAATCTCTTCTTCTTCTGTGAATATCTGACTTCTTCTATGATGCGTGTGAGTGTGTGTAATGTGTGCTTCCCTGCACAGTGATGGACACACCGCAGGGGAAAACATCAAGCTTTCTTTTTAAAAAGTATTGGGAAAAAGAAGAGAACAAATATAAATTCAAAGAAATGAATGGGATAAGTAGGGGGATTCTAAGTTAAGCTAAGCTGTATCCTATCCAATACTTTCTAAGATCAAAAAGGGGCAGGTTACTGACTAGGAAGCCAAGCCAGTCCAGTACCTTTCTGAGGTTGTTGCTCAGAACCAACTCACGAAAGACATCGAAAGCCTGCAGACAGAGGCTTTTATGCTGTTTCTATGCTATCCCATCCCCACTCCCCACCCCACCCCCTGCCAGACACTGTGATTGCAAGGGGACTCAAGGAGAAATCACACTCACTGGCCAGCTAGACATATCAGTCCTTCCCCCACCTCACCCCCCGCTGCTCTCCCTCCCTCTTCTAAGTTTCTGTTTCCCTTGAAACACCACCTCCAAATCTCTAAGTCTTTTCCGAATCGATTTGGAGGCTCCGAATCGATTCGGAAAGTTTTAAGCTTCAAGCGATTTGATTCAGATTTCAAGATTTGGCCTCTGAATTGGGCCAAATCTTCTCCAAATTTAATCACAAACCAAAGCTTTTCACAGCCCCACTAGTGAACTCTTTGTCTCTAGGTTAACAGTTCAGATCTGACTGGCTTCATTCTGTTTCCTTTTAGATGCATATTGGCATCTATATACTAATACATTAAGGATGGTGTAAGAAAGTTTTGAGGTATTTGCACTTACTGCATACCCACGTATTATTTATCTTTTTAAAGTGTAGATTTGCACAAAATTCAAATAATGAAAAAGTCTGAAAAAACATGATAAATGAATGACAAAGTGGCCATCAACTGAGCATTTTACAATACAATGTATGCACACATGCCACCTATGAAGTCATAAGCAATATGGCAGGTAGTGCTGGGCTTCAGTAGACTCTGAAGCCTTTTTGCAAAGCACATCTCTGCTTGTTTTTATTCACCTCACACTTTAACACCACCCAAATCGAACAAACTGTGTGCATACACCTTTTAATTACAATTTCTAATATTTTCTTTTTTGTTGCTGTTTATTGATAAATTAAGCTGTAAATAACTGCACAAGATACTGCATTGTCCCCTAAATAACTGTTTAAGTTACTACCTGTGTGTTTTAAAATCTTAATGCTACCTTTATTCCTGCTATGTGTATATAAAATATTGAAACAACCAAAAGCAGAAAATCTACCAGCCAGACATCTGCTATTATGCAGATGTAAAATGGTAACAGATCATAACCAAAGTCAGCAAAAGAGACCACCTGTTGCCGAATATCAGGAAGAAAATCACTTGATGCATAATGAATCACATTGTACAAACAGAAGAAGACAGTTAGGAGATCAGCAGGTAAAATGGGGGGATGCTGTTAATATGCATTTAGATGATATGACAATTTCAGAATAAAATTCTGTCCAGCATCATCAGTTTCACTGAGACTTATGTTTTACCCTGCAATGAGCATTACTATATTTGGCACTAGATATATGACATTCATTTGCTGATACTGTGGCACAAGACATTTTATTAGTAAGAAAATTGGCAACCACTTCAAGAATGTTGCCAAAATGGCAAAGTAAATCTGCCATATTCACATATACCTCCTTTCTTTGAGAAACTTGCTGCCTTAGGTAGCAAGCTTGCAAAGCACTACATTGACAAGCTCTAAAGCTACAACAATGCAATGGCATTTCCATCATTTGGAGCAAACATATATATATATATATATATATACACCAAGAAATCCAGGACCTTTTCATGGAGCTATAACTGCAACAATGAAAGGTTGGGTTATGGTCAACTCTTTGTAGTGGGCAATGAAGAAGCACTCAGCGAGAGGATATCAAGACCTGGAATGAAGGCCTACAGCTACGTTTACTGCAGGACTTGAATGGAATATTTGAAAGCTGTGACTTAAACATGACAGCTTACAGAAAACTGCAAGGATTTGAGCAGAAATAAAATGTTAGGGTAGCTGCTGATAAGAGAGGAGTAAAATCTACAACTGTTGTGTATGTATATATATATGTATATATGTATGTGTATATATATATATAGATAGATAGATAGCATCTCCTCCACATCATGATGTTATAATCAGGGATCCTGGTTTTCTCTAATTAAAAAAAAAACAAAAAAACCCAATTTTCAGTTAAAAAAGTAACCCCAGATCCACATTTTTCCATAGTTAAATCCATATATTTCATGAAAAATACTCCATTTTTCAATATAGATATATATTAGTGGTGTTTCATCTGAATTGTAGAAAAATATGGTTTTGGGGTTACTTTTTTAACTGAAAATTAAGGATTTTTTTTAAAAATCAGAGAAAACCAGGATTCCTGGTTATAATTCAGCAACAGTATCTGAAGTTGAAGCAGGTTTTGTTTCCCCTAGCTAACATGCACATTGTTGTTTATCCATGAAATACTATCCTTGCAATTTCTTCTGCCTGCACTTACAACTATATCTTAAATTTAAGTCTTGATCTACTGATGTATGTTATTTCTTCTGTCAGGTCCAGTGTTATCAGGTGTTATTAGCATTGTTGTTGCTGTTGTTCTTGTAAGGTGTTATTGCTGTGTTGATAGTGTTGGAGTCTTAGGAACTGTGGTGTTGGCAAGTTACAAGCAGGAGATCCTAACGCCAGTCTTGTCTTAAAGAACAACCACAGACTTGGTTGAGTGGCAAATATTCAACTAGGTTTACTGTTACAAATACAACTCTAACACATTTGGGCCTAACAAGTACATCAGACCAGAAGTTAAGGCATTTTTACCTGTAATAATGTAGTCGGCACAACAGCATGCAGGCTCCCCTAGGCCACTAAAAAGTTCCCAGACTTTCTAATCCTCCTTTTAAACAATAATCAAAAACAAATTACATATTGCATTCCGTCTGTATCTTAAATATCTCAAATTGTCCTGTACCATGGGCTTGTTTCACATGCTAACCTGGGTGTTCCTGTTCTAGTCTTATTATCCTGGAACTGCACTATCCTGCACCTTGTACAGCCATCACCTCCTCCCATCTTCTGTCACGAGTGCCAATCTGGACCACATAATAAGTTTGATTTTTGTGAAGAGCTCATGCATCTGTCAGGTTTGCTGGTCAGGCCGACACTGGTCAATACTTTAGCAAAGCCTGTGTGTGAGCAGTGTATATATCTCAGTGCTCCAGTGAGGCCTGGATCCAGCTTTCTGCATAGGCTTAGAACACGAGCAAAACTAATCAAGAGTGCAAAACAAAGCTACTATGCTTTAGTTTGTGTCTTATCATATTGCCAGAAAACTTCCATTCCTTTATTGATGTGCATTTTAAGATAGAGGTGAATAATTTGAAATATGTGAGAGCTGCACTCTGCATTGACACTTGCATGTTATTGTTAATTGTCAGGCAGGTTGTAGTGTTTCATAAATCAAATGTCTATATTGAGTCCATGAGTTTCTGTAACTAGGAGGCTGATGAAGTGAAGTTTATAGGCCCGCCTCTGCTGTTCTGCCTCCCTGACTCTCTTCACCAGCACCTCCATCCACTGATTCAGGCTTTGACTGCTGCATACGCTGTCCTTCGCCCTTGGGTCACACATGGCGGGCACTGATCCCAATCTCCCCAAGCAATTTCCTTCTGTTGCTCCAGGCTGTCAAGTATTTAGGTATGTGTGGAGTTCCACTGAGTCTCCACATCCTGCATGATTTTGTGCTGCGGGATGTTCAGCTCTGCTTGTCTGTCCTGCAGTATCTTGCCCCCCTTGATGAACTGATGGAAGTAGCCTGCCATCTTCCTGCATTTGGAAATGACCTTGCTAGTGGTGCTGGCACCATCACTGGCAGCCATGTCCTCCTCCAAGCTCTCCTTGACAACGAGGTGAAACTTGCATGCCAGACAGCGGATGCCAACAAAGTTGGCATCACGGACCACCTTGACTATATTGGTCCCATTGTCGAAGACCATGAACTTATGGGTGAACTCACCTTGCCCAATGAGCCACCCCTACACTAATCTGTTCATGGCCCCCATGATTTCTGTTTCTGTGTGGGACTCATCCATCACCTCAGCTTGAAGGAGAGCCCACCGATGACCTCACTGGTCATACCAGTGCCCTGTGAGGGAGAGATAGGTGTGATCTCCCAGATGTCCAAGGTGAAGTGTAAGGCCACCTGAGGACCTGCCTTGCACAGTTCCACCCTCAAGTACTCCCTGCATGCCTCATACAGGGAGAGCACCACCATCCTGCTGAAGGTGGTGCATGTGGGCACTTGGTAGGATGGGGCCATGAGCTCCATGAGCCGCCTGAACTCTGGCCACTCAATTAAGGAGAAGGGCTGGCCTTTGACAGCAAGCTTCTCCCCAGTGCATTAGGTCATCTCACTCGCCCTTGCAATACGCTCTGATTTCTATCTATCCACTGTTCCTGAGTGGCCTGCCTCTGCTTTGCAGGGGATGGGGGTTTTGCATCAAGAGGGGGACTTCCCTTTGGGCATGCTCCCACTGGTGCGAGACTGAGGAGGAGGAAGGGCAAGGGGCACATGCCTTTGGAGATGCATCAGGATCCCCATGGTGCTCATGTGTTTTGTTCCCTTGTCCTGGCTGGTTTTGGTTTGTCAGTACAGGCAGATAACGTATGTGAGATCATCTGCCAACTCAAAATGATCCCAGACTACACTACCCACTTGCTCCTGGGGTGTGGGTGCATGT
>NW_017729032.1:81320139-81343769 GCF_001723915.1 Gavialis gangeticus
CAGCTAATAATCCTTAGGGCATTTATACACGTGTTCCAGGAGTGTGTGTGTGGTGGAGGGTACTTTAATTAAAGCAGCTCTAAGAGCCACTCTAATTAAAGTGACTGGAGCATCTCATGTATCAGTATCCCTGCACTAAAAAATGGTGGCAGGGTTGATTTACTTAAAAAAAACCATTGCCATTTTTCTGTGTGGGAACACAAATACACGAGACACTGGAGTCTGGTGGAGCGCGGTAATTACTGTGCTCCAGCACACTTGATTAATTGAGTCTGCTCTGATGTGCTGTAATTTCAATGCATTGGAGCAGCCTCACTGCACATGTATAGGCGCTCTATAGACTCCAGGTTTTTTGCAAACAGGTTGTTGCACATAGTCACCTTTTACATGTCAGGATGCTTTGCTTGCTTCCACGAATCAGGTTCCTTTTCCTTAGCTAGACATGTATTTTAACTCACAAATGCAAATGGAAATGTGCATTTTTTTTAACCCAAACATGCAATTGTAGTTTCACCTTCTAAAACATCACATGACTGTTAGTGTCCTTTAAATCGTCCATAACAAATGAAGTTGTGTGTTAATTTTTTGAACCGGTTTATCAAATCCAAGAGTTTCATGATCCCCCACAGGAGTCACACATGCTTCTCTGTCATTTTGTAATTTCTCAAGCTCAACCTTTGGGCTCTTAGCAGATTTAAAAATGACAGATTAGCTAAACTAAAACACACTTTGAACAGGTGATTTTCAGGCAAACGTTCATCTTTTCCCTAATCAAATCTACAGGGGTTTGCATACCAGAACAAGATTGCTAAATCTTGTTCTGGTATGTATAACAGTGCCACTGACTTTATTGTTGACAGAAAAAAAAATCCCCCAATACAAAATCCATACCTTAATGTTTATTTATACATTGAGACATGTTTTGGAGCCCCCTCTACCCTCTATTAACATACATCTTGTTGTCTTATGATACATCTGATTTATCTCTCTCATTTTGATTTTTTCATACCCCTTTGCTGCTTCAGTGCATTTACTATTGTGAGAAGGAAAAATTACTATTTCAGTGATGACACCAAAATAACAGATTTGCCATATGTGATATTATATAAAAGCTAGCAATATGTGTATAGAAGAATGAGCTGATCATCTCAATGATGTTACCATTGTTTTTGTCCCTGCCTTGGAAATCAAAGCCTGGGACTCTACTGAAAAGAAATGCACTTTTATACTCATTTTTCTTTATATAGATGTTAACATAAAATAAGCAAAATTATTCCAAATATATACTTGAAAATTAACTCTATTTTGGTTGATCTGCTTTGTTCCCCTTTTCATTTGTTTCTTGGACAAAGTGTTTTGGATATTTAAGCCAGTTAAGCAAAACAGACTTTATAATACTTGCTCAAATAATGGAACTAAGGTCCAGAAAATTACCAGCCATTAGAAACTGCATTTCTAAGTGCTGCTGACAAAAAGTGTCTTTGGAAAAATCATGTTTAATTTCTGACTGTAACCCCACTTCTTTACAGGTGTAAATCCTTCCATATAAACTCCTTTCCTTTCATTATGTGGGTAGCAGACATCACAAATAAGCTGTCCATAGGTCTGGCTGAAAAATTTCCATGAAAAATCCTGGGCAATTTTTTTTTTTTTTAACAAAATGAAGATTTGTATAGAAATCTATCTATTTTCTCTAATGTTTATGTTCTTTCATCATAGATACAGCATGTTGTTTGACATAAAGCAACTCCCACCCCCTCAAAAATGGAGAGCATTCCTGTTGAGGAATGGGAAGGTTTTAGATAATTAGCTGTCAGTGTAAAAGGAAAGAAATTAGCAGCTGAAAGAAGGCATACTCCAATATTGGCTAGCAATGTGTTGTGTCCTGGAAATGTTAAAAAAATACAATGAAAAGTTCAAAATAAAGCATAAAATATATTTGATCAAATGTCCTAAGCTCTCATAACATGCATATCATGAAAAAGCAGGAACCCCCTCCCACCATAATCTATGTGCAAGGCCTGTCTCTAAACAAGGTATTGGAAGACACATGCCATTTTTATGTCTTTTATAAGTTTGTACTTTGTCCAGAATGGTTTCTATGTAGATCTTTTATAGAACCAGGGAGAAACTTGCTCTTTGATCCTAGAAGGTAGCATCTGAGATGACTAAATGGATTCTTCTCTTGTGGAGGAGGGGGGAAGTTAGCTCTTTGAGACTGGTTAGGTGGCTTTGATTCATGAGGCTTCAATAAATCTTCATTTCTTCTTTATTGAAAATAAGAGGTCTGGAGTTGGATAAAGGGAGGCAAGACCAACTTTGTAAAATTTAGAATTAGAGTCAGATGGGAACTCTGATGTTGTGTATGGATATTTGATTTTCAGTGGAGTGGACTTCTAGTGTAGATACTCTTTTTGTTAGCAATTTTAAATCCAGGTTCAGAATCCATGTAGTAAAACAACAGTCTGTTTGGAGACACAAGATTAGTAACTCCAACAACCCTAGATGTATGCTTGGGAAGTATGGAGCATAATGTGTTGAAAGTAGTGACTAATCTGATTGACGTTGAAGAGGAGATCTACTAATGTGAGGATTAGGGAGAAAATTTGCTTCTAGTTTCCTGCAGTCTGGCAGTAGGAGGGGTCCAGGCTCCCCCTGGGTGCTATCCCAGGGGCTGGCAGGGAGCACTGGGCCAGGAGACAGCTGTCTCCTTGCCCCGGGGAGCTGCCTACGGTGGGGCAGGGACAATATCCCCCATCCTGGCAGCAGGGAGCTCCTGGTCCTGTCTCTCCGATAGGGGCAATGGGCTTGGAAAGAGCTGCAGGGAGCGTGCAAATCCCAGCCTGCTGTCCCGATCTGCTGGTGGGGCAACTTGCTGCTAGCTGTCCAAATGGCAGATCAGGGAAGGGGGCTGGGACCTATCCCACCCCTACAGCTCTTTCCAAGCCCTGTGCCTTGAACATGCAACTGGGGCATGGGGCTGGGACCTGCCCCTGACTGGACCAGTTCTTAGCCAGCCCCAGACTGCATGGGGAAGTCTGCATGTCCAGCCACTTCCAGGCTGTGTGCGCTTCTCCGTGCATCCTGGGGCTGGCTGAGAACTGTTTTGGTCAGGGGCAGCAGTTGGAATGTGTGTAGTAAATGAGGCAGGGGACTACAAGAAGGGAAGATGGTCTTGTGAGAAACACTGTTGACTGCTGTCCTACAGAAACAGGTTCTTTCTATTCCTTTGTCACAACAAGCAGAATTCTACTACTCACAGTGCACCTGCATGGAAGTTTTCAAGCTTTGTAAATGGGTTTTTTCGGCACTTATACACAGATTCCAAGTCTCTATTACCCCTGTACCCCTGTTCTCATAAACATGCACAAGTAAAACTTCACATGGAGAATAAGCTATGCACTGACTGGGCAGATACATGGCTATGTATGCATGTCCATTTTGCATCTGTGAGCAAGTCACAGAAATATACCAAGCTGGAAATCTGTGACTAACAGGTGTGACAAGGAGAAGAGAGACACTTCCATATTCTAGCCCCAAGGGCACTTCCTCAGGAAACCGAAGACCATAGCTTTAACCACCACTCCCCCTTGCCTAGGAGAGATTTGAACCTGTGTTTTTGACATTGTTCTGAAGACCATACCATAGATTAGGTCTTCCCAAGGGCCCTTGACAGCACTCCTTGGTCTCCTGGGCCAGGAAAATGGGACCAGTCTAGGTAGTGGGTATGTGGCTCAGTGAGATGGATGTCTGCCTTAGGTTGGTGGACATGGGAGCTGGGCTCTAGTTTGGATCCTGCACTGTTTTTAATCCATTTTACCCAACAACCCTAGATGTATGCTTGCGAAGTATGCTTGGGTCGTTGGGTTGTTTAGGGGCAGTTGATAGGATACAAAAGGAGTGCAAGCTAGCAAAGACCTAAGTGGGTGCTTAGAATATTGTGTTGGGAAGTCTTCCCTCCTTTTCCCCAGACTTATGTTTAGGAATATGGATATGTAGCTGCTCATGTGTTTTGCTACTGTATATCCAGTCTACTGTTCCTGCTCAGTCTACACAGACATGTTCACATATCCACAGTGCAGGGGTAAGTGTCCAAAATACCCATGTGCTGGAAAAACAGACTCACACCCCCAGTTCCTAGATGAAACTAGGAAAGTTATTTAACCCAAATTTGTCACAGATGATCACTAACTGTCTGTTCCTGACTTCTAGATGTGTGACTTGATAACTTAGGTTTTGATTTCTGAGTGTTTTAAGCATTCAGAGTTCTTAGGGAAACCCTGTTTATGGCAGGTCCTAATTTTTCTGTGCTTTACTTTGCAACTTTTAATATAGTTATTTTGGGATCAAACACAGATACATACTTGCATTTGATCGCTTAACTGTATTAAGATACCAACATTCAGATGATTAAAATAAATGTGTCAACATTAAATCTAAGAAGTTAAAATTAAATGCTTCTGCTTTTGCACCCTAGAAAAAGTAGTATATTTATTAGTTGAGCAGTGAGAGTTACGATTACTCTAATTTTGTTTCTTGCTGAAAAATGTTTAGATTTTGTAAATTATTTGATGGGCAAATAAATTGTTATCACCATCAGCCTCATTGGATTTTGAAATAAATATTTTTAATTGGAATAAAAATAAATATAAAAAAATGTATATGAGGACAAGTCATAAGACTAAGGAAAACTAGCTATTATTATAAAATTGCCAATTCAGTGTCTAGGAACATTGAATGATTTGCCATGCATTTTAAAAGATTGTTATAATAAAATTGCATTGCCAACAAAACAAAAATGTCTCCAAGTTCTAAAGACTTGACGGGGGAGAGAAGATTGCTTTGAAGACTGAAGCAATGCAGAACCATAAATAACCATAAAATTATATACTTAGATATTATTTCTTAGGAGTCTACTGCAATGACTTCAGGGTGAATCATATGTCTATTTATGTCATTTTCACCAGATTCTGTGTTTGGCATGATGGTGTGTTGGCTGAAGGGAGTTTTGTGATGGAAAGCCATATTTAGATAAACTTGTAAAAAGAAATCAGGTTAAAAAACCTTTTTTACTACTTTTTACAATGCAAAATATATAATGCTTTTCCAATAAGACCTATGTCTCTAAAAATGCAAAGCAAGAAGTAAGGACAAGTTACAGTGATTGTTTTTTTAGCAATTTGTTAGTTGTCTGCATATTTTAAAAGATTTGTGGCTGGGAGTATCTTGGCAAGATACATAACATCAGCCAAACAGCACAGAGAGCTACCCTGTAATGTCAAGGGAAGAATAAAAACTTTATAGTTTTGAAAGCCTTAAAAGCCTTACTTTAATATCTATGCAGTGCCTTTTGTAAAGCCACACAGCACTATGAAAGGGCATACTTTATTCTTGAAATGGCTATGTTAGAAAGTTTCCCAACAGACTTGGAGAACAGTTAATAAATTAGGATGATCACAGTGGGTGTTCTCAACACATTATTCCTAAACTAAGTAGCAATAAGAGATAGATTATAACACATGGTAGGCATGTGTATCTTAATGAGGATGGCAAATACTCTGTATTTATTTATAACTTTTTCTGTTGGATAGCTAAATCCCTCTGTATCCTTTATATTGGATCCTACATTACAGCATCAAAAGAACAGCAACAACCAAACACTGCTAGAAAGCCTGATCTTGTAACAATGTTTAGATTGAGATTTTCTTTCACACAATACATGCCTGCTACATCCTGTGTTCTTTATAGAAATATCACTCTCCCTATGACTGATGGGAGATGGGTAAACAGGGATAACAGCATTTGAAGGTACCATAATAATAGCACACAAATCAAGGTTTCGGAGCTATGACCTATGTCTCCTACTGATTTCTATGAGTTTTAAAGCTAGCCTATGGTTACTAACAAGATAAAAATAGGATGGACAACTATCAAACACCTGTCTTTGGTTCTGGGAAGACAGTTTAATTCACCATTTCCCTACAAAGGGAGCTGTACACCCAAATTTGTAGAAAATAATGACTTGAGTTTGTACTGAAACTTGACCTGTCGGCATTCAGCAATTGTGCTGCATCTTTAAAAAATAAAAATAAATGAAGAAAAGAGAAAGTATCTTTATGCGTGAGGATCACTTTCTACTGCATGCCTAAGAGGTCCTTTGCTTAGTCTTAGGCTATTTTAATGGACACAACCTAGTATTGCATTCAGCAAACAGATCAGAAATCGCAGTGATACAGACACAGCTCCCTACACCTGACCAATGCCTGAGCCTGCATTTTTCAAGTTAGCTATAAAATGGTCACATTATTTTTTCCTCTGCTTTAGAGGCAAGGGAACATCATTTTATCATTTACCCTTTTTTCACTGTTTTATTTTACTTAATTTATTGACTTCCTTTTATTTTTGCTTTATTAATTTCAAACTAAATAATATTTCTTCAAGTGCAACTGTAACATATTTCTTTAAGGTCAAACTGAACTGAGATGTGTACATGAAACTCACTGAATAAACACACTCTTCATTGACATGCACAGCCAGGGGCAGAATTGGGGCAGTTGTCAGTTACTTCACCATCAAGAATCACAAGACAAATACTGAGTTAAATGTAGTCCTAGTGTAGAATTACACTAGGACTACATTTAACTCAGTTAAATGTATTGCCTTTAACTGATATTAGTGAAGTTACATCCAGAATAAATTTAGTCCAGGATTTCAACTCAGAAATAGGTAATATTATATAAGCAAGGGCATAAGCCTCTTCCTTTTCTGGATAAACTTATTCTGCTGATTATCTCCACGTATACTCTTTGCCTCTACTTTCCTATGTCTTAGTAGCTTATGTTTTATCAAAGTTATTCTTATAGGACTCAGATGGAAGAAACAGTGCCCTCTCCCTCTTTCTTTCTCTCTCTCTCTCTCTCTTGATCTGGTCATGAGGGATTTCAAACAGCTTAAAAATCTGTTGAACTTTTACCTGCTTCATTTGTTTATCTATACCAAATGAATAGCAGTAGTGTCCCAGGCTGATGTCATTTGAAAATGTATACATTTCATATTACATCTTAAGCCACTTTAAAGCAGCAGACTTTAGGCATTTTTTTCTTCTTTTGCTTTTCTTTTTTTTGGCATGGCTAACACAATAGCTCATACTTGTAAATTTTGTATCATTCTACTTTGAACCTTTTCAAGTGCTACATCTTTATAATAATGTAATGACCAGAAGTTATAAAATTCTGAGTGAGATTTGCTGGAGAATATTACTTTAGAATTATACTCTATTATTATAGCCATATATCCCAACATTCTGTTGACTTTCTCAGTCCTTCTCTGAACTGTCTAGATAGATTTAGAGAGAAATCCATTATTACTCTAAGGGTCTTTACAAAGTTTTCTTTGTAAAGCTTTACTTTTTCAATTCATTTTTACTCACAGAATATTTATTATATGGTTTTCTACCAGAGGTTTTTTTTTTAAATCCATTTGTGTATTTTATGACATTCATGGTAGGAGGAAAATGCTATTGTTAAGTTTATGAGATGATTTTTAATTCTAAACCACCCACCCCTAGTTTCTATTCATTACATTTTGGAATTTCACCTTTTGAATAGAAAGAGTCTCTGGTTGGTGTTAGCTGAATGGTTGTTTAAACAAAAACTTTTAAGAACGTAAGATTTTTTTCAGGAGAAAGAATAGATTTCCTTTTAATGAAAAAAAAAAAAGGTAAGAGCTCTTTGTACTTGGAGAAATCAGACTTTCTATTCCAGACTTCATAGGTGCATACTTCTCACTAAGGCCATGGGCAGACATTCATTTCAGATTTTCTGTGAAATTCCTACTGCTAGAAAAAAAGCCTGGCAGTTCAAACATGCATGTATTCTAGCATCCTGCCTGAGAAACTACACAAATGTGTTGGTAGCACTAGATGGCTGCCCTTTGGGTCACCCCCACCCTTAAGGGAGTGTACTGATTGACTGCCTGCCCTCTTCCCTGCCTGAAAAAGAGTCAGACTGTCAATAGGCAGTTTTGCAGCCAGACACACATGGAAGTAGGGCTGGGAACAGCTCTAGCTGTCAGGGAGCCAGTGCTTTCCTTCCTCTCTTTCCCTTGGATAGCAGGGTCTATGGGATACTGGGAGTCTCTACTGAGAAACGTTATATTTGTATAAGCAACTAAAGTTAGATCAGAACTGGGAACACTTGAAAATCTCACCCTTCTTTCCTACTACAGATGCAGGTAACTAATTTTTTATCACACAGGGCCTCAACATTTAAAGCCAAAGTTTTCCAACGTGGAGCCTGAAATCATTCCTATCTTCATATGTAGATATTTAATAATAAGCCTAATTTTCATGCCAACTTCTTGGTGTTCAATATATTAAAATAACAAACCACACAGTTGCATACCTAGAAACAATCTAATGAGCTTATTTTTTTTCCGTTTTTGAAATCTAGACCTACTTTCTCCCACTTTTCCTGGCTATTCAAGTTAGATTGGGAAGATGGAGATCTTTCTGGTAACTGTCTACATAGACTTAGCGAGAAATTCATTATTACTCCAAGGGTCTTTACAAAGTTTTCAAGCTTCACTATAAGTCAGAATCTAACTTATCATGTAAGAGCTAGTTCTCATCCACAAGAACTTCCTTGAATGACTGTATGCTCCCTTTTTGTGCCAGGAAAGTGGGGGGAAAGGTAGTTCCAGATTTTCAAAAAAAAGTTAAGGGTTAGATATTCAAGCATTTCTAGTCCTGATCTAACTCTATTCTTACTGAAGTCAGTTGTAGAACTGAATTCAGTTACAGACTAGTTAGGCCAAAACTAAGAGCTTTTGAATATCCTACTCTACACTCTCAAAGGCAATTGCTTGTGTTTAGTTGCTTATGCAAATATGACTTCATTTTCAGATGGTTACACAAACATATTTCTTGTTCATTTTTTAGAAGTTTTATGGGTAATGAGTCACACTGAATATAAGGATATTTTTACCTAGGTAAAACTGTAGCTTTTGATGCCTTACTATACAATATAACAAACCCCAAATGTTTTTTAAAAACTATAAATGAGGAGTTAAGGCCAGATCTATATTGACCTTGCAGATGCTTCCACTTACTTGTTGTAATGCCTATACTTTGCCTGAGTGGGTATGATACAAATCAAGTAGTTTAAGTGCCTGTGGTCCCTACACCAAGACGCCTTATAAGGGCAATCCAAAGCATTGATATGTTGAGAACAGGTGCCTACAACTAGCCAATGAGAAATGCTAAACCCAGGAATACATCTGGACTCAGGCTTCTCCATTCCCAAGGAGCATTGCTAGGAATTCCAAAAGCTAGGGCTTATTCTATAGCTTAGTGGCTAGGACACTCTCCTGGGAAGTGTAATCTTGAGTTGCCTCCAGAAGAGGAGGACCTAGAACCCAGAGGTTCAGCTTCTGGACCAGAGTTCTATTCACTAGGTATTGGGCAACAGATGAGGGATACCCATACCTCCACCAGCAGCTATGTTTTGTAATGAACTGAAATAAAAGAATTACAGCTGTGTTTTGTAATGAATACATGCATTGGTGTCAGTTGCTAGGATTCAGGGACGTAAGCAGACCTTAGAAGCAATCCAGATGGTGATCTGGATTGCAACGGATCTAAGGTGGAAGAGATAGGATTCTAGGTGCTTGATCTGGATCATTTCTGAGCATGCATATGAGCACCATGTTGGGCATTTAGGGAACTTTTTGGCAAAACTGGAAGCACCAGTCAGAACAATTGGACTTGGTCCTTCATCTCCAAAAACCATTAATTTCCAATTTATTAAATTAAATATTAAACAAAGTTTGGCTTCTTTTCCTTTCTTTTTTTGGGGGGGGTGGTGGTGGTTAAAGTTCTTTTGGGTCCATTTGCTTTTCTTTACAAATATTAGGGATAGAAACAAAGTGAAAGAATCATTTTCCAGATAATCACTTAGAAGCTGGGATTTTATTAAAGCACCAAAGTATTAGGAGTTTTATGGTAAAACAAATCATAAGAATTGGCAACACTGACTAAGCACTCAAGTGTGAAAGATACAGCCAAAACAAATAAAAAATATTATGGGTCATTACTGACTTCATCAGCAAGGAGCTGTGTAATGAGGTATATAATGGTACTGTGTCAGATCCATTTGTAATATTTTTCATATCCATAGAATTTAACTTCAATAGTGTGGATCAAAACTGAGATGGGTAAATGATAGCACTGCAGCTAGATTCCTCCTGTTCTTTCCCCATCACCTTAGCAAAACCCACAAAGATGGATATACACAGGGCTCCATATACTTCAGTAGTGTCTGCACAAGGGTTAGTGTCAGTGGCATGGATTCACCAGCGCCCCCCTTTGTCCTGGAGCATAAAGAATTTCTCCAGGGATACAAAGCTTTTACAAGCAAGATCACTGCTTCTCCTTGTCTTCTACTCTGCAGTCTTTCAAGGTAATTGCAAAGTGCTCATGTTTATAACACTTTTTCGTTGTGTTACAGGTTGTCATTAGTTCATGCTTTTGGATGGGAAACAGACAAAGTTTCCTCTGCAGTGTTTCTGTCTGAGATGGCCTTATGAGACAAACTCTCTACCAAAAGGGATATGACATGAGTTACCTAGTTTGAATCATAATGTTTCTAGCAGAGGTCTTGCTCCATGAAGCTATCTCAGAGAATGGAATCATATTCAAACCTTTGTATCCTTTCCATCCAAAGACACAAATTAACAACAATTGTAACACAAGCAGAAGTGGCTACCAAGTATGGGGAAACTCCAAGTGAAGCAGGTGTTTATAACAGTACATCACTGAAGGCCAGAATTTAAGGTACTTAATCATGTTGACTGACACTTTATTTTGCAAATAAACCCATTGACTTCAGTCATACCACTTGTGGATTATACTTGGTAAGAAAAAGATAACCAGAATCTATCTCCATCAAGTTAAGCACTAAAAATAGACAAGAGCCCCTAAATTGGCTTCGGATAGGACTATCCCTCTGTTGAGATGTTTTGCTAAGGTTTTTGTTCATACTCTAACATAGTTTTTGGTTGTGATGGAATAACCATGCACACAGTCACTTGGAAATACTGCTTGACATTGCATCATATTTCAATAAAAATACTATTAGTGGAATCATTAAAATGACCTGCCAGCTTCAGGTATTTAAATTTTTATGAGAGATACATTAAATATATTGACACAATGGTGTGATATAGCTTCTGGGGTTTGTTTTCCATCTGTGCAATTTTTTTTAGGTTTTTGGTACTTCCCAAAAAATAAACCTCTATAACTATGATCAGTCAACAATTACCAGTCAATTTCTGCCCAAGCCTCCTAATGTCTCTGATAAGCTGCACTGACATGTTTCTGTAATTTGAGTTCTTGTAGTCTAACTTGATTGCTAGCTACTTTTCTTTACTAATCCTGAAGCCATTAAGCACAGTAGATAGATAGCCATTATCAGAGTGTATAGTTTTGTACTTTCCTATGTAAAATGGTTTTAAGAAGTATGATTTGAATTTTGTTGTGAAAAATATCCTGAGGGCTAAAGCAAACAAAACAAGATCAGCATAGTGTCCTAGACTATTTACATAACTGTTGGCACTATTCATTTTTCAATTTTACCTGATCATACATAAAATCTTTTTTTTTCACCTCCAAGGCAATATCAAATGATAAAGAGATAAAATGTTCCTGGAAAATGGGACTATTATATTCTCTGCTTGATGGGAGCACTAACAGAAAGAATTTGTTCACTGAAGCATTTGTTGATATTTCATTGACTTGAAACAAAGGATTAGAACCAACAGATATCTAAGAATGATCTATACAAAATAATTTCCACTATTTTATTTAGAGGAAATGAAAATTCCTGTTATTTCAGCTGAAAAAAAGCCAGAAAGAACAGTTGGTTCTTCTTTCACACTAACCTGTTGAATATCATATATACAAAGTATTTTGAGCCTTTCTCAAGTATCATAAAACCCTAATGTAGATAATTAAATTATTTCTCATATTCTTCCTTTTCTCCATATTCCTTTTGGAAAAACCTTTATTATTAATATTTTTTTTCCTCCCTCAATTTACTTTGTTCATATCCTAGTTTGCTCAATGCTATATTTCCTATTCTGGCTGTTCTTTGAATTTATATTCACATTGAGAACTATAATAGAGGAATACTTACCATTGTATCTGTGGAAGTTTATTAATAGAGTCTGTCACAAGGCACTAAGGTGCCTGCTTGTTTAAGGGCAGAAACCACCTAGAGAGAAGGCCCTAGGAGCCAGGGAAAATCCCACAGGTGCAGGTTACTGTGGCAGCAGGCTAAAAAGGAAATTAGCCTTCACCTAGTCAGCTGACCAGAAGAAGGCAGGGCCCTGGGCACATATAAACCCCAGGGCTTGGACTAGAGGGTTAGTTCTCTGGCAGCAGCCAAGGGACAAGGAGCTGTCATAGAGGAAGCTGATGAAGATGCTTGACTGCCTGTTCTGATGCTGGTAGGATTAACGGTCTATAGGAACTCATATGTGATGGTGGGGGGGAGGCCCATTAAACCGAGAGAGAAGCTTGCCTTCTTAAAAGGGATAAAGTGTGGACCCTATGTTACTGTTGTGTTGTAGCCCAGGGGCTCATGTTTTCTGTTTGTTATTTAAACCGGTGGACTGGGCTGAGGCTATTGTGGAGGAGGAGACCTCACTATTGGGGCACACTACAATGTGGGGACCCCAGTGCCAGAGAGGGTACAGTGACAGGGGCTGCAGAGGGCCCAGCGGCAGAGAGGGCACAGCAACCCAACAACCCACAGGGGTTAGAGGCGTCTGTCAGGACTGTGACTGAGCAGCAACTCAAGGGCAGTCTCCTGATGTATCGCTTATATCAGAGAAACATGGCAGGCAAGACTAGTAGGTGCCCATTGGGCAGAGCCAGCATGGTCATGTGTGCCCTATGGACATCACTATCATCCCTGCAGAGGCCATGGTGTGATGGAATCAAAGGTCAGAGTGGATTATGATGATCATCTTGTCTGCCCTCGTTCAAACACAGGCCAGAGAATTTCACCAAATGATGCAATTGGGAATCTCATAACAGTATTCCTAAAATAAAAAAATCCAGACATACTGTAAATCCCGGTTTTACTAACACATTTCCTCTGTACAAATTATTGACCTGATTATCAAATACATTACATATACGTATAATTATTTATGGAACTGGTTTCTTAGGTCCAGGTCTAACATTGCATTATGCAATCTATATGTGCATTCTCTTAGAATCCTAAGGTAGACGCTCAGGTTTCCCATACTTCATTGAAGGAGTTAGGCACTTGAAAGGAACCTTAGCAACCAGTTGAATGGCAAACCATAAAATCCAATAGTCAGTTTTTAGAACCTCATTTGGGATATGTGAGACAAGTTCAGGCATCTAATGTAAAGCAAGGATTTGAACTAGTGCCTACTTTTTTCTGATAGCCCTATTTGCTGAACCTGTATCTTTTGTATGGACTGTATTTGGTTTAAAACTGAAGCTAATTTGCAACGAAGACAGAGCTTATGGGCCAAATGTAGAATGGTTCCAGAGTTACCTACAATTTGTACTTTAACATGCTTAAAAATTAGATGCCTGGTCACAAAAAGTAATTAAAAGGAATAGGGTTAGCTGCCTAGACTCCTTAAGCAGTCAGTGGGGAAACTTAGATGTCTATAAAGGGTTATTTCAAGAACCCAGACACTAGAAAGGTAGCTGTAGGCAACAAAATGAGGACTGGGGTATTCTTGAATTTCTATCTCTGTCTCGAGTTTAGACACTTGAATTAGAGGGGATCACTGGAGGCCTCCCTTCATTTGGGCTCCAGAATATAGAATCCTCTTCTGAGAGTAAGTGCATAATTGATGTCATTGTAGGGGTAGTCATGGTGTCATTGCATCCCACTGTTTTGTACATTAGCCTCATGGATAGAATACTCACCCAAAAAGTGGAAATCTTGGGTGTTATGCCTGACTCATGCTGAAAGAATTCAAACCCACTGGACTATTGAAAACACTGTCTGAAGAATAGTTCATACCTCTTGTTGAAGACAGGGAGCTGGGAAGCCAAGAATGAAAAAAAAATGGGACTAGAAAGAGAAAGTATGATCTTTGAGAAGATCATCATGGAGCACATCTGTGATGGGCTGGCCTCAGAGATGATGCTCATGGGCAACCAGCACGGTTTCATTAGGGGCAGGTCATCTCAGACCAACCTGATTGCCTTTTATCATCAGGTCACAAAAGCCTTGGCTGCAGGTGTTGCCATGAATGTAGTCTTTCTGGACTTCAGCAAGGCCTTTGACACCGTCTCCCACCCCATCCTCATTAACAGTCCATTCCACTAATCAGTGGTGGGGGACAGGGCCGACAGGGCCTCTCAGCCAGTCAGAGGCATGGTGGCGGGGAGGGTGCCACCATGATAAGCCTGTGGCAATGGCAACTGGCCCCACAATCTGCTTGTGAAGTTAGCTGGCTGCCTCCTTGAGTTGGGTAGACCCCTAGCTATAGAAATAGGGATCATTCTTGCTCAGTCCCTTCTGGATCAATGACTCTTACATTATTGGCTGCAAAATTATGAAATGGAGATATGATTGCTAGAGTGCGGGTATTCTGAATCCCTATTCTGAATCCCTTTCTTTAACTTATAAGCATACATTGTAGCCAAATCTCATTTAGATGGATTGTTTACAAACATAGCTTTTGCCCTAAGTGACCTTCGAAAATTAAATTTATCCATAAAAACTCTTAATAGGGAATTGGTAGGAGTCTTTCCATTCATTGTAATCGGCAGTGTAGTGGGTTCTAATCAAGACAGTAGCATTTTGCTAGTAGAATGAACCAACAAGAAAGCCAGGGTACAGCGAGGGTTTCTGAAGCCCAGCTTGTAACCTAACCACTCTTAACGTACTATGTATGTTAATTCATTGCATGGGGGAAATCATAGTGGAGTAATAGGATCTCATTAGTTCACTAGGATTCTACTGTTTTGCTCAGGTCAAATGGAGGCAGGCCAGTTCCCTCATCAGAGTCAAATTTTTCATTTATTCTGGCCCAGTTTGAGTAGACCTACTGGCCTTGGATCTCTGGTCAAGTTTAATAGGAGGGAAAGGAAGAAATGTAGTCACAGTATCTCATAAAAAGATTTTTTTTCTCTCTCCTTTTTTCATTCTATGGCAGCTTCAGGATAAATAGTCAAAGGCAGGTATATACATTTCTAAAACAGTAAGAGAAAGAGATCATTTTATCTCCAGAAAAAGGATGGGAGGAAACAGGAGCTAGCACAGTTTTTGCAGAACTTTAGATTTATCCAAGTAAAGGGCTCCAGCAGGAAGTTTTGGCAGGTAAACAAATGCTAGTACCATCTGGAAGTTTTTCATAACATCCCTTAAACATTTGCAAATGAGTAAGAGCTCTCTTCAAACACAAATATCACACTGAGTTGTCAGTATTGAGTCTACAGCATTTTAGTATTTTATGGGTATGTCTACATGAGACTTACTGAGTATTAATCTAATAACACTGAGCAGCAGTGGGGCAGTTAAAAACCATGCTAATAGTCTACTTGCAAACAGCCTACTGCACAATGTTATTAGGCTAATGCACAGTGTCACAAAAAACCATGCATCAGTGCTACTGCATAGTAACTCTAGTTACTGCGCATTTAGTTAGTTTAGTACTTGTTTAATAAAATTCTAACTGTACAGTACCTTAGGTGCGCTTTTGAATGTGTAGACTTGTCCTATCTATACCAAATTTACTCATGGTGAGAACAAGGCTTCGCTCCATCAATATTTTTATTTAGTATTTATATGTAGAACCATAGGGATAGCTTGAAGTCAGCTGAGTCGTGTTGACTAACCCAGAGAATGAATTTGGTCCTATATTTATTTTCCCAGAGATTAAGGGTGAAGTTCAGTCCTGTGCAGAGAGCCATAAAAAGGCCTATGGACTTCTTAAGCCCTCTTAAGCCTCCAGACAGAATGATTCAGCAGACTGAACTAAGAATTGCTACCAAGAAAGCTTTTGTAATGTGCTTTCCACTCTGCACAACTGGGCCAAGGAAAAGAGACAGACAGAGAAAGAGAGGAGGAGGGAGAGGCTCTCCTGCATTTTCATATTCAGATCCCTTTGTTTTTGGTGTTGTTTTATAGGAAAACTCATATTTTATGTGCAACATGGTGCAAAACCATTTTCCTTAATTATATCTGATGGTTTAATCATCTTTCTATGAGTCTCCTTTAGGGAATAAAAAGATAACCAGATGCCTTTAGCAGTAAAATGCAATCTGACTATATTGAATACTGCATGTTATAATAGCAGCAAAATTTCTAAATTGCTACAATAAGAATCTGAAATTACTGTAATCAAGAAGAAGATTGGAGAAACCATGTAGGTCAAATGGCAACTTTATTTATGTGTAAAATAGGCAAAAAGATCAATAAAAGTGAAGAATTCAAATGCATAAAACATTCTTTAAAAACAACAAATACAGAGCATCTTCTTTCAAATAGCATAGTTTAGGAGAGCGAGTACAGTACATGAGAGCTCAATTTAACAACTCTTACTGATGCAAAGTAGTTTATCACTCTACAGGTAGTCAATCCCAGTAAAATCACTGGAACTAACTCATGCAGTAATCATCACCTGATTTTTTTAGTAATGAATGCCATACATATCAGAACTGAATGTGATTGCTTAGAATCATCTGAATATGGGTTTCCGTGACTCCAAACTAATGAATTTTTGTATATTAAGGAATATGGTTCATTCCCATCCATATACAGGATTAGGAACTTGGTGTTTTTTAATAGTATTTAGTATATTCTGTACCCTACTCATTTTGCAAGGGTAAAGTTTTGATCTGTTAGTCATTTACTTTAGGTGTTTGCTAGTTACTCCAATAAAAAAAGTGTTTCCTATGCTAATGAGACAAGTAAATTCAATCAAATAAAAGTCTTGCTCCTGGAACTCCAGAAGTTCTAACTTCTGAAACTCCTTTTTTTAAAGTTGAAACACAATTACTTTTCCAAGTAGCTCTATAAGAATAGGAGCGAAAATTGTAAACAGCCATACAGTTGACCATATTCATCCCTGGAATCTTACTGAAAGTGACTGTTTTACTGGAGATGCTTTTGGTCTAAAGTTAATAGTATATTTTACAATAAGGCACTAGTAAAAATTACTGGACACAATCGGCTTCTGCAGTGTAAAAATTTACGCAGTGAGAAAAACACTCCATTTAATTAAATTTTTTCTAGTTGGTGTACATTACTGTTTCAAGTAGCTAATTTTTTGTTGCTGCAATTACATCTGATTCGCTTAAATCTAGCCATGCACTTTCCATTATAGTTCCTTGACTGTAATCTGCACAAGAATTCCTTCCTTAGTCCTGATTCCTGCTCTCTACCACCCCTCTCCAGCAATCTTCTCATCATGCCTGACACCTTACTGCTCTTTTCATAAAATTCTTTTCCTATTCTGAGTTTCATTTTATCAGTCAGGTCCTTCTGTGTTTGAGCAGCACACAACAACTCTATGCATCAAGCTCCTATTTAAATCTCCACTTTTTAAATAATTCCAACTCCTTTTGTTTCATCAGTGCATTTTGTTTCAGGAAATTTGCCTTATTTTATTTAGGGCATGGACTATGCCACTACATATGCTAAGTGCCATTTGCTAGTATTTAATACCAAATGCTAAGTGCCATTTAATACTACCAAATGGCACTTAGCATATGTAGAGGAATAGTCTATATAAAGCTGCGTATGTACTTGATGAAAATAATTATTCTGGCCATAATATTTTTAAATAATGCATATTTTCCCAACTCTTCTTTTTTCAGTTCTCCAATATTTGCTCAAGTCAAATACCAAAACAAAAAACAGGGAAAATGGTTATTCTGATCTGATATTACCCTGTCTGTAGTACCATTTCCATAGCACATGAAATAGCTTGCTCCGTGTATAGCTTATTTTATTTGATTTATGCTCTCTCTTCATGAAGAATTAACATTGGTCATGGAAAGGAAAATGAGAGCTTATGGCAAAAAATGAATGAGCTTGGTTTGAGTGCAAGAATCTAGTTCCTATTTATCTTAAATTTGAACTGCAGTCACCCTATTGAAGACTGCTTCAGATGTTTCTACAGTGCACATTTTAATTAATATTCCAGGGTTTGAAATTAATGAATTGGATTCCAATTTTAAGGAACTGCCATTGCTGTTAGCTACTGTCTTTGATGTATGAACTATTTTGTTTTCTTTGTTGAACAATCAGAGACCATTCTCTAGCAATCTATTAAAAAAAATAAAACTCATAATGAACACACTGTCTTTTGATTTTTATCTAATAGGTGGTCTGATACCTGGTGTGCTGCTTTTGGTAACATTATGCCTTAGATGAAAAAATCTTTTCCTTTGCTGCTCTACTAAAACACAGCATGGCAGCAGGATGATTTAAGGTGTCTTGCTATAGCTCCATAGAGTTGAATTTGAGCCTTGTTGTTGGTGTGTGTCAAAAGGAGTCCCAGTGACCCAGCTGTAAACAGATCTGGGGAGTCAAAGGTGGCTAGATATGATTCTAAAAATGTCACTCAGTTTTTTTTCCCTTGGTAACAGAAACCAAAATAACCTTTAACCATGCTAGCCTGATGGGCTGCTGGGTTTCACTGGAATTTTGACTTGTCTTCAGATACTATTGTCTCAATTAACATAATTTGAAAACTATTTAAACATTCATTCTTCACTTGTGCATTACACAAAAAATATTTTAAAATGTTTCTCTGACCTCCCACTAATAGTGGTTCATATTAGTGTATGCACAAGTTTTGAGTATTGTGATGGAGGTCCCTAAAGTGCTTTCCGGATCTCACTCTAGGTGCTTAGACTGTATGTAAACCCCGCCTTAAGTTATTTAGTCTTCTCTTAAACCAAGTTCAGATATTGCGACATTTCTTTTAGCAATGCAATTGTTTCTTTTGTAAAAGCATGCAAAATTGAGCTATACCATGTCTGAATGTAACTGATGCTATGTGGTGAATCCAGAGGGGATACAGTACTGTGTTTAACCCCTCCCCCCCCCATATTAGACCATATTAGCAGTGGGGAAACATAAGTCTCCAAAGCAGGCAAGAATTCCCACCTCTTCTACTTCTGGGCTCTACGGCATATCCCTTCACTTCCCAGCTCACTCCTTGCTTCATTGCCTACCACTGTCATGGCTCCTGGCAGCCCTGTGGGGTGAGGGGAGCTCCAGAGCTGCTTTTGCTCTGCTCCAGCTAGGCTGCATAGACAGCCAGGCAGGACAGGGGCAGTGGCAGCAGTGGGCAGATCCTCCCCCTGCCAGGTCGCCTCTGAGTGTTTCCCACTGGTCTGGGAGCAAGAAGAGGGTACCCAACTGCTGCTGCAATTGTTGCCAGTGTCTCTGAGTCCAGCTCCCTGTGCAGCATGGCTGTACCAGGGCAGGAACAGCTCTCAAGCTCCTCCCTATCCCCAGTTCAATCAAGGCAGCTGCAGCAGTGCCAGGGAGGATGGGAGTGAGAGCAGGGGTGCTACTGAGCAGGGAAGGGAAAGGAGGGCAGATTCTTATCTGATTCATGGATAAAAAATAGTTTCCAGCTGATGCTCTTGCAGCATGGTATGCCCATCTCATGGGGGAAAAGGAGATATGAACAGGGGAGTACTGGTTTCTGCCACTGCACCCCTTTTACAAAATCCTGGATCTACCCAGGGCCATGCTCAACTCAAATACAAAGGTTTTTTTATTGAAAAATGTCACCAATAAATATAATTAGGCACAAGGAGACCCTCTTCAGATGGTATGAATAAAGAAGGGCATGTGAGAACCAATCCTCACTGTTGCTGCTTTTGAAGTTTTCTTATAAAAAGATTTTGTAGGTTTCCAGATGCACTACATTTTTTGCCGTGTGTGCATCACATCTTTAAAATGACATCTGTAGAACTTTAACCTGAACTTTTTTTCTTCCTCCTTTTACTGCAGCTCTTTTTCAAAGATAAAAAGTACTGTCTCTGGCCAGGATAGAATTATTAGTAGATAATTATTAGTAGAGATCAGTTTGACATGGTTTTATGATCCTCAAACTAAAGTTTGGTTTATGAACCAAAATAACCCATGAAGATTGTAAAGAAGTATGGATAGGGCATTTGAGAAACTAATGGCTTTTTAGCCCAACTTACTGAGTTGTTATTTGTTCTTTTGCATTACATTTGGTCTGGTTATAACTGAGTCAGTTTCCCACTAGAGAGCTTGAAAGGAATCAATAACATGGAAAGAATAAACAATGAAAACCCTCCATTAATGACTGATATTCAGAGATGAAAATTGAATTCCCTCTTCAGGTGATAAGACCTTTCCTTTCTTTGGTTAGGGTGGTAAAAAAATGCTTTAAACTGTACTGTCCTATAATTGAGAATCCCCTGATTCTGTGCTGTCTTCAGTTTACCTCAGACTACAACATAAATCTTTACGGTAAAAAAAAATATACTATAAATGTTGGGAGAAATCTCAATCTCATTAATGTCCATAGGAGTTTTTCCAGGATGCCACCCTTGACCTTTTTCTTCTATGCAAGTCTTTTGATTTACAAAATAAAGTCCTACTTCCCTTATAGTCAAAATAAGTACAAACAAGAAATATCGCTTAGTATTTCAAAATGCTCTCCCCACTTCTTATTACTCATTCTTTTTACTGTGAGATCTAACATAAGATTGAGGATCCACTGTATAAGGCACTATTAAAAGATTGTTCCTGGCCTAAAACTGGAAGAATGCAGATTTAAAATATTTGGCAAAATTATAGCTTAGAGTGTCTAAATTGAGGCATCATAAAAGGGCTGGTTTTCCAGAGCATTGATGCCCCGCTCATTATGTTGTCTCAGTGTAGATAGCCCAAACTGCAAAACCTGAATCTCTAGTTACTTTTGATAATTTTGACCTATGTGTCTATCTGCCAACTCACTTACTTCCCATCATTGTAAAACAATTTGGGTCTTTGTCTTCTCTTTGGAACCTTGTTCTCTTGAATTAAATGACAACATGGACAACCCTATGAAAGTAACTAAAAGGAAAGGTTTTCATCTCCAGGTTTGATTTTTCTCTGGGTGTCAAGCCACTTCTTGTAAGCTAAAATCATTTGGATTCCTCAGTATCCACTTGGTCATTTTTCTTTATAAATTATATATAAATATATATGTGCTATTTTGAGCCCCTTACTTTCTGAAGATTCCCCCCCTTCTCTCTTCAAACTTTAACTTGTTCTTGTAACCATAATTACTTTAGAGTGTATAGGGACATAGAATCAGAGCAGCTGGAGGCTGATGCAAAGACTAGCTGATGGAAAGACTCTGTAGCACAATACACTGTACTGAAGAGTTAACCATGTTAACTCTGAATGAGCTAGCTTGGGTACCAGCAGCAATAACAGCACTAGCATAGAACTCTGCCTGGGCTCATATACCCAGCTTGTCAAGAGAACTAATTGTATATCACAACTAAGATAGCTAAAATGTCTCTCTAAAGCCTGCATTGAACCTTATATACCTTTATATATCTTGAGATTGTTGAAGGAGTTCATGTAAACTAATATCTAAATCTTCATCTGAGTTGCCAGTACTATGAGAACTTCATTTTGAGCATGGACAAATATACACATATAGCAGCTTCAAAAGGGGAAGGTGTACTGCTGCTCAGTGTACAGCTGGTACATGTGCATGACACTGTGGCAAAATGAATAACTGAAGCTGCTTCTGCTTTGAAGCAGGTTTAATGCTGGAACAGTTTTTCTACCCTTTTGTTAGTACAGCCTTGTGATCATCAGGGATCTTGGTTTTCTCTGATAAAAAATAAAATCCCCAATTTTTGGATTAAAGTAACCCAAAATCCACATTTTTCATAGACCATTTTGAGGGGCACTGGGCCATTAATGGTCACTATGTGATGGAAGATGACTGGCTAATTCTAAAAGTATGACTTTATAAATGGTCTGGGGATGGGTGGGAAGCAGTTTCAGTCTCTGGTTCTGGTGTGAGTTTGACTGACAGTGCTTTCATACCCAGCCCCAGCATGCCTCACATACATCCCATACAAAACTTTTCAGTATGAGATGGGGACCCTGTGCTCTAATGCTGATATGTATTTTTGACTTTTTAATGTTTTTATAATACAGTCTAACACACAAGTAAAAGAAAAAAGTCTGTCCATCTGTCTGTCTTTCATTGTCTTTTATTTTTAAAATAAGTTCATAAACCTTATAGTTGAAAGAAAAAAACCCAAACAAACCTTGCTAGCCATACACATAAAGTGAATTAAAGACAAAAAAAGTAGCAATTTACAAAGTAAGATCATGATGTTTGTTATGTTAGGGTTGGCAGTTCTGCCTCCTCCAAGGTACAAAGTTGTCCTTTAAACACTTATCAGGGCTAGACAACTGTTGGCCATGGAAGGCAATAATATTGGCATGAGGGTTGTACAACTGACATCAATGTTACTCAGTTTTTTGCACATCCAGAGAGGATGTGCAAGCTTATTCCCAGGCTGTAGTGTCAGACAGCAGAATGTGGCACAGGGAAATGGGCCACAAGAGAAAAGAATTTATATCATCTGTCTGTAAGGCTTCAGCCTCCAGTTATAGTACCATATTTCTCATATTTTGTATTCATAGTACATGCTTCAGCCAATTCCCAAAGAAACAGACCCAATCCTCATTCAGATGTTAGTTTATGGGAAGCCTTGGCCACTAAACTTTTGGCAGTCTCCTTTCAGTCATTATTAAAACTGAAACAAAAAGTCAAGCAGCCTTATTAGAGGACTTTGTCTAGCGAGTACACTGTATTCACATGAATGATCAAATAGGATTAAATATTTACTACTTGGTTGGGGAAAAACTGGCACATGACTTCAAGAGGCCCAGAGTCATGCCTGTCCTTATTTAAATATTTGCCTTTGTGACCCCAAGTGTATATTGCAATCCTCAGGCTAGGCAGGTTCTCTGGGGCTAGACAGGGCCCTTTTATAACCTCTTGTAAGAGGGAGCCAGGGGCTTCTGGTACTTTGAGAGACTTCAGCAGAAAGGGTCCCAGGCAGCTGAACAGGGGTTAGCTGCAGGAGGAAAGGCAACAAGGGAGCAACTTCAGCCTAGGTGCAGTAAGAGCCCCATCCAGCTGGTGGAACAACCATGGCTGGTCAGGAGAGCACATGACCAGAAGAGGAATAGCTCAGGGCATGGGTGACTAGTGCTACCTTAGAAGGGGGGGCACATGCCCCGCCATTGACAAGTCAATGACCGGGGGGGTGTCCCCCCCGTGACCAATCTCACCAACAGGAGTAGTGCCCCACATGGCAAATCTCACTGTTGGGGGGGGGGAGGAGGGTGACACAGCCAATTGCAAAGCAGCCACAGCACTCCCAGAAATGAGCACGGCACTACTGGAGGTGGTTGTGCACTCCCACTGCCTGGCCGGTGCTCACGGGGTGGAAAGGGGGGCACCAGTGCTCCCAACTGCCTCCCCTGCCTGTTGTTTAAGTGGGGAGCATGGGCTGTGATGGGGTGCAGCAGCACTCTCGGGGGTGCATGTGCATCCCT
>NW_017729032.1:81348769-81380770 GCF_001723915.1 Gavialis gangeticus
GTGCTTGGGGGGAGGAGGGTGACACAGCCAATTGCAAAGCAGCCACAGCACTCCCAGAAATGAGCACGGCACTACTGGAGGTGGTTGTGCACTCCCACTGCCTGGCCGGTGCTCACGGGGTGGAAAGGGGGGCACCAGTGCTCCCAACTGCCTCCCCTGCCTGTTGTTTAAGTGGGGAGCATGGGCTGTGATGGGGTGCAGCAGCACTCTCGGGGGTGCATGTGCATCCCTGTGCACCACCTGTGCATCGCCACTGGCTCAGGAGCTATAAGCCTAGGTTGCTGAGGCAGAGGGGCAGTGCAGCCCTGCTCTCTACATGGGGAAGAGCTCCTATCAACACAGGCAGGCAAGGGGTGGAGGCTTCAGGCCAAAGCAGGTACCCCAGAGGCTCAGAGAGGCCTGGGGACTGGGAAAGAGGCTTCTATAGTGGCCCGGCTATTTAAAGCATTGGAATGGCATTGTTTGTTTTAGTTTAACTGGAGGACTAGATAGTGGCTAAATGGGAGGAAAGGAGGCCACACAGGGGTTCCTGGCAAGCACTTCAGATTTTCAGCCTTTTTAAAGGCAGGATCCAGCCAAGTGGGCCAGTGCCTGGGCCCTGATGGGGAGACATGGACAGACCCAAACTGAGTCAGGAACCAAAACAGAATGGGATGGATGGAGGGCCCAAACTGAGTCAGAGTTAGATGAGCAGAGTTAGGGGCAGACTCAGAAGCCAGGCCAGAGGAAATGGGCCTAGACTGGTCTACAGCAAGATTAACCAGCAGTCTAAATCCTAAAGGGTTGAAGCCTGTACTAGCTGGTGTGTGGATCTAGGGTAATATTTGCAAGGCATGGGCATGGCTGTAGGTGTGATCAGAGGCCAGAAATAGCCCATAAGGTGAGTCCATGTGGCACTAATGAGGCTAAGAGGGCTGCAGCTAAGTGTCTGAGGGGCAAGGTGGAGCCAGGCCTGGCTCACTCTGGGACTCTGGGGGCAACCTCCCTTTTACACTAAGAGTAATTACATCAAGGCCAACTTACTAAATGAGTATTTTGCGTCGGTCTTTCACAAGTCCCATGAGACACCCCTGCCCATTACAGGACAGGGACACCTGGGTGAGGGTGATTTCTTGCCCTCCATCAATGCTGACCTTATGGAGGAACACCTTGAGAGGCTGGACACCTTCAAGTCAGCCATCCCTGACCATTTACACCCCAGAGTACTTAAAGAGCAGGCCAGCATCATAGCTCAGCCCCTGGAATGGATCTTTGAGAGGTCCTGGAACTCTGGTGAAGCGCCCAATGATTGGAAGAAGGCTAATGTGGTACCTATCTTCAAGAAAGGGAGGAAAGTGGATCTGGAAAACTACAGGCCCATCAGCCTGACCTCTATCCTGGGGAAGGTCTTAGAAAAGATTATCAAAGAGGCCATTCTTAATGGACTGGCTGATGACAACATCCCGAGGGATAGCCAGCATGGGTTTGTTGTGGGTAGGTCATGCTTGACCAATCTCATTTCCTTTTACAATCAGGTGACCTATAACCTGGACAAGGGGGAAGAAATTGATGTCATATATCTTGACTTCAAAAAAGCCTTTGATCTGGTATCCCATGAACACCTCTTGGCAAAACTGGCCAACCGCAGGCTTGGGCCCACCATGATCTGCTGGCTGGGGAATTGGATCCATGGTCAGATCCAGAGGGTGGTGGTTGATGGAAGTCAATCGTCATGGTGCCCTGTGACCAGTGGGGTCTCTCAAGGCTCTGTCCTTGGACCTATATTGTTCAGCCTCTTCATTAATGATGTGGGCATTGGAGTCAAAAGTGGACTGGCCAAGTTTGTCGATGATACCAAACTTTGGGGCAAAGCATCCACACCTGAGGACAGGGGGACAATCCAGGCTGACCTTGACAGGCTGAGGAAATGGGCAGATGAGAACCTGATGGTGTTTAACACCTAAAAATGCAAGGTTCTCCACCTTGGGAGGAAAAACCTGCAGGATATTTATAGGCTCGGCAGTGCTATGCTGACTAGCACTATGGACAAGAGGGACTTGGGGGTCAGGACTGGCCACAGGATGAACATGAGCCTTCAATGTGATGCTGCGGCTGGAAAAGTGAGCATCCATAGATGCTTCTCAAGCAAATCCCAGGATGTCATTCTCCCCTTGTATTCAGCCTTGGTGAGGCTGCAGCTGGAGTACTGCATCCAGTTTTGGGCTCCACAATTCAAGAAGGATGTGGAGAAGCTTGAGAGAGTTCAGAGAAGAGCCATGTGCATGATCAGAGGTCAGGAAAACAGACTTTATGATGAGAGGCTGAGAGCTATGGGACTCTTCAGCCTGGAAAAGTGCAGGCTCAAAGGTGATCTGGTGGCCACCTATAAGTTTATAAGGGATGTTCACCAGGATCTGGGGGAATGTTTGTTCACCAGAGCATCCCAAGGGATGACAAGGTCAAATGGTTATAAATTCCTGCAAGATCATTTCAGGCTGGAGATAAGGAAGAACTTCTCTATTGTCCAAGCCCCCAAGATCTGGAATAACCTGCCACTGGAGGTGGTTCAAGCACCTACTTTGAACACCTTCAAGAGAAATCTAGATGTTTTTCTTGCTGGGATCCTATGACCCCAGCTGACTTCCTGCCCCTGGGCAGGTGGGGCTGGACTCAATGATCTTCCGAGGTCCCTTCCAGCCCTAATGTCTATGAAATCTATGAAGGTGTGGCAGGTGTGTGGACAGTACCCTGAGGAACCAGAGTGTAGGGGAGGAGTTAAGAGCCCACCGGGGTAATCACAGCCACCCTCAGGGGCTAGGACCTGCTACATTGGTGTATTGGGAAACAGCATGCACAGGAAGGAACTCAGTTTCCTTAGCCAGTGGGGAAGAATGCTTGGGCTGAGCAAGGGCAGAGAGGAAATTGGAAGTGAGAAGTAGAGGGTTCTTTGGCCAGGCACATCAGAGTTCCACAAAGGCAAAGTACAGAGATCCAACAGCCTTGCAATGGGAGCTCACTGCTGAATGAAGTAATCATGATTACTTCAAGGTAGAAGTGATGTCACTGAGACATCACCTGTAGATGGGGGGAAAGAAGTAAGGAGCAAAGATTTAAGATGCCTAATTGCTGCAGAGACGAAAAGAAGTAAGGAGCTGAAACAACTGCTACTCAAGAGAAGGGCCACAGTGCAAGGATAGAAAAGCTGCGAAGTTCAAAGGGCAGGGAGAAACAGGAGACAACCATGGACACCTTCAAGCAGCAACTAAAAGATCAGGAGTGTGCTAGAGAGATATCTGCCAAGAGGTCAGAAGCTGTAAGAAAATGTTCAGACTGAATCTCTCTTGCCATCAGTACAAGAGGAACTTGCTAGCATTCAGGCCCCGGGAGAAGAGCTAATGCCAGTGGACTACATGTGCCAACATCATAGGAATGAACTGGCTGCCATAAAGGGTGGGTGTCAAGAGAAATAGGGACAGAGGCAGAAGGATGGCAGTGTCCTCCACCACCGGCTCACCAGACTCCAAGAATACAATGCCAGGCTAGCAGAGGAGAACCGGACACTTGGTGAAAAGTTGGGCCTTAAGGAACAAGAGTTCAAGACAGAGCTCAACCAAGTAAGGAGACATGCCCATAAGCTGGAGAACCTGATGGAAAGTGGTGGCTAGGTATAAAAAGTGGGAAGATATTGAACAGGAGCTGGGAATGGCTCAAGAGAGGGAAGCTGCAGTTCTGTAGAGAAAAGGACAGATACAGAGAATGCCAGCCCAGTGCTTTAAATAACCAAACCTCTCCCCCCATGTCTAGCCTTCTCTCAGCCCCTGGGGTGCCTGCTGTGGCTGCAGGCTACCTGTGCTGGCAAGAGTGCTTCCCCTTGCAGAGTTCAGGGCTGTACTGCCACTCTGACTTAGGAACCCAGGCTCCTGAGCTGTTCCTCTTCTGGTCAGGTGCTCTCTGGACTAGCCACAGGTGTCATCCCAGCTTGATAGGCCACTTACTGTGCCTAGGCTGCAGTTGCTCCCTTGATGCCTTGCCACCAGCAGCTAACTCTTATTGAGCTGCCTGGGGCCTTTCTGCTTCAGACACTCTCTCACAGTAACAGGAGTCCCTGGCTCCCTGTTGCACCTCTCCTGTAAGGGAATCATTAGTTCTAAGTGTACTCAGTATCCCAGTTTACACAAATTTAGTGAGGGAAGGGAAGGATCAAGAAATTTAGACTCACAATCATCTTTTGGTGTATTTATGAGAGAGCAGAACATGGCTTTTAGTCTTCCAGAGACTGTCCAACCTGCTGCTCAGTCAGTTCTTTTTTTCCTCATGCTTGCTCTCTCTCATGTAGCATTCAGCCTGACCTGAGGCATGCCTAACATCCACCCTTATAAACCTTTTTAGCATGAGATGAGGATATGGTGCTCTAATTCTGATATTACCTTTCATTTCAGCAGTTCTTACAGCTCCCTTGGTGACATTAAGTTTGAATTTTCAATCAGTTTTCTGGCGCAATGTTTCCAGATTTGTTTAGACATTGCTTTTGTGAAAATCTAATAAGCACAATCAAGCTTGTAATGAAAAGTGAGTTTATGGGGCAAAAGGCAGTCAGCTCATGAGTTCTGAAAAGTTTGTTTGGCCTTTCTGTTAGAGTTCAGTAGGAAAGTGAAAAGTGAGCTGCTTCCCTACCCATGGGATTTGAAATTGTCTTCTTGCTACTGTATATCTTAGCTTATTTCAGCAAGGTGCAGTGAGCCATCACTGTGCATCTAGGTGCAACATTTTAAAACAATGGTGCTTAAGCTTTTGGTTCTTCAGGCCAGATGAGTAGTGTGGAGCTAGTCCATGGCCTAAACCAAGCCCCACATACCAGGATCAGGCTCTGGGGCCCTTCACTGCCCCCTTCCTGCCCCAAATACCAGGACTGATCTAGCACTGCCCCCTCCCATCCCCACTCACCTCAGTTGGGCCACAGGGGCTGGGTGCTGCCCTCTCCTGGGCCCCACACTGGGATTGATCCCTGGGGCCTAGCACTGTCCCCAGTGCCAGGATTGGGGCCTGGGAACCAGTGCCATCCTGGCCCAGCCCTGCATGCTGGGATCAGGAACCTGGTCAAGTATGCTGGGTCTGGGGCTTCCCATGGCTCTGGAAATTTGGCAGCCAGAGAGTGGTGTCACTGTTTTGTTGCCAACACATTTCCAGAGCTGTGGGGAGTCTTGTGGGCTGCATCACAAGGTGCCATAGGCTGGATCTGGCCTGTGGCTCAGAGGCTGAGCACCCATGGTTTAAAACAAAGTTACTGATGAAACTAAGAAGGGGTGGAGGGGGGGTGAGGACAAAAGAAACAGATTCTAATGGGCCATGCGCTGTATCCATCTGTAACCATCTGTATCTGCAGTAATTCTACTGAAGTCAGTATGTCTCATTCTTTTGCACCTTGTGTATTTATTCATACCCATTAAAAGTGAATATAAAACACTACCGAGCTAAAATGCTACCATTTTTTATCTACTCATGCACAGACATAGTAAGGAGGATTGGGTTCAGATTCTTCATTTTAACTAGGATGGTTGTTTCATCAGCAAAAGTTACTTCCTTGATTCTTCACTGTCTTGTGTTCTATCCTGAGCTGCTCTTATACACCAAATGACAGTGGTCTGCAAGGGACTGTCCATTATCTGTGTATAGACAAACAACATTGAATGAATAATAATGGACAGCAAGGAGGCATTGCAGAAATTAGCTATGCTGCATATTCAGATCAATGTCAGCTTTTTTGATGCCACTTCAGTGAAAAGTGAGTAACTTGGGGATGAAAAATCTGGCCCTAATTTAACACCTTGTACATATCAGCTAAGTATGGTCAGTCAAAAAGCCTAGGGCTGAATTGATTCAGTCTTTTCAGGTTAGTCTAAACTGCGTAGATTGAACCAATAAGTTAGAGAAGACATTCACTTTTGAGTCTAGAAATGCAGCGACATGCCTTCAGTGGCCCAGTCCAGAAGCCTAGGGAATTTGAGTGTCTCCCTGCTCAGCTGGAGCAGAAAGCTTGGGCCAAGGCTACTTAGCCCACCCTGTGAGTGCATTTGCAGGGGAAGTGCAAGGAATCATGGGATTCTGGGGTACTGTGAGTTTACTTGAATCTGGAGGAGATCTGGTATAGAGGTTCAGTAAACCAATTTTATCTAAATCAGTTAAGTCAGATACTATGTCCATCCAGGTTTATCTTAAACTGGTTTCAGCCATTTTAAAATCAGTTTATGTGCACTGAACTTCTGTTACATTACTGATATGAGCCAGTTTCCAATCACTTATGCCAGTTTGTGTGTAATTTCTCTCTCTAGCCATCAAAGTGTCAAAGTATTTGCAATACTTACCCAGGTGGCACTTAAGAAATCCAGGGGTGCATTGTAGCTGCCAAATTACAGGAAGCACTGAAGAAATCACTTCAGCTTTTAGTGGTGTAAGTATCAGCAGAATTTAGCCCACTTAAATCCACTAGGCAAAAAGTTATCCATGAAAGTAGTCCTATTCCTTTGGAAAGGGAACAAAGTTGAGAGCTGACAGAAAGGATAAACAGGGAATGAGTTGCTTGCTGTCTTCATTATTATTCATTAATTCCATGTTGAGGTAATGCCCTCATACTCTGCAGTCATATTATTGTAAACTGTCATTCTCATCCAACTATTGAATGGTAGTAATAGTTTAAATGGGACAAGGAACATGATATAAACTGATGCTTTCCTGATTGGTGAAACCTGCCTGTAGATGAAGAGTACAACCTCATAAAGGTGATTGAACACAGTGAATTATTGTTCAATGTAGCTCTGTTACTATGAAAAAGTGAAGAATAAAAGTGAACACACTGTGATGATTATTTATTATGACAAACTTATATGAGAGCTTTAGAAAGGTTTTTACTATAACAAATGGTGTCATTAACTGGATTTCAGGGAAAGATGTTTCTAAAATTTGAATACTAGAAAAAAAATAAAACATTTCCTGATTAAGAGTCTTGCTTCAATTCAATATCTTCCATAAAAATCTTAGTGGAAGTGATAAAAGTTGAGGAAAATATGAGAGAGGTAAAATAAGAACAGCAAATTAATTCATGTTTGGATTGATATCACACCTTGTAGGGATTCAGCATACTGAAATGTTTTCAGCATTCTTTCTGAACAGCACATCTGGAAGCACCTGTCCTCATGTGTATAAGTGGGTGAGTGTATGGTCAAACTACAACCACATTCAGCTTACACTGCAGCACCAACTGTGTGTAAGTGCCAAAAACTGCAATTACATGGCTGGGTAATTGCCATTTAGGCACAAAAATGAAATAAGAATCTGCTTGTGTGAGAGCAGAATTTTTCTAAATGTGCGTATATGAAGTCCAGTGGTGATGGAAAAAAAGCAAAGTGTGGGTCCAGAACCTCAGGTATGGTTGTGAATGTACTTGGAAAGTGCATTTAAGCCACTCCTACAAAAGCTTTCAAGAGGCTAGTACACTGGATGGGGAGAGTGCTTGGGTACAGAAGGCTCTAATTTTGGTCCCTTTCCCATATTATTCCAATGGCAACTGGGTATGGTACTGCAACTAGCTACTAGGGCTGTGCAAAGCTTCAGTCCATGATTTAATTCAGCAGAGATTTGGCCCAATTTAGTGGCCGAATCTCTGAATCCAAATTGAGTCAGGAGACCCTTTAATCTCTCTGAATCAAATCAGAACCCTCTGAATCGATTTGGATAGATTCAGAAAGATTTTGTGATTCAGACATAGACACAGCTTTAAATGTTTTTCCTACATACCTCAAGGTACCAGGTGACTCATGAATGCTGTGATGCTGGGGTGGATGGAGTGTCTCACAGGAGTGTGGGGGACTCCCCAGTGCAATCAGCAGCAGAACTGGAAGTGCATGAATGGTGTGTGCCCCCAGTGGCTGGGAGGGCATGGTGGTAGCAGAAGTGCAGCGGTGGAAGTGTGGCAGCGGTAAGCGCAGAACTCCTACAGATGCCACTAGCTCTGTCGGCGGCAGGGTGGTGAGCAGTGACTGCTCGCAGGTGCCACCAACAGTGTCAGCGGTGCCTTTTTGTAGGGGGTGCATTGCCATGCTTAGGGAGTGCATATGCACCCTCTACGCGTCACCAATGCAGAAGTGGACCAGAAGCACTTCTGGTCCACTTCCCGATCCATCAAGGAGCATGCAGGGGGAACCCTCACCATGCCTCTCCAGCTCGGCGCCTGGTGGCTCCTGGAGCTGGGGGGGCACCCAGGGTCCCCCCACAGCCAATTGCTGAGCTGGGGAGGCAAGGGGAGTTCCCAGCATGTTCCCTGGCAGACCTGGAAGTGAACTAAAAGTATTTTTGGTCCACTTCTGGGTTCATCACTGAGCACGCAAGGGACCCCCATGCTCCTGTGGGACACTCCAACCACCTCAGCATCGCAGCGTTCATAAGCCATGCCTGGTACATCGAGGTATGTAGGAAAAGCATTTAAAGCTGTGTCTAAGGCTGAATTGCTGATTCTCTGAATCAGCATTGACCCTTCAGATTCGGATTTGGCTGAATCAAATTGGGGACAGTGATCCAAATCAACAAATCGAATCACTGTCCCTGATTCGGGCTGAATCCAAATTGAATACCGCCCATTTCACACACCACTACTAGCTACTGTGCTGGACTTATACCAGTGAGAATCCCCTTACACTGGGGATTCCCTTGTATAGCATCTCGAAGGCTTAGTTTTACTAGTAATGGGGCAGAAAGTGCTCATAACTCATGAGTGAATCTGCCATACTCTGCATAGGGGACAAGCAGTCTAATCTGTATGCATTATTTTACTGGAAATTTTTCTCTGTTGACTTTAATTATATTCTAGCATTGTACATTAGTCAAGCTTTGAGCTTTTTATTTACTTTTCTTTTTGAAAAAGCAAACCTGCTTGCCAGGTGAGTTTTTTTTTTTTTTTCCCCCCAAGCTTTCATAACTCTTTTGTCTTAAGCGTTATCATTTCCATAATTGCTCACAGGAAATATAATGTCTTCTGGTATAAATATATCAATTTTATGTTGGTGTGACATCTTTACAATGAAAAACCATTCCCTGCATGAAAACAGGAAAACAAAAAAACCCCTAAATATTTAGCAGAGGGTGCTGGGTAGTAAAATCTTTTGTGCACTCAGGGGAATACCAAACTCAATATCAACATAGAAATTCAGTGAACTGAATGAGTGGCTTATTCTGACTACACACTATCAGGTCTTCAGAGATATGATTTCATTATGAACCTGGATGACCACTCAAAAGGGTGGTTAGTGCAGTCCCTCAGGGAGCAGCAACAGCAAAATAACCACTGCTTTAAAAAATAACGCATATTCTCTTTGGGCAGAACAAAGAATCATGCTGTCAGGCAGTTGGGGATGATTTTCAGGGTTTCCGCATGCCCCTGAGAGGAAAAATATTTCATGGATTATTGGAATAAAAAGCCATCAAATCCCAAATTGGTAGACAGTAGTGTGCATAAAGACTTTATTCTGACTAAATGGTATCCTGGTATACATATCTTGCACTCTGTACTGAGCAGTTCTCGCAGGTCAACCCATCATCTCCTCAGTTTATGGGTGATGGACCAGGGAGTTGTTGAGAGAATAGGAACTTCTTTTAAGGACATGTTCTCCCAGATTCCACAATTCCTATAGTGAATTTGTTTTTCATTTCTCTTGTGGCTGAGCATTTTATGACATATTTACCAGATGAGGGAATGCAAATTAACCCTCATTTAGTCACTCCACTGGGAGTGATAAGACAGGACCGATTCTCCCTTTATTCTTTAATAATTAATTTAAAAAATTATAATTGTGGAGTCCCATCCTCAGCTTCACTCAGATCAGTCAGAGTTCCTAGCATAAAGGAGAGAGCCAGACTGAAACAATGGATAATTTGTATTTAGTGGAAATTTGAGGAGCTTACTTTGTGATGATCAATAGGTGGCTTTCCTGGATGTCAGTGGAGGATGATGAGGATGGGTACAGTGCCAATGTACGCATCCTTATCACCCAGAGAAGAGGTTCAGAAGGTCCTTGCAATATCTCTGCACCCTGTGGCAGCCAGGCTCATGATTGAATTTTAAGGGTGGTAAGGAGGAGCAGATGAAGGTGTCTTCTATGGACTGAAACTATTCTAACCAAACTGATCACACATCCCATGCAAGGTAGCTGAACAAGTGGCAATCATGGAATGTGCCACGGGCTTCAAGATGAGATAAAATTATCCTGAATGATTTGTCAGTGATTTACAGTTACTTTTGCATGTCTCACTTACTTGGACTGTGCATATGGGAGTAATAGTGAATGTGGTTGTAGAGAGAAGGTGGCTTTCCGCAATTATGGAAGGCCAGGTCTGTGTTCTAATAATCATTTGGTCTGATCATTTCTGCTCACCAAGAAGCAGAAGATTAAAAACAAAGTATTCAGATGTGGCTTATGGCTTCTATTTTTCAGATGATCTCTGGAGTGATGGCAGTCAATCTGATAGATGAATCATTGCGCGTCTGTCCAGCAGAAGGAACAATTTTTGAAAAATCAGACCTGCCAAAGGCACAAACTCTTGGGAGCTTCTTTGAAGGTGATGAGGCTGAATTTCCCCAGAGTATGAAGTATCATAATCTACCATTTACAGTAATACTGAGCAAAGATCCTGCAGCCAATCCAGAATTATTACTTTTTCAAGGTGCAGCTTTTCTTTGCCTTATTTTTTCCTTTGAATTTTGAACAATGACATATTTCCTAGACAGGAAAGACATCATAAATGCAGTACCTTATAATATAAACAAAGTACCTTTAGTGACTGTTCCACAAACTATATTTTGTTCATATTTTATGCATGTAAAATATATGTGCTATCGATTTACCTGTATGTGTATAAAAGGACGCTGCATCATGCTATGGATTTTAAATATCATGGCATGTGGCCATTTAAAATCACATTTAAAAAATCATATTAATTTTACATAATGTACCCACAAAAAGAAAATGCATCCAAAACACATAATGTAAAATACAGCTTTGAGGCTGGAGGGTTAATAGTATCTCCAGTGAAGTCAGTAGAACTACGCAGATATACACTTGTTGAGGCATATGCTTATTTTTTCTCCTGTGGTTTTTTTGTTGTTGTTCTGGGATGTTATGCTAATAAATAGTGACAAAATAGCTCCGGTTAAGATGTTTCTTAGTGGAATACTATTTTAGACTAAAAATTCTATGCAGAAAAGAAATACATTGTTCTATGTGTTTATATGTATGTTTTATATATGCTTATTCTTATATTTTTCTTCGTGTACTTCACTTCTGTTTATATGAAGTCAGAGTCACAGTTTTACATGCCATAAAGTTTCCTTTTTCTTTCCTTTTTTTTCCTTTTTCTGGAAGCCTTAACTCCAAGAGATTTTTTTTTTTTGCCTCTAAAGGAGCTTATGTCTCCAATAATCTTACAGAAGAGATAAAAGCAGTAGCTTTGCAAAAGCTTCCTGAAGAAAGAGAAAAAGTTGCATGAGTGGCAGAGAGGGACAAGGTGGGGACGTTACTTTTGATCATCAGCCATTCTAGTCCCTGTTCTGTACCTGCGACCCATCATAGTGACTTGTAGGTTTTCCTACAAGGTTTCACATCATCACCTACAATTTGCATAATATAAAACTCCAGAAAAACACAGAGTAAGACAAGCTTAAATTAACCTTGTGAGGTCTGAGCTTAACTCTGGCTCATTAACTTCAAAGTACTCATAGTTCTAATGCTGAACAGAGAGTAGATGCTCTCAGCTGTAATAATAAACTATAATAAAAATGAAACACTTTAATATCAGTGCTGGTTCTGATAAAAACTGAGATTTTTATTTTCCATTTTGGCTGATATTTTATATGTAAGATGCCCAAATATTACAATATAACCTCTAGGCTATGCCAGGACCAACTCACAAATATTATCAAGACATGATCCTATCAAGAAATGATCAAACAATATTTCTTGTGCTGAATAGGATATCTTCATTTAGTGAAATCCTATGTATAGCTTTATTAATGTGCTCCACACTGTGGTTTTATCTCAGGGATAGACTTTTTTGTTTACCTGAAGCTTGCTGTGGTCCAGTAACTCACCTAAATAGATTTCATTATTGCTTGAACATACCATATGTTTATGCCCCATGGAAAATTGTTCTGGAAGAGTGTCTTGGTAAATAAAGGTATAATTCTTTGTTGCTTTCACCTTTTGCAGAGTTGGGAAATGTTTTCAGTGCTTGAATGGTGTTGTTTAAGTTACAATAAACATGCAATACCAACATAACTGTATATAGGGCCAGATTCTATTCTACCTGGATTTAGATACCTAAGTGCAATTTTATTCCACCCAGCTTGAGTCCCTGCAAAACCTATTAATAAATGGGGGATGGATCCTCTTCCTGTGCGTGTTTGTTTTGTTTTGTAAGTGAAAACGAATCTGCCCTGAGCATATGAAATTACAGTATCTGCCGTAGGAATCAACTGCAGATCATCATATCAAAACAAGAATAGGCACTCAGAATTAGCTGCTCTGACTGAATATATTTATGCTAAAACATATTCAAATGCTAAAAATGTCTTATGTGCCACTGACAAACTTAAAAGTACATCCAAAAGCAAACTAAAGCTCCCTAAGCCCTCAAACAATTCCCCAACCTTATAATTACAACTCAGTTTTGAAAAAAAAGAGAACCTTTGAAATACACATGGAAAGAATGCCAGGTACTCACAGCTCAAAAAAAATTAAACAATACTCCCTACAAATGATGATGTATGCTTAATCTTCCAAATATGTATGCTTGACTTGGCACTTACAGTCCCCATATTCTTCGGCACACATATTTATGAAATTTTAATTAAAAAAACCCAGCATATTAACTAATATTACAATGAATCTGATTCCATTACTCCCTAACTACGCAGCCAAACAGTTTTTTGTTGTATCAGTGAAGGCAAAATTCCCCTTCTCAATTCCCATGTTAGATTATGGCTCTGATAGCCTGCTTTCCTCATGTGTCTGGTCTTCCAGTATTATTTTCTATGTATATAAAGAAAGCAAGATTTTGTTAATCTTTTCCAGGGAAATGCAAGAGGAGAATTGTAGGGGTACCATGGGGGCAAAAAAAGCAGAATATGCCATCATGTAAGAGATCAGATAGACAAAGAAAGGGAGGGGAAACAAGGGCCCAAAGAAGTCAAATGATTAGCATGACCAACGGGTGACTCCTGAGTCAGGGGGGGCACTTGCCTCCCCAGCAGCCAGTCAGCAACTAAGGGGGACGATTGTGCTGATGCCCCCTGCGGCCAATCACGCTGACCCAGAAGTGCCAGAGGTGCACCCAGAAGTGCCAGGGGCATGCCCAGAAGTGCTAGCAGCACTTCTCCTGGCACCCCCACTCCCTGGCCAGTGCTCTCAGAGGGGACACCAGCCCTCCTGCTTGCCCCCCCTGCTAGTTATCTAAGCAGGGAAAGCTGGCTGTCAGGGGGAGCTGGTGCTCTAAGGGGGTGCACACGCACCTCTCATGCATCACCACTTGTGATTAGCTCTAGGTTAGGGGTTGAAATGGATTAGATATAGGTCAAGGGTTTTTGCAGAGCACAAAAAACACTGACAACCTCAACTTGTAAGACGTTGGCCTGCCAGAGCCAGATGGCAGAGGAGCCATGAGGCGCCTGGTCCTTGTTGTGGCAAAGCAGCCCTGGGGCCTTCTCTGCCATCTACCCAAAGGTGTGCATGCACCTGCTGCAAGGAATGAGCTGGGCCAGGGCCCTGAAGACTCTGGCTCCACTGTTTGCAGCTTCCTGGTTGCCTGCTTGGCTCTGGGCAGACCCCTACTGCCCACTACAGAGCCTGGACTGCTTGCAGCAAGTGGCAAGGAGACTGCAAGCAGATGCACTGGAGTTTGCAGAGTCCCGGCCTGGGTCATTGTCGGTAGTGGGTGCACACATGATTTGAGTTGGGTGGTCAAGAAGGAGCCAGGGCTTCACTGTCTCAATAAGGATCAGGCTCCTTGCAGCTCCCCCACAATCCATGCTGAGGCACACATGCCAAGTAAAATGCCTTCCCATACAACTCCCTGGCACACATGCTGAGGGTTGCCTACCCCTACTCTAGGTCATAGCAGATCAATGGCAAATCATGTTTCCCAGGTTCTGCTGTCATACCCTATTCACACTACTGTTCCTTTCCTTTCATATAAGCAAAGAAAGGATCCCAGTCACAGTTAAAGACTAAAGATGGTCCAACAGCTTTTTTATCCAAAGCAAACTGTCTCTCTTATGTCAGCATCATTTCAAAGTCTTAGGAAGATGATGACAGAAAAACAATGCATTGCTTCCAAACACTCACAAAAGAAGAAAAATTGCATTTTTGTATGGTGTTGTTGCCTAGAATTACCCCCTTGAAAGCAATAATGTGTGTGGCACAGGAGTATACTTGCAGTAAACAACTTTTGCAGTTGATTAAATGTCCTGGGTCCATAAAGGCCGTTTATCTGTTTGTCTACTTCAGTACCATCAGTGTTCTCCTTTAAATAGAACAGATGTCAGTTTTAGAAAATATGATACTCAAAACTTCACTTATAAAGTAGAAAACCTTGATAGAAGATGTATTTTTTCTTATGATGGCAGATTTCTATATTTTGCTGCAATACTTCAGATTAACATTTAGAGCTAAGAAGATATAACTGGACAGAGTAGGTCGAAAGGAAGAGATGTATCTTCAGCTTTTCAATTTTTCAATCCATTTTTTTTAGTGCATTCATCAAGAGAGGCTATGCTTTTGTTGTTTTGGTTGGGATTTAAATATTATTGAAAACCTATTAGTAACAGTTAGAACTACATTTCAGAGCTAGGAAAAGTTAAATGGCTTTATGCAGAGTAACTTTTCAATGCAGTGCAAGGGGATTTATACAAATTGGATGATGATGTTTGTGATAAATGCTATAAAATTTAAGTGTGTGCAGATACGAGGCACAAACTGTGGTTATCACAAAGAAAAGAGAAAGGCCTTTTCAGATAGAATAGTTCTAGTTTTAGAAATATATAACTCCAGGAATGTAAGCCAAAATCTACAACACAGAAGTTGAAATTTTTTTTGGTCAAGGTTATTCTAGTTTTGAGTTCCATCATCACTAAAACCATGTAGTTAAATGTTATTTATTATTCTAGGGTGATGCTTAACGGTATATATTATATGGTCATTTTGTTACTAATATGACTGTAGTCAGAGTTATACGCTGAATTTCAGTAACCATAGTGGATGTTTTATTACTACCTAAAATCACCTGCTTTCTGGATGTGACATGAATAACTATGAGGGTAAATTAGGAATGTGCCAGCGGAACACTAAGAAACCCTACTTTGTGGAAAAGCTTTAACCTTAAAGGGATAGTTTATATTTTTTTATTATGTCTCTAATCAGCACTTGCTGCCATGGAAGCGTTTTTAATGTGGCATTAAGTAACCAATTGGAATATGTATGCTTGGATTACCTGACTTGTATCTTAACAAAAACATCTATTTAAACAATTGGTCATAGGTAAAAGCAAGTCAAATAACTTTGATGGCATGAGGTACAAATTCCACTCTAGAAAAATGCAATGCAAAATATAGTGGCACTAAATATTTTATCTGGCTTTTGCTGTACTATAAAAGCTTTAGTTTTAAATTTTGCACTATAATATTTATTGACACTGTGACAAGAGGCCATGAAAAGCACATGATCATGCATTTAGCTTTTATTTCTCTGCTCAGTATTCTGCTGGGGCTGTCAGGATTAAAAAAAGAAGAAGGTAGGAATAGCTGAGAGCTGAAGGAAGTGATCCTATGTTAAGGTAGGTATTACCAATGTATTTGTGCCTGAAAATATACATCGTTATTATTTATTACAATCAATTAATGATTAAACATATTGTAGAGCATTTGTTTGGTTAAAATGGCTAAATAAACTTCAGAATACTAGCATGATGGTAGTTAGTAATCAGGGCATGGAGAGGCTTTTATAAAAGGGATGCCTAGGCCTCTCAATGAGGGAAGATTTAAGGGAAGAGGGGCAAAGGATGGTGTAGGCAATGTATAAATATGCCTCTTAGTCTGGTAGGTGGTGTATAAATACTTTTTTTAGCATCCACTCTCTGCTACTGTGAGATTGAACACTGGGTTAGATGGACCTTTGGTCTGACCCTGCATGCCATCTCTTACATTCTTATATTCTTATGATACTGCTCTCTGCCAAAATTCTGATGGAAATGTATGAAGACATCATAAGAGGAGAAAATTATACTTGGTGTAGAACAATTTTTGCCCTTTTGTAATACTGGGAAAGGGCTCAGTTGCTGAACCGAAAATGACTCATTAGCTCCCTTTTATATGCCAAAGTATACAAGGGAACGGATAAGTGTTCAGAGTACCTGGTCCAGGACTTGGCAGCTTATTTTAGGCAGCCTAAACTTAGATCAGGAGCAGTATGGGCAGCTGTTGACCACTGCTGGTGTGGCACATGCAACTATTCACTGCTGCCAAAAGTGATATGGGGAGCCTGAGGTAAATAACTAGACGTGGCTAGTGGGATGGCTTGGTGTGTCTGCAGGGAATAGTGTGTCATTGGCAGGTCCTTGGGTTGGGTGGTCGACAGGTCTGGGGGTTTGGTGGGTGCATGGGGCAGGGGGTGGGGGATTGCATGGTGGGAGGGGAGGGAATTCAGGAGACTAAAAATATCCTGGTCAGGGTTGGGGTGGGGGAGGAACAGCACAGTCCTGTATCTGGGGTGAGTGGCTGGGCTTTGCCAGCCTGGGGCTGTGATGTTAACATGTGCAGGCATTTGCTAAATCAGATCAACCCCTTCCTAGATTGAATTAACTCTTTCTTGATCTAAGTTAGTGTGCCTCTTGAGGTGAACTCACTTAGATCAGGTGCACAATTTTTCTGACAAATTAAACCCTAAAAATCTTGGATTTGAGTAAATTTGATATTCCACAATTACTGTTTTCTACAGCATAAAAGGACACCAATAATTTATCTCCCCTTTGAGCTGTAGAGTGTTTTGCCATGCAGAGAAATGAGCACTTCAGAAAAACATTATTAAACTAAATGTAGCCCAGGTAGTACCCATTTATGTACTCCCCTCTCCAATTGAGGGGAATGCTAGCAGGGCAGGTGCGCTGTGGGGTGAAACTGCTGGCTGCACGCAGTTTCCCTCCTCCCCCTATAGAACTAGACTAAGACACTCAATAAATGTAACTATGTACAAATTTTAATATGATATAAAAATAGTCATATTAACATATTTACACATAAAATATAGGAGCCATAGACAGCTTATATACAAGTCGATATAAATACTCAATATACAGGTGAAGAATTAGGGACGATCAAGGCAAGGGTCTTATTAAAATATCATGCAGTCTTAAACTCTAATGGGATGTAACACTCACAAAGCATAAGGCACAGGTACACAAAATATGGGGCACAGGATTTACAAAATGTAAGACGCAGAGCAATGCATGCCCAAACATAGATTCACAAGAAAACAAACGGATAGCCCATGTTACCCTGGTGCAATAACAGTGCCCCAAGGATAAGAAGAGGGAAAAGTTTCTCCATGCCTTACAGCCCCCTGTGCCCTGTTTGAATCGCTCACAAGGGGGACCTCACAACCCGGGAGTCTTCCCATTCGGGGCTTCCCTTCCAGCTGCTAGCCACAAATGAGGAGTGGAAATCCCTCCTCCCCTGTGGGAAACCCTCTCTCCAGTAACTCACAATTCTTCGAGGTCTAACAAGGCCCTCCTGTTCCTCCAGCCAACATGTCTCATTTCTTAGCAGAGGGGTCCTCAGTTTCTTGGGGCCCTTCCGGCATTGGGCCCTCTCTGCGCCCTGTGCACCATCCCATGCACCAACAGCCGTGGCTTGTGCAAGGGGTTGGAGACCTGAGCCGTCATGTGTGGCTCTGGGGTCTTGGTTCTCTCCTGGAACCTCTGTGCATCATCTGTACAGTGTGTACCAGGCCCCTTGCCAGGGGGGGACCCTAGCCGCCTTTTGTGGCTCCAGGGTCTCGGTCCACTCTCTTTCGTGCACTGACCCATGCACCACTTGCAATGACCCATGCACCCCATTCCCAGCCTCATGCCAAGATTGGAGACCCGAGCTGCTGTCTGCAGCTCCCAGGGTCTCGGTTCCTCCCCGACCCTCTCTGCACTGGCTGTGCACTGACGCTGCGCTTCCTCAGGGCGGGGCTGGGGGATGCGGGTGCTTGATGCAATGCAATTTAACAAGGAGAAATGCAAAGTGCTGCACCTAGGGAGGAAAAATGTCCAGCACACCTACTGCCTAGGAAATGACTTGTTCAGTATCACAGAAGCAGAAAGGGATCTTGAAGTCCTAATGGACTTCAAGATGAACATGAGTTGTCAGTGTGACAAAGTCATCAGAAAAGCTAACTGCATTTTATCGTGCATCATCAGATGCATGACAAACAGAACCAAGGAGATGATACTTCCTCTCTGTCGGGCACTGGTCAGACCACAGTCGGAATACTGCGTGCAGTTTTGGGCGCCATACTTCAAGATGGATGTGGATAACCTGTAGAGGGTCCAGAGCAGGGCCAGTCGTATGGTTAAGGCCTTGCAGGCCAAGCCCTACAAGGAGAGACTAAGGCACCTGGACCTCTTCAGCCTCCGCAAGAGAAGGTTGAGGGGCAACCTTGTGGCTGCCTATAAATTCATCATGGGGGTACAGAAGGGAATTGGTGAGGCTCTACTCACCAAGGTGCCACTGGGGTCACAAGAAATAATGGCTATAAGCTAGCAGAGAGCAGATTTAGACTGGACATTAGGAGGAACTTCTTCACAGTTAGAGTGGCCAAGGTCTGGAATGGGCTCCCAAGGGAGGTGGTGTTCTCCCTTCCCCTAGGGGTCTTCAAGAGGAGGTTGGATGGGCATCTGGCTGGGGTCATCTGAACCCAGCACTCTTTCCTGCCTATGCAGGGGGTCGGACTCGATTATCTATTGGGCTCTGTTCCGACCCTAACATCTATGAATCTATGATGCTCCCCGTCCGATGAAAAGTCTTCAGGCTCTTCCAGGGCAACGGCTTCACCACACTGGCCAGCTCTGCCAGCTCTTCTGTGCCCTCTTCTCCATCCCTCGAAGCAGCTGCCCATGTGCCAGGCATGCTGCTCTTTTATTCCCTTCGTGGGTTCTGCCCCCCAGATTGGAAATGGATCAATCGGGGGGGGGGGGCTAGTCCCCTCTCAGGTCCGGCTCTTTGCCTTGCCCCACAGTAAAGGTGTGACTAGCCTCTCCCCTGCCTTCACCTGATTGGTGGGGGAAAGAGAAATACCCCACCAATCATTTCAAACTTTTCCAAAGCTAGTGCACCGGGCTGCTGCTGGCAAGCCCACCACAAAAATAAAAAAATACAGACTACACTAGGTCCTCTTTTAAGAATGAACCCATCATCCTGATGATGACTGAAAATACCCATGTGACATATGTAGAGGGGATTTTCAAAGCAGATTAATACTTCAAATGAGCTAATACTTCACAATAAAAGGATGAGGCGTTTAAATTGTTCTCCTATATTTTCATTGGGAAACAGGGAATAGTAGTTATTGAACTATATAGGTATTAATATTTTGTTTTGTTTGTACCACACCTTTTCATTTTTATAAGTATCATCTTGATTGAAGGGACAGCTGCCTTTTGGTGAGGTAAAGCTGAAAATATACACACTGCATTCCCATGGGGACTTTACTTTTCTTCTCTTTCTGTTTTGTTTCCCTTTATCTAAAGGAAAGTAATTCAAACTGAAAGTATATGCTGCCCTTTGTGTATATAACATAAAAAACAGGGCAGACAATGGGGGAACAGCAAAAGTATGGCTGGCAGGCAAAACAGGAAAAAGAATGGAATCTTTGGAGTAAATGAGAATTCCCTACAAGTAAGCAAAGGCAACCTATGGCTCCCAGAACTGCATTTTGAGCAGCTTACTTGATTAACAAGAAATTAATTCAATCCTGCATATTCTTCCTTGGGATCATTGGTACAGTGATCATATGGTACAACCCATATTATGCCAGCTTTTTAAAATCTATATTTCTAAAATTACTTGGCTTTCCCCTAAAGATGCAAATGATAAATGTAAAATACATAATCCACAATGAGCTCATTTAACATTCTCCTTATGACCAAGGTTCCTGGTTTTCTCTGATAATAAAAAATCCCCAGTTTTCAGTTTTAAAAAAGTAACCCAAGGTTCACTTTTTTTTGTGATTCAAATGAATCATGTGTTTCATTTTAATCATGGAGAAATGTGGATTTTGAGTTACTTTTTGACATATTTACAACCTTTGGTCTAGGTAGCCAGCAGGCAGAAACCCCTAAGCCACAGAGCCAGCACATATAATACTTTGTCTGATATTTTGTCACATATAATATTTTGTCACATGTTTAATCTGAAAACTGGGGATTTTTTTTAATCAGAGAAAACTAGGATCCCTACTTATGACCTTATTTACAAGATCTTTGTATGTTCCTATTTCCCACTAAATACTGTAACTGGCATCTGTTAAAGAGACTGGATTACACACAGAGGGGAACAAGTAATAATATCTAAGGCAGTAGGGACCATTTCTTTTGTCAGCTATGTCACAATTTAAGTCCAGCATCCTCCCAAGTCACTCTAATCCCTTTCCCTTGCCTAATCTAACACTCTGCTTTCTGCTCCCTGCTCTGTTTGATGTTATGTTCTCTGCTCCCACCCTGCTGTGACACACAGATGCTGACCATGCTACCTGTGCCATGTGTACTGCAGGTTGGCCAACCCATCATCTAAGGAATGGTGTTCAACAGAACATTTCTGATAAATGCTTATCGTTGGAAGAAAACTATTCTTTTTCTTTGCCAGAATACACCTATTTCAATGCAACTTTTTGTGAAGATTGGTTTCTTGGCTCCAGGAAACAGTTTTCCCTATGTTTCCCACTAAGTATTCACTTTGGCTGCTTACAGATCTAAAAAAACCCCATGGTGCTGAATTTTAAATTCAGCATGCCCCCGTGCCAAGCCCAGTACAAGCCCAGAAGAGGCATTGTGTTAGTTGGACCCAGCTTGCCCAACATCTGTATAAACTGGGAGCTTTAATGGGGCTTTTTTAGTGCTTTTATCTAATAGCTGATTGAATCAGCTATTAGATAAAAGCATCAAAAAGCCCCGCTGAAGTGCTGGTCTATACAGACACTGCAGAGCCAGGTTGAATGAACATGCTGCTTCTTCCAGTAAAGCACGGGGTTGTTCTGGTGGGGGAGGGCAGGTGGGGTGTGTTCTTCATGTCTTTCAGCAGCCCTCATGACTAGGACACTAGCCTAGGATATGGAAGATTAAGCTTCAAATCTGATTTGGACTAAGGATTTAAGCTTTAGTGGGCACATCTACACATTCATTAATGCAGTTGCAATGCACATTAAATCTAGTACCTCTGGGCACCTATACATGAGCAGTGAGGCTTCTCCAACACACTGTAATTACAGCACGTCAGAGCAGACTCAATTAAACAAGTCAAGCAGATTAAACATTTAAATGAAACACCACTATACACACACACACACACACACACACATATTACTGGTGGTTCATTTAAATCATGGGAAAATGTGGAGTTGAGGTTCCTTTTTTTAAACTAAAAATTGTGGATTTTTTTTAAATCAGAGAAAACCAGGATCCCTGCATGTATCAGTGTCCCCATACTTCAATATGGCAGCAGGGGCACTTTATCTAAAGCTCATCGAATGAGTTTTAGATAAAGAGCCCCTGCTGCCATTTTGAAGCATGGGGACACTGATATGAAACACTCTAGGTGCTTTTATTAGAGGCGCTCTGGAAGCTGTTTAATTAAAGCGCAATGCCTGGAGTGCGTGTACCTCCATTGTGAGGTACTAGAAAAATGCATGTTAGCCTATTTTAATGCACATTAGCTAAAGAGCACAGTTTTTTGTGACACTTTAATGCACATTTAATGCACATAGGCTAATGCACATTAAAGGGTAAGTAAGTAAGTGAAGGTGTGCCCAGTATAACTCAATATTTAGTCCCATACCACACACATCCTTTCCCAAATATCAGCCCCCCAAATTGTCTTAAACAGGGAAAGTTATTTTCTGCCCCAGATAGAATCACCTGCTTTGATTCCCGCCCCAGCTTTGTTCTGTACTCACAGCACCGGTGAACTTTCTATTCAGGGAGATGAGGGAGCCAATTGACTTAATGGCTCATTATTATTTCATAGATTCACAGATTGCAGAGTTGGAAGGGAACACAAAAGATCATCATGTCTGACCCCCTGCCCCTGGCAGGAAAGAGGACCAAGGTAGGATGACTCCAGCCAGATGACTATCAAGCCTCCTCTTGAAGACCTCCAAGTTAGGTGATAGTACCATTTATTCCATAGGTGTTAATTGTTATTCCTTTTTATTTAATGGTCTACTGATCAGCTGGGATCCTGGTTTTCTCTGATAAAAAAATCCCCAATTTTCAGATTAAAATAAGTAACCCAAAATCCATATTATTTAAACCTGAAAATTGGGGATTGGGGGTGGGGGGGTTCAGAGAAAACTAGGATCCCTGCTAATCAAGCTAACCTTTCTTCTGGCAGTTTTACTGTCTTCAGCTACTCCTGTTTTCTCTTCTCCTATTTCATATTTTTCTTGACTGTTTTTAGTTCTGGTTGGCAATGGATCAGTGGGAACCTCTACATGTGACACTACGTTGCTGTAGCAACCCACTATGGTGATGTAGTGTCCATGGGCAAAAATCGTGACACTACAGCTATGTCACCATAGTGACCCATTCCCTCAGTATAGTGTGTCACTACAGCGATGTAGCAGTTTAAAATAACCATGCGCCATACACACGGCATAGTACAGGCTGTTCCTGCACCATTATTGAGTACTTTCAAAAGCAGTGGAAGTACTTTTGGAAGTACTAAATGATGGCACAGTAACAATGGCACTGTAGGGGCATTTGTAGACATGCCCAGTGTTCACATCATACCAAACATCAGTACCTAATCTGCACCAGGGAAACTAATGATTCTTCTAGTAAACCGAATTCTGCAAACTTTTTGAAGAATCCCAGTGTCATTGCCACCAGTCACCAGTTCTTTTCAAAATCATAGGTCCACCCTTGAAGACCAGTTTTCAACAGCAGTTAAGGTTTCAGCATCTGGTTAAGCAGGAAAGGGAGGGTGAGCTAGCTGATAATTAAGCTCTTCTATGCAGCCATAAATGGAAACAAAACTTTTTTCTTCTTTCTACTTTTCCAAAAGCAAGGTGTATGTCTTATATGAGTGCGGTATGCAAAAAAATGTGGTAATTACATACTCACTGTCTCAGAGAAAGGATAATTGGCTCTTTAACCTGGTGGTTATGACGCTTACCTGAGGGAACCAGGTTCTACTGTCTGGTTAGGATCTATCAGGGTATCCCACATTCTCCATGAGGACTCTGAAAGCTGGGTTATGCTTCTTCTTTGGTGAAATATTTTCAATAATTGTGTTTTGGTGTATAAGGACATCTTTGCATTTTCAGATACTGTGTTTTCACTGTATGGGAGACCATTCCCTGATAAGCTATAGTAAACAGAAAGTTCTGTTCTCACTAGACTACTGCATCATTATCATTTAAAAATGAAAGTCTTGTGAACAGTTGATATGGCCAGTGTTCTCTCGTGGCCTTTGTAGAGGTAGTTTAAGTAACGCTGAAGAAAGTTGAGGGAAATATCTACCTGAAGAATAATACTTGAAATAATATGCAGTGCGTGGTATAGAGTTGCAGGAGCAAGTGCCTGAGAGAGAATCCTGAGAGCTTGCATAACTATAACATTTTAAAGGCTACTGCTCTCAGTTAACAAGTGTTTTGAATTGAACGGCACTTTTCAGATTGCTAGCCAGAAGATTTAGGATGAGTCAGAGAATGACAGGGAATAGCTTACATGCAATATCCCCAAAGGAGCATATATATATATGCAAATGTAACAAGGAAACTGAAAAGATAAGGCAAAATGCCATAAACAATTGAATAAATGTTATACCAGGAAACTTCAAAATGCTCAGAGTTCTGATAAGGTGTGCAGAACATTCCGATATTAACTCGTTTCTCCAAATGCCTTAAATGACTCTATCTGAACTATCAGACTAACTTGCCAGCAAGCAATGGAACAATAGGAGTCTTGTAAGAACAGGGTTGTTTTTAACCATTTCGGAACTTCCAGATCTAGTCTTAACTCTAGAAAAAAAAAAAAATCCTGGAAATCTGGACTCTGAACTCCTCCAAGCCTTAAAAAAAATCTTTTGATTTGAAATTTGGGTAGATTTCTTATTTTAAATTTTTTTTTTAGCTCATCCTTTAATAAATTGAGACTAAATACTATGATAGAATCAAATACTGAGCTTGAAACCTGGTGAAATATGGGATGGCATATAGTCACTCTGTACCAAAATGAGATGATGAGCTCAGAGGTTATGCTTCTCTCTTAGACGTCAGGGGAAGAAATGTATTTGTGTAAAGACACTGTAAAGGCCCCTATTCTGACTGGGGTAAGAATTATGCCATCGCTAAGTGATTTACACATGCATTTAATGCAACATGATAAACTCTGGTGCCATTTTTTGTGCCAGAGTTAGCTGTTTCCAGGTGCTCCATCTGCACAGCAACAGTTTGAGCTGGGGTGGAACAGTCCTGGGCTGGCAGCAGGCTTGTGGGGGACAGTCCTGGGGTCCTGGTGGCAGCGTCAGGCAACATAGAGGCTGGCTGGGGCATGAGAGTGCTAAAGTGTGGGAGCTGTATAGCAGGTAGCTCCCACACTTTAGCACTCGTGTGTTCTGGCTAGCCCCTGCCACCATTTACATGTGTATTTTATCACAGTTAATTACTCCTCTAGAAGATACTGCTGTCCCCAACAGTACTGGTGCATGTATAGACAGTGCTGCTTTACCACTGAGCTAATTAATCAACTAATTTTTGTTATTGTGGGCGCGTCTACATGTACAGTAAATTGCACATGTAGATGCACCCACAATAACTGAGGAAGACTCTCATACAAAGAATCCCCTACAAGACCTTGCTTGGAAACCAGGGATTGGACTGGGAGCAGAAAGGTACGTTAGTATCATAGGATTGTTGATTATAGCCATATTGATCTAAGGACATAGGCAGACAAGGTTCTTTGGGTAAAGGCGATATCCTGAGTTTTACAAACTCTCATTGTTCCTGAAGAAGGGTGTTTATACCTGAAAGCTTTCAAAGAACAATTTTTCCAACTATTAAGTCCGTCTTAAAAAACATACCATATTTACCCAAAGAACCTTGTCTCTTATTATCGTACACATTTCTGGAGAATGCAGCAACACTGTCTCTCACAGGGCTGAGCTGAAGGCCTCCATAATTTAGGCAGCTTTCTGTAACTGTCTTATTCTTCGCTAAAGACCCCTCCTTTCCTCACATCAGACTCATTTCAGGGGCCAAAATTTATTGGTGGCAATTTCCTGTGAAGAAAGCAGCCTCCAGTTTAGAACCATCATTATTATCTGTATTGCACTAATATCTAGAGTTCCTAATCAAGATGGACATCTCAGTGTGCCAAGGGCATGCAAAACAGTGAAGGACAGACACTTGTTTCTAACCATGGAATTCTTTGGGGCCTACCTGGTCTGTGATTAAGGAGTGTGATTAAGTGCTAGTAACTTTGTATGTATTTCAAATGGCATTTCAGCAAAATATCTGGAGTTAACACATCACACTGAGTCAAGTTAACCAAAAGAGGCATAACAGGAAGCATACTATTAAAATGCCAAAGCCTAAGACTCTTCCTAATAGATTATTGGTAAAAAATCAAAATTATATCTGTAGTATATATCAGGGGTTTTCAACCTTTTAAAATAAGTGTACCCCCGGTGGCTGGATGTGGAGGGGGGTGGGGGGGTTGGCACGTGGCTAGTTGTGGAATGACAGCAGCGTGGGGTGGTGGGTAGCAGCCACTGTGTGTGACCTTCCCCCACACCCATGGCCAGCTGGCTGGGTGGTGCCTGTGTGTGCTCCTGGGAGGCAGTGGCATGGGGTGGTAGGTGGCAGTGCTCCTTCCCTGCCCACCCATGTGTACCTTCTAGCCCCTTTCCAAGTACCCCCAGGGGCATGCATACCCCCAGCTGACAATCCCTGGTATATGCAATAAATTAATTGTGTAAACCTATGCATCATTATACTGTAACCAAGTGACTATGCTACGTTTTCTTACCCAAACTTTTAGAAACTTCATGGATGAGTACTAAAGAGCATGGTTTGGTTAGTATGACCAAGAAGTAATGGAAGACAAGTAGGAAAGCAATAAGTATACATGCCAGGCCCATGATGAAAGGGATAAAAAATCTTTCCTCTTAGAAATGGCAATTTCACATTTTTCCTAAGTAACACATTCCTATATCACTGAAGAACAGGTTTAAGCCAGTTTCACAAGTGTTCCATGTACAAATAGAAATTAAAACTGACTAGTCATAAGGTTAGCAGCATAGATGCATAATTTAAAGTTAGCAGCATAGATGCATTATCCATGGCATTGATTAGAGAGAAAATTGGACGTTACAGGAAGGACACAGTATCGGTGTGTTCCATCTCTTGCACCAGTACCCTCAACTGGAATGTCAGCAAATCTTGCCAGACATACATTGAAATAAAATGTGTATCTTGTTCCTTGGTTGAAATCAATAAAAGATAGAACTGTAGATATGTCTCCTGGTGTTTACCCACTGATATATCTGTAATCAATGGTACACCCTGCTCCCAGGAGTTTATTCTCTAAATCAAAAGATCAGCCAAAGGGTCGAAGAAAAAACAGACACCAAGGTTGCTGAAGTGTCTTAATCAAGGTAAAACAAACAAGTCATTTGAGGAAAGTTTCCTGGAGTCCCAGCCCTTTTTGCTAGACTCTGGACAATAGTTCCATAGCAACTAAGTTTAATTAAATATGCAAGACCATGATTTCCAAAATGGAGAATTTTCAAAAAGGCTGCATAAAAATGTCATTAAGAACCTTGAAACAATGAAAAGATTTACATTTGTATGATCACTAACCATTCACAATCTTTATTCCCACAAGCCCTCAGGGAAATTATCAGCATATATCTCCTATCAGGGTTTGAGTTATAGCCTCAGGGCATTTGTAGATGACATGGGAGTTTAAATGGAAGTGGTGGTTTTTTAAAAATACCGCTTCAGTTTAGGGTGAAATAAACCTGTGTGTCATGTACACCTGTGTCCTTACCTGCCTCTCCAGCAATGGGGAGGGGAAAGCGAGCTGCGGGAGGGCCAAACAATGTCTGATCTGGGGAGGGGAGGGCTTCCCTCTGTTCCCTCTGTGGCAGCGGGCCGCTCCCTGCCCCCCGCAGGCAGCACAGGCCCTTGGCTTGGGTAGTTCCGGGGGGTACCACAGCTGCGGAAGGAATCACCAGGCCCCTGAATGGCTCAGGGAGGCAGGAAGGCTTCAGGGAAGGACAAAAAAAAGATCAGGCTCACTGCTTTTTGGTTTTTTCCTTCAGTGCAGCCTGCCTTTGTAGGCAGCTGCTGGGCTCCCTGCTGGGGCTGTCTGCACGGTTCCTGAGCCACACGGAGCCTGGTGATTTCCTCCATGGATGTAAAGTAGCAAACTGAAACTCCTTGGAGGTGTTTTATTTTGCTGTGCCCCAAAGTCATTTAAGGTGACTTTGGGGCAAAATGCCCCCGAATTTGACAACTTGTGCAAACAGCAACACTATTAAAATGGTAGAAAAGGGCATTTCACCTGCTTTAATGTTTTGTCTACAAATGCCCTTCAATATATTCTGGGAAGTTTGGGATAAAAATGTGAGCCTTTTCTTCTGGATTTCGTAGAAATTAAGGGTGACTTTACAACCCTAGAAGGTTTTTAGGATACGTTTTATTGGACCCAATGTATAGTTGGGAGAAAGGTTAGACAACATTTTGGGCACAGACTGTCCTTTTTCACATCTCCTGGAGAAGAAGACACAGCTTGAGCTAATAGTTGTAGTTTATTTACAGTTTTACTAAGACAGTACAGTAAAACTGACAAAAAATAATGCATATTACAATAATAGAAGTTTATAAGAAAATACTTTGAGAAAATTGTTAAGGATCACATTTGTGGGGGACCAGAGGGTAAAATAATGCTAAGGGGCAATCAGCATGGGTTCATAGCAGGCAGATCCTGCCTGACTAAACAGGTTTCATTTTATGACTGGGTCACAAAATGCTTGGATGAAGGAACAGAAGTAGATGGTATTTACTTAGATTTTAAAAAGGCCTTTGACACAGTGTCACACACAATTCTTATAAATAAACTAAACAGTTTCAATGTAGATTATTCTACAGTCTGGTGGGTAGAAAATTGGCTTATGGGATGCACCCAGAGAGTGGTGGTGGATGGCTCGGTTTCTACCTGGGGAAATATAGGCAGCAGAGTCCCCCAAGACTCTGTCCTGGGACTGGTACTATTCAATATCTTTGTTAGTGACTTGGATGAGGGAGTAGAAAGCACCCTGTCCAAGCTTGCTGATGACACCAAACTATGCGGGGAGGTACACAAACTAGATGGCAGGGAGTGACTCCAGGCTGATTTGGACAGGCTAAGGAAATGGGCTGAACAGAATAGGATGCAGTTTAACAAGGATAAGTGTGATGTGTTGCACCTGTGGAGGAAGACTCATCAACATTCCTACAGCCTGGGAGGTATCACACTAAGTAGCACAACTGCAGAAAGATGTCTTGGAGTAGTAGTCCACTCCAGAATGAACATGAGTCACCAGTGTAATGAGGTAATAAGTAAGGCTAACTGCACCCTTTCTTACGTTGGTCAGGCCACAGCTGGAGTACTGTGTCCGGTTTTGGGCACGACACTTCAGGAGGGATGTGGATGCCCTTGAGAGGGTTCAGAGGAAGGCCACTCATCTGGTTAAAGACCTACAGAAAAAACCCTGTGTGGATCAGTTGGGAGACTTGAACCTCTTCAGCCTCTGCAAGAGGAGGCTGAGAGGTGATCTCGTGGCCATCTACAAACTCATCAGGGGGGGCCAGCAAGAAATAGGGAATACAGTGTTTACTAGCGTGCCTGTTGGGGTAACTAGAAAGAATGGCCACAAACTGGAAGAGAGCAAATTCAGATTGGACATCAGGAAAAAATTATTTACAGTGAGGGTTGCCAAAATATGGAATACGCTTCTAAGGGAGGTGGTGCTGTCCCTCTCCTTAAAGGTATTTAAAAGGAGATTGGACAGACACCTGGCTGGTGTCATCTGACCCCAACACTCATTCCTGCCCAGGGCAGGGGGTTGGACTTGATGATGTAATAGGTCCCTTCCGACCCTAACATCTATGCAACTATGAACTCATCTAAATGATGATCATCAAAATGATGGCTATTGTTAAAAGGATACAATAATATTATATGTACTACCAATTTAAACACAATTAAAATGGAGCTAAATATGAGATGATACAAAATAAATAAAATAAAAGAATATACAATAGTAGAAAAAGGATAAAATGGGAACTTTATTTGAATTTGGCTTTTATTCTTCGTGCAAGTAATACAAATTTGCCTAGGGATCATACAGCAATCTGTATGCTATTAGATAAGAGTGAAATTTTATTTCTATCATTAGTCCAGTATTTAAAATTTTCCATCAATGAAGAGATCCATTTTCCTTTTATTTATCCAAAAAATTCACAGGATCACAAACAGGACCATCTGCAGACTCTTCCTGAGCCTGACGAAAGGTATTTGTGCCCAAAAACTTGCTGAGAAGAATTGTTCCAACTATTTGCATTGGTCTAATAAAAGATATCAGACTTACCCAAAGAACCTTGTCAGCCAGGACCACAAATAGCAATTTAAATTGTCCATAGCTTTCCACACGAACATAATGAGAGCTTGCAGCAGCTCAAATAGAAGTGGTACAAATTTGATCCAGGGCTTTTTGCCTTAGCACACATGCTTGGATATGCACTTTGTTGTGGAGCAGAGCCCCCCTGGCAGAGGCCCCCCCGGGGCAGCACAGGGAAGTGGGGGGCAGCAGGGCCCGGGTTGGGGCCGCTGGGGCTGTCACCCTGCTCCGTGCTGTGCAGGCAGGGCCCCAGTGACCCAGATGGCAGATCAAACTGCCAATAAGTACCGGCTTTTGGGGGGGGGGAGGTTGTGGGGATGCTGGGGTCAGGGGGCAGGGATCAGGGGCCTCAGGGGGCTGGGAGGGGTAGGGCCGGGCAGGCCAGGGATCGAGGAGGCTGGGGGAGTGGGCGGGGCCAATTGGGTCCCCCCCATAGTTCCCTCCTCCAGCTCCCTCAACCCCTTACTTAAAGGCACTGGAGCCCTGCTGCTAGCACACTGCCTGCCCTGCAGGAGCAGGCAGCATGCTTCAGCACCAGGGCAAGGGTCAACTACAGAGATGCTCTGGCAGCTAGAGCATCTCTGTGAAGGACCCAGTCTCTGGTTGCCTCAGTCGCTTTTTTTACCTCCATTTTTTTTTAACTCCTAGATATCCAGAGGTCTAATTTTTCCCTCATGCTACAAACCTGGAGCAGGAGGAACCATTTCCTGTTCCTGCAAGTGCAGAGTTTGAGACACTGCAAGAGGCATGTGCAGACTCGTCTGGATGCTCCCACCCTGTCTGTGTGTGGGGTCTGAGCTGCTCATATTCAGTTTGAACAAAAGCGTATCTATTACTTCAGTGGTGTACAGTGTTTTGGCCCTGTGGATCAAATGAAAGGTGGAGGGCCAGGCTGCAGGCTGGATTGGACCATGTGTTCCAGGATTGGGCCTGCATGCTTGTGCTGCCACTGCATGGTGTTGTATGCTAGGATGGTAGACCTAGGCCCATATGCCAGGATCAGGGCCCCAGAGTCTATACTGCCTCTGCTGGGCTCCATGTGCTGGGATCAGGGCCCCAGGACTTCGTGCTGCCTCTGCCAATTTTCATGCATCAGAATTGGACCCTGCACCACCTTGCACCCCAGATCTAGGAAGCAGGACCATAGCTTGCAGGCTGGATGACAAGGTGCTAGGGTGTCTGCAGGCTACTGATGATAAGGTGCTAGGGGCCTGCAGGCTGGGAATTGAGCACCCCTGTCTTACTCAATTTGTTAATAGCAGAAAGTTTTCATATACTATGGAAGAATGCCCATACTTTTGGTCTATCTGCTATTTAGTTTAAGCTGTGTCTGCTTCTTCTTGAAGAAGGGCAACTTGTGCCCAAAAGCTTTTTTAACAACTCTCCCAGCTCCAATAAAAGATATCACAAAAACCCTTCAACTCTCCCTATTTCCTGGACTATCAGTAGTTCAAGCCTCTCATCTCCCTAAAAGAGTTTTTCACAGATGCCATGAAAAAAAATATAGTGCTGAAGTGATGATGTAACTGATGGTTCAAGACTTATGTATTAGATAAGCTTTCTGATGAAGAATGTCTTGCCTTCTAAAGCTTCTTTAACTCTCACAACTATCAGTAAAAGATATGACTATGAAATCCTTGCCTCTCCCATGAAAGTAAATACCACTTTTGGCACTAATCTGTATGCATTTTGGAAATGTGGGCCACGAAATACCACCTCTCAATCAGGATAGTCAAACTGGAGAAATGTTTTTGATATCAAAACTCTGTAAGGTGGTGGTGATGGAAATGGTACTACAGGTTTCGCTTCTAATAAGCCTTCAGGCAAATCTCTGTATTGTCATTCACTGCTGTCAACTGCAAAGAAACTCTTTAAGGAAGCTGATATTTGCTGTGACCTGTGGTTTGCAGAAATCTCAGAAAGGGAACACTGTGAGGTTTGCGCACTCTGGTCTAGAACCCTGTTCAATTTTTATTTTCTAGAATTGCTATTTTGAATTACCTGTAAAGTCCTAAGGAAGCACTACTAAAACTGATCATGAATCATTTGGTTTAAATCTATTTTTA
>NW_017729032.1:81385770-81409718 GCF_001723915.1 Gavialis gangeticus
AGCCAGGACCACAAATAGCAATTTAAATTGTCCATAGCTTTCCACACGAACATAATGAGAGCTTGCAGCAGCTCAAATAGAAGTGGTACAAATTTGATCCAGGGCTTTTTGCCTTAGCACACATGCTTGGATATGCACTTTGTTGTGGAGCAGAGCCCCCCTGGCAGAGGCCCCCCCGGGGCAGCACAGGGAAGTGGGGGGCAGCAGGGCCCGGGTTGGGGCCGCTGGGGCTGTCACCCTGCTCCGTGCTGTGCAGGCAGGGCCCCAGTGACCCAGATGGCAGATCAAACTGCCAATAAGTACCGGCTTTTGGGGGGGGGGAGGTTGTGGGGATGCTGGGGTCAGGGGGCAGGGATCAGGGGCCTCAGGGGGCTGGGAGGGGTAGGGCCGGGCAGGCCAGGGATCGAGGAGGCTGGGGGAGTGGGCGGGGCCAATTGGGTCCCCCCCATAGTTCCCTCCTCCAGCTCCCTCAACCCCTTACTTAAAGGCACTGGAGCCCTGCTGCTAGCACACTGCCTGCCCTGCAGGAGCAGGCAGCATGCTTCAGCACCAGGGCAAGGGTCAACTACAGAGATGCTCTGGCAGCTAGAGCATCTCTGTGAAGGACCCAGTCTCTGGTTGCCTCAGTCGCTTTTTTTACCTCCATTTTTTTTTAACTCCTAGATATCCAGAGGTCTAATTTTTCCCTCATGCTACAAACCTGGAGCAGGAGGAACCATTTCCTGTTCCTGCAAGTGCAGAGTTTGAGACACTGCAAGAGGCATGTGCAGACTCGTCTGGATGCTCCCACCCTGTCTGTGTGTGGGGTCTGAGCTGCTCATATTCAGTTTGAACAAAAGCGTATCTATTACTTCAGTGGTGTACAGTGTTTTGGCCCTGTGGATCAAATGAAAGGTGGAGGGCCAGGCTGCAGGCTGGATTGGACCATGTGTTCCAGGATTGGGCCTGCATGCTTGTGCTGCCACTGCATGGTGTTGTATGCTAGGATGGTAGACCTAGGCCCATATGCCAGGATCAGGGCCCCAGAGTCTATACTGCCTCTGCTGGGCTCCATGTGCTGGGATCAGGGCCCCAGGACTTCGTGCTGCCTCTGCCAATTTTCATGCATCAGAATTGGACCCTGCACCACCTTGCACCCCAGATCTAGGAAGCAGGACCATAGCTTGCAGGCTGGATGACAAGGTGCTAGGGTGTCTGCAGGCTACTGATGATAAGGTGCTAGGGGCCTGCAGGCTGGGAATTGAGCACCCCTGTCTTACTCAATTTGTTAATAGCAGAAAGTTTTCATATACTATGGAAGAATGCCCATACTTTTGGTCTATCTGCTATTTAGTTTAAGCTGTGTCTGCTTCTTCTTGAAGAAGGGCAACTTGTGCCCAAAAGCTTTTTTAACAACTCTCCCAGCTCCAATAAAAGATATCACAAAAACCCTTCAACTCTCCCTATTTCCTGGACTATCAGTAGTTCAAGCCTCTCATCTCCCTAAAAGAGTTTTTCACAGATGCCATGAAAAAAAATATAGTGCTGAAGTGATGATGTAACTGATGGTTCAAGACTTATGTATTAGATAAGCTTTCTGATGAAGAATGTCTTGCCTTCTAAAGCTTCTTTAACTCTCACAACTATCAGTAAAAGATATGACTATGAAATCCTTGCCTCTCCCATGAAAGTAAATACCACTTTTGGCACTAATCTGTATGCATTTTGGAAATGTGGGCCACGAAATACCACCTCTCAATCAGGATAGTCAAACTGGAGAAATGTTTTTGATATCAAAACTCTGTAAGGTGGTGGTGATGGAAATGGTACTACAGGTTTCGCTTCTAATAAGCCTTCAGGCAAATCTCTGTATTGTCATTCACTGCTGTCAACTGCAAAGAAACTCTTTAAGGAAGCTGATATTTGCTGTGACCTGTGGTTTGCAGAAATCTCAGAAAGGGAACACTGTGAGGTTTGCGCACTCTGGTCTAGAACCCTGTTCAATTTTTATTTTCTAGAATTGCTATTTTGAATTACCTGTAAAGTCCTAAGGAAGCACTACTAAAACTGATCATGAATCATTTGGTTTAAATCTATTTTTATGTACTATCACTTAGAATTCAGTTCAGATTTCTCCGAAATGAGACATATATTATTTTCTCAAGAATGTGCTTTAACCCTATTTTTGCTTTTGCTTCGCCTGCGTATTTTTTTCTTTCATCCTTGTAAAATTCTACTTACCCACAGCAAATAATTATTTTTGATGAATAGGTTAAATATTATATGTTCTCTCAATGTCATTAGTCATTATGATAAAAGATAAGTAGATTTTGTGCTCAGGCTTATTATCACTGTAATTTTGCAAGCCTTCAGTATTTATTGTGGCTTTGTTGCATAAATTGCTGATTTTATCCCCTGGAGGCTAGTCCAATTCACCTCTAGAAGAGAGTCACACTTTCAGGCTGGGTCCAACCCTATTTTATTGCTTGCAAGCAGGCCGACAGAGGAGCTTGTTGCTCAGATCAGTGCCGACCCTAAACAAAGAGCGCACGTGGCTTTTATTGAGCTAGCATTTTTTCAGTTGACGTGTTACATTTTGATTGGTCATTTCAAAACAAAACCTGAGCAACCTATAAGACATGCGTAGTGGGCTATCCTGTACCATGTGGGTGGAAAATTACAGAATGCAGGGGTTAATACTGAAACAAGGAACAAAGAAACATAGAGAAAAGTATCTATTTTCACTACAGCTTCACTAGCTCCTCTGTTTAGTGTCTACCTTTTTAACGTGCCATTTGGAAAATGTTATTTTCACTTAATTCCTTTCTCCTTAGGACAAATCTGCACGTTTTCTTCCTTCTTTTTTTCAGATACTCATTAATCTCTGGAAGTGTAATTTAGAACTTTACTTACCTTTTGAAAATAATCTGTTATATAATTTTTGGATTATAAATATAATAACATAACATGTTTCATAATACAAGAACATACATAGATTGTCACTGGAATTGTGCATAGGGGTTTCTCTCCTGGTGGATTCATACCAAAATGAGATTTTTTTTTCATTAACGGTTTATCATCTCTGTAAATGTTATACTTCTTCTTGCATTAAATACAGCATTGCCTATGCTCTACGTTGGGAGGATCCAACATGCAATGAAAGACAGACAATTGTGTAAATAACGTACAGGTGAAGCATACTACTTAGAACTGGTGAAGAAAAGGACACTGCAATGAGATTACAGCATAAATGGCATTGGCAAGGAAGTGAATTTTCTTTTCTTTCTCAGTCTTACGAACCATAACATTTGAGTGAGACTTTAGCACCAGCTCCACTGCCTCCAGTTAATATAATAACCATTTCTTCTGCCATGGTCAAAAGAAATTCAGCTACCAGTGTACCACAGCATGCTGGTGGAAGGAGGTGTTTGGTATGTTTTGTGTCAGTGGGAGTTGAACGGCTTTAAACCAGTCAGTTCTTGTGGGACAGGTGTTCAGCACCAATTTAAGAGCAAGAAATGGGACTTCCACATTTGACATTGATGTAAAAAAATGGCAGGTTCTGCAGTGTGGACAGAGATGTAATTAAATTAATATAATCAACACAATAGCATATTTATTGTTATTTTGTTATCTAATGGAAATTAAATTCAAAAGGAATACAAAGTCATATGATTCCCTCAGGTTGCGAATTGATAAAAACATTAGTGCACAGAAGGAAATGCATGGACCCTGGAAAGTTCTCAATATATCACCTGGTTCCAGAGATAAAAACCTTATTTAAAGGGAAACTTTAGAATCTATGTACTATATCTACAGAAGTCCAGCCAGTTTCTTTGGTAACAAAATAGAGCATAGTCAGGGATTAAGGATAGCATTTTCAAATTGTTCTACTCTGAACTTCAGTACACACAGATTTAGGCAAATACTGAATAGAATTGTTAAAAAAAAAGACAACATTTCTTTTGCCAGAAATTACCAATTTAACAAAAACAATTTATTTGTGGGAAAAGAGTCATTTATACAGCCTTCCTTTAAAAAATAATTGAAACAAAAGCATTCAAAAATGTAAACAATATTTTGCTTTACATTTGAAAATGGCAGTTTTGGTTGATTTAATTCAACATTTCCTCAGCTTTTTGTTTTGTGGAAATATTTGAGATTGTTTTTATCTTGATTCTAGATACATTTTTTAAATCTTGAAAACTCTCACAGGATGGGAACACCATTTCTTATCCAACTCTAAAAGAACAACAAAACACCCTTATTATTAAATATACACTTCAACTTTCAGAGGGCTTCACAAGCCGTTATATTTCTCACATTACTCCTGTACCATGGGGAGTTACTGTTTGTTAGAACATTAAATGAATGCATAAAGGAGACTTACCTGGATTTGTAAATTTGTTCAATGACATGATAATTATAATGATAAATCACTATATTCCTAGTTATATTTCAGCTCTTTTGAAAATTATTGATATTTAATATTACATAGATTTGAAATATTTGTCAAGTCAGGATTATGTGTTATCCTTTGAACATGGTTGGATTGGAAAGACTTTGGAAACATTTCTTAGCTGGATTTCTATGTCTAATTTCTGTTTGAGATCTATTAAGACCAGTATCATTTTATAACGGGAATGAAAATGGTTTGTAATGGAGTAAATGAAAACACCTTTGTCACATGAAGTAAACTGGAAGATTTCCATCAACAATTTAAGGTTAATTCTACTCTCAATGGTTTTATACTTGAGCAACTTTCATTTCTTGAGTAGAGTCAAACCTGATTTACCCTAATATAAGGGACAGAGAAATTATGACCATTGTGCCATTTTGACAATTGTGGCCAGTATTTAACAAGAGGAATAAAAAAATAAAAACATATTATTTTCAAGGTTTTAAGAGACTATTGCAAGCCAGAGAATGTTAAAAGTCTATGTAAAATGAGACTGTATCCATTAAAACCAGTGTGAATTGCCTGTCTATAATTCTGTGCACAACTGCCATGAAAATTGGTTTCAGTCAAACCCTGGGAAAACCAAAGAAACAAACAACAAAAATTAAAGCTGAAAGTCTGGATTGATATAATCTGTCCTTAACTCTATTGTAAATATGCATGACATGGTAACAGAGATTTAGATTATTTTCAATATAGCAACAACTGGGTGTAAAATAAGCAGAACACCAGTTCTAGCATTAAAGGTTCAGAAGCACAGTATACTTCTTTACCTTTCGCCTGGCTCTATTTCCTGATTATAGCAATGCACTTCTGTAGCACCTGGTATTCAAAGGTGCCATAGCCCAGGCAGCTGCCTGGTCCCAGGCCAGGTCTAGCAGGCATGCAGACATGGGGCTGTCGATCCAAGGGGGTGGATGCTGTCGCAGGTGACAGCAGGTCACAGCCAGGCAGCAGCCCCCACTGCCAGACTGCTCCAGTGAATAAAGGGTGCACAGGCCACTGCAGGAGTCCAGCTGGCATGGGGTGGGGGGCATAGTGTTCCCAGATACCAACCGGCTGGGGCTGAAAAGCTTCTGAGAGCAAGTAGCCCTGAGCTGCTTGCTAGGGCAGCTTTTTATACTGCTGGGGCCAGCACAGGTGCTGGCCCCCAGCTCCAGCTCTCCCTGGCTGCAGGTCTGGGAGGAACTGGGCAGGCTTATTTTGCCCCAATTGGCACAACTTGCCTCATACCAAAGTCCATGTTCAGGCATGTTTGCAAATTTGTGCCACTCTTATTTGAGCTGCTGCAAGCGCATGTGCCTGCATGTGTGGACGTGCCCCTGGAGTTTGAATCAATCCCAACCTTCCACTAACGTGCCAAATTTTTGACAACTATAGGAACACAGTGGTCAATAATTTGCTTGTAGAAATGTACTGATATGTGTTCAAAGTAGGTGACCCCTGGAATATGTAGTGCATTGACCACTTCAAGGTGTGAACCTGACAGGAGGAAAAAAATCAAACATCAATGTGGGAATTTCAGACTCATGGGCCACATCCAGACAAGTATGGCCATGTAGGGCCAGAGATACATCTGCAGCGCCAGATGCTGCACATTCAGGTGTTCCCTGTGCTGCACATTCAGGTGTTCCCTGTGCTGCAGAAGCACCACAACTGCAGCTTTTCCAGCCCCCAAGAACCCAGATAAGGCTTCTGGGGCCAGCATAGTTGCTGGCCTCGGTATCTCCTACCCCACCAGGGGTAAGCAGCTGAGCTCCAGAGTGCACATGGCTCAGGCATTCCTCAGGGACAAGTACCAGTGGCACATGGTGTACCACTGCTACTTGTCCCCAGGGAACCAAACGTTCATGCATATCTATATGTGGCTATGGGGTGCTTCTACATGAGCTATTAATATGACTCAATACACTCTAGTGCAGTTCATGCCAGTCGGTTGCTCCTGGGCACAGTGCCTTTATGTGCGCCCAGGATCATAGCAGTTTGAGCTGGGGTAGAGCAGCCCCAGGCTGGCAGCAGGACTGTATGGTCAGCCGCAGGCTGTGGAAGGTAGTATCAGGATTTGGCCAGTGGAAGGGGCAGCTGGAGCATGAGAGTACCAAAACTATGGAGCCATGTGGCTGACTCCCTCAAGCTTTCTGCCAGCCTAGGGCTGCTCTTCCCCAGCTCAAAATGCTGTGGTCCTGGTAACCATCCACACATGCATTTCTGTGCAGTAAATGACTCGGCTAGAAGATAGCACTGTTCTATCTTACTGTGGAGTTAATTTACTTCACCCTAATACTGGTGCGCTTGTAGACAATGACACTTTACTGTGGACCTAATTAGTCAAACTGCCGTAAAGCACACATGTACATTCACCCACAGGTGCTAGGCTTTTCTTAGGTTCTTGTTCCAAGATTGGATTTGCTAAATAATGGAAAAATCTCCCCATAAAAATCCATTTTTCCAGCATTTTTGCAGCGTAGATTCTAGGTAATGGGTACCTGACTGCTATTCATTTTGTTTGTGTTAAACTAAAATAAGAGATAAAGTGATCATCCCTTAACACCTCAAGAAATGCCTATCCACCATATGAAAACCAGCCCCATATTCTTCAAACAAACAAAAGCTCCTTAACCAGTGCCCATCACATTCTCTCAGGATCAAAAGCTATCTTCCTTACTATCACTCAGGAAGTCAAAGGGTTGGATTTTTATTGCTTAGGAGTGGCCAACGTTTACAGATGTCTTTACAAAAGTCTATCAAAGTGTTTGGTTTTTTGTAATATAACCTGTTTGGGCATCTTTACATGTGCTCTGGGAGTACAGAGAGGGGCACTTTAATGATAGTGGCTTATAGGAGCTGCTCTAATTGAAGCACCCACAGTGTCTTGTGTACACAGTGTCCCATGCTTCAAAATGGTGGTGGGGGTGCTTTCACTAAATCTTATTCAACCAGCTTAGTTAAAGTGGTCCTCCCATGATTTTGAATTATGAGGATGCTGAATACATGAGGCACTGAGGCTACTGGAGTGTGCTAATTAGCACATTTCAGCAGGCGCCATTAATTGAGTTATGGTGTCGGAGCAGGCATCCCACACCTCTACAGGCACTGTTTGACTCTAAATATTATCGCCTAAAAAGTTAAATGTATCCAAAGCCCTGTATTTTGATTTGCCAGTAGTTTATATGATATTCTGCTTGTTTCCTGAAGCTTCTCGGGGTTGTAGGCAGGAAAACACCTTTAGGCGAGACTCTAGAGCATTGTGAGGGCAGAGCTCTGGTTCTGTTTAGTTTTCCATTAGCACTATATGCACTCCTGGTGATTCTTAATAAAACTCCATAAGGAGAGGTAGAAAGAGAACTTCTTTCTCTGTGTGACTATTCAATCCAGTGTTATTGATGTTTCTCTCACCTTGGTCTATTTTCCAAAGCAAAAGAACTAACACTTGGCCTTTAAGTGTTGGACTCTGTTTCTGAGTTGCCCTGTGAGGATGGTGTCATTAAATAAAACCTGGGCCAGACCCACTGTTCCTGTTCACAAGGGCAATTGTGGCCCAATCTTTGGTTTTCCAAATTACATCAAGTTTCCTAGATTTGAAGAAATGTTCTCTTTTCAGTTCCAATGCTAAGTTTCAGCCTGGAGCAAATTTTACAACAGAACAGCCTCTGAAAAAAAAGGAATCAGTGACAGACAAATAATTATAGCGATGTTAGAATGCGCTGTTCTGACATGCCTTTATAGTGAAGCTTGTGAAGTAGCCTCTATAGCAAACTGCATTTTTTATAAATACCGAACATTTGGGGATAATTACTGCAAGACATTTGGATGCCTGCGGCTCACTACTTGGTGAATAGAACCTACAGTGTAAAACAGACAAGAAACAGCCACATATTGCCTGAGACTTTTTTTGTCTCTATCATTTTCCAAAATGCTGAGTTCTAATTGCTCTTTAAAACAACATGAAAGGGCTTCTTGCCCTTTATGAAATCAAAAGAGATTTAAACATACAACAATAACCACTTTTTTGTTTTACAGGCAACATACTTATTTCAGTTCTATATTTAGCAATAAAGGTTAAAATTTCAGAGCTGGGACTCTTGACAAAAGAGAAGCATAATACTTGAGTAAGAGCATGATTTAAAACTATTTCACCATTTCTTTATTTTCTTACAAAAGGGGTAGGTAATGATTTGCAAGTAATGAGTATTGAGTATTAACAATGCTACTGAATGAAGTTACCTGTATAAGTTTCTTGATTTACCTTTCAAAAATATATTTAAATGAACTTTCTGAGAATTGACAGCTCATATAAACAGCCTCCTCCCTTCATTCACACACCATTTTACCTCAGTGTTATTGTATTATCCTCTTTTGTTTAGCCTTTCAAGGCCCATTTCCTTTCTCTGTTACACCAGGTGTTATCTATATTTTCACTACTTTGTTTTATTCACTTGTTATATGTTCATCTTGGTCTGATGTTCACTCTCAAGCTACATTATAAGTGATGATTCACCCAGAGGGATTCACAGCCCAGTAATTTTATTTTGCCAATCCAGCTCCCTTGTTAACTGGTGGATGCTGCTGCCTTGGATATTGTTGCTCCCAGAAATAGTGTATTATCCTTGAAAACAAGGCTGGTTCACGGTATGACAATTCTGTTACCAGACACATTACCTTATAAAGCTAGTACTTTCAGACAGATTCAAAATATCCCCTAAAGCCAAACAGTAACAGACTATTTAAGGGACTCTTGTGGATTCTGAGCATATTCATTTCAACTTGTCTTTCACTTTTAGAATAGTATTCTTTGGTTTCTGGCTCTATTTCTGATCCAGTTGAAATGTTGAACTCATTCCTGAAAATGCAGAAGGCCCAATGCCTGGTAACAGTGGTTTCATAGCCTGAGTCTGTGCTGAACATTTTGTGGTTAGTGCCATTTATAGTTTTGGTCCTTCCTCCAAGGGCTGTCTGTACATTTTATGCAATGGCTATTTAATATCATTAGGAACCTACCTAACTCATAGCAAGAGAAAGCAATTTTCAAGGCTTGATTGCAAGCTGAAGAGCTAATTTTGTGGTCATTTTGTGATGGCCCCACCCTTTGGTGGTGATTGGCAGAGAGGCCCGGTGGGGGGAGGAAGAAAGGGGCAGCCACCATGTTGACTGCTGGCTACCGTTTGTGTGGCCCTCAGCATTGATGGGCAGACAGGCACAAGGGGACAGCTGCCATCTTGGCTACTGCCTTTTATGCCACCCTGCTAGCTGGTGCCTTCTCCTCCTGGGCAGGCTGCAAAGCTGGGTTGCAATGGTAGTGAGGACTGTTGGCTCCTGCTGGGGGGCAGGGTGGGGCAGCATTTTATTTATGTTTTTGGTTGTTTTCCTGGGACATTGTGGCCAATACTATTTTTCACGGAGATCACCTTTCTTTATGGTTTGTCCAAAAATTAAAAAACACAATTTCAGTAGCTCCCTAAATATAATTCAGAAGGCATGGCAGATTTGCATGTTCTAGACAAATTCAGTCAGAGATGTATAGCATAATCTAACTTTAGATGGGTTTTCAATTGTTTCTTTAGTTTAGTTTGTTGGGTTTGGTTTTTGGCTGTAACTCAAAGATCCACAATGTAAGAATGTAACTCTGCAAAACAACATTCATGCAGGCTGTCTTCCTGTACTTGGATAACCCTATAAATCACCAGTAGAAATGTTTATATTACAAATGCAATAACATGTGGACCAGTTAATATAAAAATAGCAAGAAGAGATAACAATACAGGGATTGTCTGTAAAATGACAACATAAGCTAGAACTAATCAATAACACTTCACACAAGTTAAATAATTTAGCATGGTTGCTGCTTTTTAACATGCTAGCCTATATAAGGGCTGTAGGTAACCAGCTTTTACTTTTCATATAATTAGCTCCTAGAGGGAGACAGAAACAAATAACTGTCATGTTTTCTTTGAGATAGGATCTCAGTATCTGCTATTATCCTGTACATTTTTTTTTGCTAGGAGACAGGGGGCTCTAAATACTGAAAGATCTCACATTTGAAATTTGACCTTTTTCATTCATCTAGTCAACTGGCACAATACATTTCAGTGTTCTAAACAATCTGGAATCTTGAAATTTGTCATATTCATTAATAGCAGACTGCACAACATAAACTTTTTTTCCCAATATAAGAGAAGAAACAATAGGAGGTGCCTCTTCTGAGTTAAGAATCATCAATTGCTATTGCTTTTATAGCTAATATTTCAATTAATATGCACAATGTTTATTGCAATTAAAACACTGAATACTCATAAAGATGTGATCATTCCAAGTGAAAAAAGGGTACTGAATAAATGTAAATAATTAAATTTGAGCTGAAAATGAGGGTACATTAAAAAAATATCGATATTCTTTATTTGCTTGGATTTAATACAGTAGTTTTATCATATATTATACACTGGAAAACTCTATTTATTGTACAATATATCTTTAATATTTACTTTTATTCATCATCTTTAAATCCTTCTGAGATGTACTTGTATTAAAATACTTTATATCTGACGCTCCTTCCATTGGGCGCAAGATACAACCTTTAAATTCAAAGATGACTGCAAATACAGAAGGATCAATTATTATGTGATAAAATAATCATATTTATGATACAGTGATCCTGTATCAACAGCTTATGGAACCACAGATATGTGGTCTTTTGATTAAATAAAAATTATAATATAAATTAAAAAATAAAAATATTTATATATTCAAAATATTTTCATAATTAAGGAATCTTATATATTCTAATATTTTCACTAACTATTCCTTAACATCAAAATCCTTTTTGATTATAAAGCAGCATTCAATTTTGCTTTTAAAATAAAACAAATAAAGCAAACAATAACATATATTCTATGTTTACAAAATAGAGTGGGACCACTTAGTATGATTGGATGGGAGTATTACTACTATTCTCAGAGTATTAACTTTCTCTTCCATTGGCAGGTTGGTGTTAGTTCACTGATCTATGTTATTTTCCATTTTCTCAAGTACCACAAGTTCTTTACAGCTAACAAGATTTAACCACAGAAAAAGCAAACCATGGCATATAATTGACTATTTTGAAAGACCACAGTCAATGCAAATTATAATTTTTCCAAGTGACTGCCCATGATGTTGTGGAATAAGGAAATTAAAGATAAAATGGTGTGATACTTATCTAAAATCAATTGAATATACATTTTGCTGTCTAAGTGCTGAGTTTGTTATTAAGCAACAAGAAGGTAATCAATGCAGAAGTACTATTCCAACAGGATATTATAGAAAGCAATCATTTTCATTTCATACTAAGCTGGTGCTAACTGCAAGATGCCATCAACCTTACTGTCAGGCATCACTGTCATCACATACATAATGATTATCTCTTCTGAATATGTTTTTTCTATTCTTGTTGGCAATTCAAATGGTATATAATCAGTCATTTCTTGAATTTTTCATGTGAAGGACTCATCCATAACAAAGTAAAGTCAATGAAATACTTAAATTGGTTTCAAAGATCTGGAGATTGGGACCCATAACAGTGATGCATTTTAGGTTTCTGTATACACATAGTGAAAATAAATCTATTTGGTGCGTAGTGTGTTTGATTACTTCAAAGTGACTTTTATGAAAATTATAAAACAACAGATCCTCACCTCAGTCAGGTAAATATATTTCTACACTATTATAAATGCAAAGTTAAGTAGGAGACATTATTGGAATAAGCAAACAATTAGTTTCCAGTAAGTTTAACTTAATGTTCTTCTGAAGACTGTTTCACGTAATTTATTGTAAACTTTCCTAAACTAAATGGTGCCTTGTTAAGTTTGATTTGTAACCTAATTTTAATGATATTTTTCATCACCTTTGATTTATTATTACAAGGTAAATAATGGAAGATTTTCATTTGGTCTAAATTGTTATCATTCCAGTGACTCATGGAACTACATAAATTTACACAGGCAGCATGTATAGCCCCTAACACCCAGTTCTGTTTTTCATTTGCACCATGGATTTAATGAATTTAGTACAGATTCATAACTCTGTAAATGAGAGCAGAATCAGAACAAGATCTTTGCAATAGCACAGAGGTGTAAAACAAAACAATTTTTCTAACAAGATACTTTTATGGTTCTCATCACTAGAATCTCATCATCTCACGTGCAATAACGAGTTTATGCTCACAAACCTATGCAAGGTAGGGGAACATTTTTAAAGTTATTTGAAGATTTGTAAATTTGAGGAAAGGGAAGAAACACAAAATAGTTTTATTCTCTAAAGCAGCAGGTATCAAACTTCCTAAAGTTACAGAACCTTTCCATATCAATTCTTCTGCTATGAAACCTTGCCCCTATCTTAAGGACTAACATGAAGCCAGGTGACCGAGCTCAGCTTGGCCCAGCAATGGCAGCACACCGCCTCCTGACCTTCTTTGCCTTTACCTCCATTCTCTTTGTGGAACCTCTGTCATGACTAAAATTTCATTTTTTTTTAGAATTGTAGTCCTTATTTAAATATTTAATATTTAGTGCTTAACATTCAATATATACAATATAAGTGCAGCTATCTAGTGTGCAAGAAAGCAAAATCAGGCTCTCATGGCCTAGCAGGGGAGTGAGCTTTAGTTAAAGAGCTCCCGTTGCCATTTTGAAGCATGGGACTCTGAATATAGGAGATACTGTGGTTGGCCCAAGAGCTGCTCTAATCAAAGTGCCCCCACCTCACCCTGGAGCATGTCAAGATGCCCATAATTTTTTCCTGAATATACTGAGCATGCACACTCCAGAGAGTGGGAGTGAGCTATGGAAGGGCCTGCAAGGGTAGACCCGCAGAGATGTAAGGACTGACAGTTGATGGATTGACCCTGATAGTCTTGACATGCTGAGGCCAGGGCCCAGGAGGGTCTGAAGGGTGGAAAAGACTACAGTGAGATACTGCCAGAACTAGGAGCCTGGAGTCTTAACTGGCCTTGAGGTGAGACTACAGCCTAGGAGAGGCCAAAGGTCTGTGGGGGGCCACAACCAAGAGGAAGGGTTCAAGGGCCTTCATGCCAAGTTGATGATGGCTAGTGCTTGGCCACCTGCAGAGGAAGGATAGGGGTCCTAGCATGAGCTGGGGTCAGAGATGGAGGACCCAGATGTGAGATGGAACTGGGGCCAGGGGGCTCAGTGGTTATCCCAGGAGGGGTATAGGGCATCTAGGGGGAGCCCAGAGAGGAAGATGTAAGAACAGGTAGGCCTGAAGACGAGGCCTGGGTAAGACTTAAATATGTACCTTACTGGAGTTGGTTGATGTGGTGAGCCTGCCTGTGGTGGGGCAATCCTCATGAAAGGCTACACATGGACCACTCCAGGGAAAGACGAGGATGGGGTAGTGGAAAGCCTCAACTCCCACTGCCTTGTGAGTTACCTTGTGGAGGGGGAAGGCTAGGGGAGTACACCCTAACAGAAAAGCACTTGCAAGAAAGATCAGGACCATGTGGACCCAGTGAGGAGCGAAGGAAGACCAGGACCATGTGGGTCCAGAGGCCCAGTGAACTGGATGGGTTTAAGGCACCTGAGCCACATAGCGTGATCCAGTGAGAGGAGTACGGCCCAGTGAGGGGCTGGAGGCCTGAGTGGAGTGCAGCCCAGTGAAGTATTGGAGGTCTGAACCATAAAGGGTGGCCCAGTGAGGGGCCAGAGAGCAGAGTGTAGGGCCGACCAGAGCTGAAGGCCTAGAGAGTGGCCGGGAGAGTGAAGAACTAATGGGGTCTAAGACAAGAGAGCAAGATAGGGACTGGCAGTTTGGAGAGGAACCAAAAGAGAGACCAAGAGGCCTAGTCATCTGGGGAGTGGTTGTACAAGACCAAGGGGTCTGAGGGGCCAGAGGAGTGATCAAGGAGTCTGGCAACGTGAGTGGAGCCAAGAGGGGTATGAAAGCCCAGAGGGAGCCCAGAGGGGTATGAAGGCCCAGAGTGGGTCTGAGAGAGGCTGAGGGATTGGAAGGTCTAGTAAGGGGCTGTATCAGTGAAAGGTAGACCATTTGTACAGATGCCATCTGCAAGGCATGGCACATGGTGTAGGGGAAATACAAAGCCATGGGACTGGCCCATAAGGCCATGACCACAAGTCAACTGGTCCTTATAGTAAGATCAGGGCAGCCTCCCAAAACATATATATCTAGTAACTTCAAGGCGTGGTGGGCAAGAGTGGGGTGGATGGCCCATAGAACAGGGTATTGCCATTTTTGGGACGGTGCCCTGTCACAGGCTAAAATAGAGGAGGGTCCTCTTCCTGAATTTTTTTTCTGAGACCTAATCTCAAGGTATGTGGCTTTACATGCACTTACCTGCCCAGACAGTGTAAAGCCTACTGAGTAAACCAAGACTATGGATGTAAACTTACACACCTACACTGAAAACTGCAAACCAGTACCACCAATACCACTCAGTGTTACTTAGACACACAGGTTTAAACAGTATTCTGCCCAGTAAGTCAATTCTGTATAATCACTTTTCTTAATAGCAACCTTTAACCTAGTGGTTAAAGCATGTGAGAGGGAAGTGAGCGATCCAGGTTCAAATCCTACTTCCCTAGACAGTATCTTGCAAGGCTGTTACCTAGACTGTTGTGTCAGAGAAAGGAATGGCTTTCCATCCCATTCTATAACTGGTTCAGAAAGAATGAAAGGTTTATGGGGCTAGCACACAAGGAGAAAGTCTCATACTATACTTTGGTGTTAGGGTACTTACCTGGGAAGGAAAACATTGGGGTCCAGTCCCTACTCCCACAACCTTTTAGTCCCTACTGCTCCCAAGCTGGGACTGAAGAAGTGCGTGGCAACTTAGGCAGCAGCAACCATGAGATGAATGCAGCAACCATGAGATGAATGAGTTCAGGATCCAGAGGAAAGGAAAGAAGGAGAGCTTCAGAATATGAACCCTGGATTTCAGGCAAGCAGACTTTGACTTGGGGAACTGATAAGCAGGATACCCTGTGGGGCCAGTGTGAGGGGAAAAGGAATCATCTGTTGTATTTTAAAGAAACTTTACTGAGGGTTCAGGGATGAACCACCCTGATGTACAGAAAGACTAGCAAGTGTGGGGCAGAAGATAAGCTTAGCTTAGCAGGTAACTCTTTAGTAAGCTAAAACACAAAAAGGAAGCTTACAAGAAGTGGAAACTTGGAAAAACAACTAGGGAGGACTATAGGAGTATTGCTCTGGCATGCAGGGATGAAATCAGGAAGGCTAAAGCACAACTGGAATTGCATCTAAACAAGGGAGCTGAAGTTTGGCAAGAAGGGTTTCTACAAGTATTTCCAAAAAATCCAAAAATTGGGGATTTTTTTTTTTAATCAGAAAAGAAACATGATCCCTGCTGATCAGACATGGGAGTTATGTGTCTAGTGCTCAGACTGGGACAGTTCTGGGATTTACAGAAGAAAAACTAGGTGTTTTGGATTTAGAGTCTTCCTAAAGCTTCCTTTAGACACCTATGTCCTTTTTTTTAACCCAGACTTAATTATGTGCAATTCAAATTAAGTGTCCTTATTTCTGTCTGACCACTCTCTGAGCTTAACATGTTTCCTCTCCACAATACATAATGTGGAGAGGAAACAATATTTAACAGCAAAAAGTTGGTAGCATTATAAATTGTAATAGCATTACAATATTCCTTTAAGATTATTTCAAAGGTAATTTTAAATCTAATCCTTTGACATTGCTTATCAGTACTTTTGCAAACCAATAATACTGAAATCTTGCTGATGTGATCATCATACTGAATTAGAAGGCTGCTTCTCAATGCTATATGATGGCTTCTTTGTGTTTTTGTTTTGACTTGTTTCTTATTTACTTAGTTGAATTAGATGAAGTGAACATTCAGGTATGAGTACACTAGATGAGTACTGAGATGAGAGTGGTGACACAGTATTTCAATTTGGTTAGGTTTATATCCATTATGATGGTATAAAACATCTCTGTCATAATTTATAAATATGAATTATAGATTGATTTGTCAATGTCTTTTTGCTACATATATGTTTGTTTAGTTTAATAAGGGCCTGCCCAAAATAAATAAACAAAAAACAAAAGGGAAGGATAAGCCAGTTGTCAAATATTTGGGAGTTTTTAAGAGACAATACCAGAAAGTATAAAGGTCTAGGAACACAAGAGGTGGGGAGGGAGTGAGAAACCCAGAGCTTTTAAAAGTAGCACTTCCTAATGAGCAATGCAACTATCTAGGACAACAAAGCTGAGACAAAGGAGCTGCCTGGTCATGTTTAAAGAATGAAACCTACCTAGGTTGTGCCCACAGAGTAAAATAGAAAGCAACATACATGGTACCTTGCTTTAAAATCTTTTCTCCCCTAAATGCTTTGCTCCTACTTTTAAAATAAGCAATGGATTGGTTTTAAGAAAGGCTTTTGATATATATAAGGTATTAATCACAAACTCCCAAAAGGATGAACAGCAGGTGCCAGAACTCAACCACAACGCTAAGATAATTGATACAGAGGACAGGGTCCAGTGAAGATTTCCAGTCGGTGATGGGCAAAAGGAAAAGACCCAAATCACAAGGAAGTCTACACAGAGAAATGAGAAAGGATAGAGTTTAAGCTTGCCCTGTCACCATGACATCTGTCTCTTTTCAGAATCCTATTTGAGGGAGGAGCAAAACCATGTTTAGGAGCCTGAGTGGATCAAAGTGCCAGTCACTGTCAAACTTTCATTGGCTCAACATCTTTATGAAATGTTCTTAGTAGCATCTTCAGCTCATGAATACACATCATGCTAATGCATATGTATTAAGGCTGAAGGCTGTATATATTCTATTGTTGAACTGCTTTTGTCATTGTGGTAAAAAATTCTAATAATACTAGTTGAACCTGTGCTTTGCTGCTGAAGATTATTGTTTTTTTATAACTTTTTGTCATAATCATCATCATCTTCACCTTATGGTTTATGCATCATTACCTGTTCCAACTTCAAAAGCTTTCAGACCATTGTTTCGACCTGCTTTCTTTTCTTGTAGACTGTAATTGAAATTTTTGACATGGATGAGTTACCAACCCCCTGCACTACCCCCAACATGGAGGACCAGACCAGAGCCCCTTTAGCCATATTTACAGTTTTCTGGAGACCTTTATGGCACTTTAACAATGTAGCAAACATTATCAGATGCACTCTAACTGGTATCTAGGCAATGTTGAATCTTGAGTGAAGTGCTTACTGAATGGCCCTTCATTGTTATATCATTATCAATTGCATGTAGGCTGGGGTGGGCAAAATACAGTCTGCAGGTCAGATCCAGCCCACCAAGCACTTTCATTTGACCCACAGGCCCCTCCGAAGGGGCCCCACCCAGCCCTTGCCTTCCATGAGGGTGGGAACAAGGCTGTACATGCAGCCCCAAAAATGTACCTATTACTTGTCACCCACCCTTGAGAGCAGAAGGGCCTGGCTGGCCAGCGTGCATCTTCTGTGCGGAGCTGCTGCTGCTGCAACCCTAAGGACCTACTCACTTTCCCAGTCTCCTGCGGGCCTGGGTCTCAGGTAGAGAAGCAGTGGGGCTTGGGCTGCAGCTGGGAGGGAGCCTGGAATGCGGGACTGGGGCTGGTGGCAGCACAAAGCCCATGCCCAGGGGGACAGGGGATGATGGCAGCGCAGAGCTGTGGTGGACAGCATGTAGGTGTGAGGAAGATTGGGGGGTGTGGGGACCCCCCACATCTCCCCATAGTGTGCAGTCCCAGCAGGCAGTGGCAGCAGCAGCAGGCAGGGTGCTCAGGGTGCAAGCGCCTAGTGGGGTGCAGCTCTGGCCAGTGCCCCACATTGCAGCGACAGGTGCAGCCTCCACCTGTTTCCTGTATTGCTGGTGTTCCCTGTCACTTGCACACAGCCTCTGCATTCACACAGCAGGGAGGGAAGCCCCATGTGTTGGAGCCAGGTGTCTTCCCTGCTGGGGCTGCACAGCACCAGACAGAAACTTCAGGCTCTGGAGTTAACTGCCTTCTCTGCCTGGGGCTTCCCTTCCCTGCAGCACAGCCCCCCCTGGGAAAGGCAGCCAGCTTCAACACCTGAGGCTTTCTCTGGTGCTGCACAGCCCTGGCCGAGAAGGCACCTGGCTTCAGCACATGGGGCTTCCCTCCCACCTGTGCAAGTGCAGGGGCTGTACGTGAGGGGCAGGGAGCACTGACAATACAGGCAGCCACGGAGAAGCTAAGCCCCACACTGCAATGTGCAGCACTGGCTGGAGCCACACCCCACCAGGCACCTGTGCTCTGAGCACCCCGCCTACTACTTCTCCACTGGGGGTGTGTGGGATCCTCCCCCAACTTCTCTCACACCCACAGCCTACCCCCACAGACCCCCACATATACACAAGCCCCCAACATACCCTATTCCCCCCACACACAGCCTCACCCCCTCACAACCCTCCTCCCGCACATCTTGATATCCTACCACACACCCGCACACCCCACCATACACATCACATATACCCCATGCACACTCCCTACACACCACACAATGCACACACCCATACCACACACCCCACACGCACACACCACGCATCCCCCCCTTACCACGCACACACCACACGCACACAGGGCTGGTCCACCCATTAGGCAAACTATGCAGTTGCCTAGGGTGCCAAAATTATATGCAGAACAATATAACAGGAACATCATTCTGAATAACAGCCCTGGCCGAGTACAGCTCCACTTTGGTTTAAGGCCTTTGGTTTGGTAAGGGAAAAAAGACCTCTGAAAGATCTCAGAGGTAAGAGTTCAGTCTAGACTTATTGTTCTCCTCTATTATGGTGGGGGTACCAAGGTACACAGTTCACCTTGGGTGCCAATTACCCTTGGACTGGCCCTGCATACACACACCCGCCCCACACAATATACAAAAATAAGAATTTATTTTTGAGTTATTATTCAATCACCTCTATATACATTAAGCAAACACAAATCATGACAACAATATTTTCTGTAATACAATTAAAATATATTATAGTGGGTGTTTAACTTCTAGTGTATGATTTGGTTTTTTTCTGGTTCCAAGATGGCAACCTTCCCTCCCAAAAGGAGTATTTCCAGGGAGCAAAGGGAAGGACTTCTGGTGACAAAGGTCAGGAGGTAGGGCATGGGACTTCTGGGCCCAAGATGGTGACACGGGGCTGGGGCAACTGTCAAGGGGAGGAGCTACTTATGCGCCCCTCAACAGGTCACTGAAACTCATTAACTGGCCCTGCACCCAAAATAATTGCCCATGACTTGCATAGGACAACAGCTCTGGCCTCCAGAATTAGAGATTTAATTTATACAGATTTTCTAATAAAGAGTTTAATTCTTTTATTCTGTTCATTTTTCTGAGATATACTTTTGATTCTACTAGTGTTTAGGATGTATTGAAATTATCTTTCATGTAAGACCTGTTGCTCCTATTCTCAATATAAAAGTCTTCAAGCATATAAAATAGTTTTTATACTTAAATGATACTTTAAAAAATCTTTAAAATTAATGGTCATAGTACATGACAGAATGTCTTCTATGAGACACAGCTTTTGCCTTCTTGAATGTAGTAAGGAAGTTGAAATTGCCTTACAAGAAACCTAATTAATTATTCAATTTTGTTGATATTTGGTATTCAAATGATTTCTTACACTAGTAGCCAGTATACCCACTGTCATTTGATTCCATACTGACATAAAACATCTCAATCTGAGGTCCCTTGCAACCTGAATGTTCTATTATTCTATGGTTCTATGATAATATTCACTTAGCAATGATAATAGCAAGTATTTATTTTACATAGTTGCATTTGATACAAAACATTTTCAAATATCACAATATTAAAACATTTAATGTAAATAAGAGTTTCACCTTTAAGCAATCAAAATTAGAAGTGAATTAAAAATTTCCATTTTTCTTGAATTAAGTTTGACTTTATAAAATCAGTTGAAGAAAGATCTTTTTTCAAGAATTTTTTCTGTTTATCTTAAAGTGTCCCCAAGGTTACAATTTATGGGAGTTTCAGCCAGAATTCATAGTTAAACTCCTACCAAACATACCAGGCATGATAAAAATAATGAACTTTTTAAGATGACTATATCTTTACTAGATACATAGTATATATATCTAGCATAAAATAAAATACAATTGTGGAGACTATTAAAGCAACAAAGAAGTTCTAAAGATACTTTGCTAGTCTGTGCACCGAACCTAGAGTGCAGCCCAAAAGATATTCTGTCCTTGAAGTGTTTCATCTGCAAAAGCAAAGATGTACTAATTATTTATTTAATTAGCTTAAACATGCCTTTAATAAAATAAACAACCAAAAACATAGGCAACTGAGCTATTATTTCCCAAGTACCACATGGAAAAGTAGTGGTAAGTATTTCTAAAATGTAGTATGACCAAAAGCAGATATGTAAAACCCTAGAATTTAAATTGGTATTTCATTTCCAATCAATACATTAGAAAAATTGTATGAAATACAGAGGATGAAATTCAATAAAGACAATCCAAACAACTATACTTACTACAGTATACTTGTGATCCAATGACACTGTACAGGACTGCAGAAAAGAATCTGCTTGTTATTGTGGAATGCAAGCTGTATATGATTCAACAGTATAATGCTGTCCTCTACAATGTCACTGGATTGCAAGTATACGGTAGCTCATAGTATAAGCTTGCAGAAAGTGATTCTTCTATTCTATTTGGCATTCATGTTGATTCACCTTGAGTACTCTGTAATTCTGAGCACCAGAGGAAAACAACAAAAAACATTATGGCTTTGTTACATGTTAATTTTAGGTGGCTCTTGGAGCTCTTAACCCTTGGACTGTCCACACATTAACACATGAAACTATGCTGCCTAAAAGATGCTTAAAACTAAAGTTATGGCACTCAAGGCTAGGTTTATCTTTGAACTGTGCTACCAAGCTTGTGTTACATTCATGTGTCCCCAGTCTAGGCTACACATTAGTGTAAACACCCACCTACTCACCCACTGGCCCAGATCAGGACCTCTGCCCCCACCCCCCCATGATCAGATTGCTGTCCCCTACCACCCCCTCTCCCTCCCAGCCCAGATCAGCCCACTTCCCCCACACCTGTCCCCCACCAACCAGGATTGTCCTGCTATCCCGACTAAATTGGACTCATCATCCCCCCATGCCCCAGCAACCCAGATCCCTGCTCAGCACCCCCCCCCTTTGTTCCTCAGCTTACTTGTGGCTGTCAGCACTGTTCCAAAGGAGTGGCATGGAAGGGGGGACTGTCTGCCTGGCTCCTGCTGCCACTGCCACTCTCTGGGCTAGGTTCAGCTGATAAAAGAGAGACAGCTCAGTGACAGCAGAGGAATTGACAATGGCTGGGCAGGCAGAATCCCCTTCCCTGTCTCCTCCCTGGTGACAGCACCAGTATCCACAAGTAATCTGGGGGGAGAAGTGTGTGGGGGGGGGAGAATTTGGGGCAAGGAGATGTGGAGGGAAGCAGGGGAAAACCCTGAGGGGCAGGCGTGGAGCCACCAACAGGGATTGGCTCACTGCCCCTGCCAGTCCCATATCAGACCCTCCATGTCCCACATTCCACTCAACCCAGAACACAGGTCATAGCTTATCTGTGGTTCCTGGCACTGTTCCAGGGAGAAAGCAGGGAAGGGAAACCTGTCTGCCTGGCTACTGCTGCCACTGTGGCTCCTGACAGTCTCTGGGCTGGGTGGTCACAAATAAACCAGGGGACACAGGGTGCAGGTGACTGTATGAGGATGGAGAGGTAGTTATCTACAAACTCCAGTTAATCTGTTCCAAAGCTTAACCATCCTCATATTAAAGGTAGGATAGAGATGCGCCTGATAGACTAATTACATCACAGATGAATAAGCTTTTCCGAACCTGAAACTCATTTCAGGCATTTGGTGGAGTGAGTTTAGGTTCCCATAAACTAAGATTTATCTTATTTAGTTATTTTATAAGGTGCATCTCTACCCTGCCTTTTATATTTATCTAGTTAAACTGTGAAATAAATTAACTAGAGGGCTTGTGGAATTTCTGTCATTAAAAATATCTAAGTGCAGGTTAGACAGATGTTTTCTAGGATGGTCTAGGCAGGTACTTCCTATCTTGAGAAGGTTATACAGGATTAGAATCACAGAAAATTAAGGCTGGAAGAGACCTCAGGAGGTGATCTAGTTCAACCACCTGCTCAAAACACAACCATCTCCACCTAGATCATCCCAGTCAATGCTTTGTCTAACCAGATCTTAAAAATCTCCAAGGAGAGAAATTCCACAATCTCTCTGGGTAACCTGTTCCAATGCTTTACTACCCTCCTAGTGAGAAAGGTAGTGTGGAGATAGAGCTTTGCTGCTACCCAGCACTTCCACAGGTGAAAGATAGTGGAATGACCTTCAAAGAAAGTCAGCTGTGAAATAAGCATGGGTAATTCTAATGAATAATCAGCTGTGGACCAAGCAGCAGCAGCACCACCAGGATGTGGTGAAGACACCAGATAGCATTGTTTTCCCTCCTGAAAAGCCACATATATCTTTTGACAGTGCTGTGATACAGCGAGTCCAGGTCACCTGTATAATAAGCCTGCCCAGTCCCCAATCATAGGTCTATAAGTCCTTAACAGTAGAGCAAGCAGAAGAAGGTATTGAACCTCAGTGGTTGTGAAGGTGGATGAAGGCTGCAGTGGAACAAGATTCCCAGTTCTCTTCGTCTCCTTGCCATTGGATCAGATCCCATTCTGTCAAGAGCTGTGGGGAAACTGATGTGCAGCAGCTTCTCCATGATAAAGTCATGCACAGGCATCTTCCATGAAAACAGCTTTTCCAGCACATTCCTCAAGCCCTTTGGCAACCAGCTAATGGTGATGGGAGTAGGATTGTGAGGTATGGAAGCTCCTAGATATGAACTGGCATGAAGACAGCTGTTACAAGAAGGTTGTCTAGCACTTGGATGAGACAGGACTGCAAACTGGTAACTGTAACTGTGACTAAATAGCCCTCTTCAGTATCCACTCTTCTCACCCCACATGGGGAAGGGGCTAGGAAAGGTGCCTTAAACATACCCTGTCTAATACAGTATTCTGTATTTCTTCTTAACTGGATAACTGTGTCCAGTGGGATCACCTTTACCATGGTTGAAAATACCAGCAAAGACATATCATTATTTTCAGGACCTGGAACATCAGAATTTTCATGGGCAACCCTAAGGGTGCACTGCAATCAGGGTGCACTGCAATAAGGGCTCTAAAATTCAGGCAACACAACACTGATGTAGCTGCACTAGGTGAGGCCCAGCAAATGGGAGATGGGCAGCTCAAAGGACATGGAGGCAACTATACCTTCTTCTGGAAGGGCAAACAGGAAGGAGAACACCAAATTCAGAGTTGGTTTTGCCATTAAGAAAGAATTCATAATCCAACTGAATGAGTTTCAGAGTTTCAGAGTTTCTAGGGTCGGAAGGGACCTGAGCAGATCATCGAGTCCGACCCCCTGCCAT
>NW_017729032.1:81410086-81418767 GCF_001723915.1 Gavialis gangeticus
CATTGTTACTGTAAATGAAGATCGTTGCCTATGCCTCAAAAGCGTAAGTCGAATAAACCCACCTTGCTTAAGAAACCACACGCTTCCATGCCGCTCAGTACTCCATCGCCAAAAATCCCGCCTGTTTCGTGTCCAATAGCCAGCATCCGGCCGCCCAACCGTGACACCATGAGCTTGGTTAACCAACTCCGGGACAATATCTAGCCTAAATCTACCCTCTGCCAGCTTGTGACCATTATTCCTGGTCACTCCTGGTAGTGCACAGGGGAACAGGGACTTCCCCAATGCCTGCTGGTCCCCTCTGACTAGTTTGTAACAGGCCACTAGATCCCCCTCAGCCTTCTCTTATGGAGGCTGAGCAGGTTCAGGTCCTGTAGCGTCTTCTCTGCCCTGCTGCCCCCTATTGGAATGAATGAGTACCTCATGACTCTCCTTATTAAACTGGTGGGAAGCCAATCTGCCAGTGCAATCAGTGCAATACCTTGACTCTTGATGCCACCAATGAAAACTATCTCAGCTTTGCCCAAGTCTTTTCTGATGTTTCAAAGGGAGACAGACTTATTCTTCTTGGTGATTCAATGCTGAGTTGGAAGGGACTCGAACCTCTGGAATGGAACCATTGGCAAGGAAGGAGCAGGAAAGGTTAACTTCAACAGCATCCTCTTCTCAACTAAATCCACAAAACATGAACTCACGATCAGCAACACTGCCCCAAATGCAGGAAGAATCTGCTGCAGACTGTACTTTGAAGCCTCACAACAACAACAACAGGAGATGGAAATATGGGAGTGGCAGAAACAATGTGTTGTGGACCAAATCAAGAATCCAGAGTCACATACTCCATACAGAAACACATCTGAGCTACAGTAGAGTCTATTGATACCACATAGACCTTATCAGTCATCTTCAGACAGAAATAAGACAATTGTGGAATATAATCATCCTTGACTGCAAAGGATTGCCAAAGAAGAGTGAGAAAATTCTTCCTAACATCTAACTTAAACTTCCCTTGCTGCAACTTTACACCATTACTGCTTGTTCTGTCATCTGCCACTACTGAGAACAGTTTAGGCTCCATCCAGTTTGGAACCCTCCTTCAGGTAGTTGCTGCTATTAAATCCCTCTCTGTCTTCTCTTCTCTAGACTAAATCAGCCTCTCATCATAAGTCATGGTCCCGGCCTCCTAATAATTTTTTTTTCCCTCCACTGGACTCTCTTCAATTTGTCAACATCCTTTCTGTAGTGGCAGCCTTAAACTGGACACAGTACTCCAGGTGTGGCCTCACCAGTGCTGAATAGAGGAGAATAATCACTTCCCTGGATCTACTGGCAACGGTCCTATTAATGCATCTCTGTATGCCAGTACGTTCTCCTTTTTTGGAAATCAAACACAAAAGTAGTGTTAACTATAGTAACTGTAAATGCCATGAGAAAGGTTCAAATAAGGATGAGTAATAGGTGAGTTCCTTCTGTCTTCACCTCTAAACTGATACAAGGATAACAGAATCATACATTGTGTCCTGAAGTCCATCCCATCCTATTTTTCTGTGATTGTATTATTCTGTTATTCTTGTATCAATTTGGAGGTGAAGACAAAAGAAACTCACCTATTATTCACCCTTATTTGAACCTCTCTCACAGTGTTACCATAGTTAATGCTACTATTGTGCTTAATTTCCAAAAGAGAACATTGCCCAAAAAAGTTTTTTTCTAGAACAGAACTGAACATGACATTGCGATTGTTAGGCTTTTGGGCAGTCCCTTTAATATTTCGTTTAATATTACATTCCTTTCTTCAAGAAGGAACTCTTCTCATGACTATTTTTCTGGTCAAAACATTGGTTGTTAAAAAGTTGAATGAGACAGTATAGTTATAAACACACTGCTATTCTGCAGACTTTCAAGCAATTTATGAACTGCTTGTTAAAAATCAATCAGTGGTTTATGAACTGTGCATTTTATATATTCTTTAAAAATAAAAGTTGGTAAAGACCATGAATAGATTTTATTTATTAACTTTTTCTTGCTTTGAAAGGGATTAGAATTTTTTGCCCTACTAATTTAGCAAGGTCCCCTAATTAAACTGTACTTAAACTTGTGAGTCCAGGTATCTTTCTATGAGCACAGATGTTGCATAGTTAAATTAATCTATTTCCAGCATACTTCACTTATAACAACTGTGTTGTTACTGGTTTGGTAATGTCAATGAGACATTGGTTGTTGTTTTTTTTTAAAGTCCAGCTAATACCTGCTTATTTGTATACTTAGCATGGCCACTCAAAAGCAATAGCAGTTAGGGATGGGCTAACTTTAAAAGGTTCAAGAGTTTGATTCAATTCAGGTAAATACACAAATCCTTGTAGGGTTTTATGAACTTCCTGAATCCCTGAGGTCTGCAAAATATGGTTATGAAAGCTTATGAGAACAGATTTTCTTCCTGGTGCTGGATTGGCTGGAAATAGTGAGAATGTTTTTTTTTTATTGTATTTTAGGATTTCCACCTCTTCTCCAGAACAGTTCCAGAAAGTGCAAAAGAAAGCAAATGAACACAAATTATTGTAAATAAAACTGACTAGGATATGACAGAGCCTGTGAAAAAGTTTACTTTGTATTCCACTTGAGTGTAAGGTTTGTACCATTTCTTCAATGAATAACTCATCTCATGAAGTTCATTCGTATTTCATAGAAATATACCCATAAGCATTCTTAACACCTAGCTTGAAATTCTGGCCCAGTTGAAATCATAGGAGTTTTTCCAAATGAGACCAGGATTCACCTTCAGATATTAATGTCGGTTAAGGTGACATTTTAGGATTTATATAGTTCTATAAAGCAGTCCATGTTCATCATGGACAACTGCATTCGTACTGTGGGTCAAATCCTCCTTAGTAAGACTTAGTGACTTTGGAGAGTGAGGGGACTGCTTTCTGGACCTACTCCCTAATCCTCACTGGGAGCTCTTGTCTATCCACTATATTCAATGACTATTGGTAGCAGAAAAAGCCATTGGAAACTGAACTGAGGACCTTGCCTTTTGTAGAGCAGCATCCATTAATACTCCTTGTAGCTTGTTTCCTCCTGCCCCAGAATACCTTGCCCTCTTGGTTTCCTATTGGACCAACTTTAACAGGAGAACTCAAGGCCTAGTCCACACCTAGTGGCTAGAGCACTTGGAAGGAAGTTTGGAAGATATAGGTTCAGAGCTGCTCTGTAGGAAGAAAAGCCTAAAACCTGGCTCTCCATTACATCTAAAAGGTGGGAGGGCTTTCCTCCCTCTCCAAGAAGTTGGGGAGATTTTCTTTGAGAAGCCACACACATACCAGGATGATCCTATTCCACCAATGGGGAGAGGCTGGGAGGTGAGAATATAAAACATGTGTAGAGACCTACCAAAATCTGGGTGGCTGCCCCCTGATTTCATGGGCAGAACATGAGGCCCAGCAGCCTCCACATCTCTGATTGGCCAAGGAGCCTCAGTGCCCCCACCCCTCAGCACTGATCGGCTGCAAAGGCTGCCTGCCACGTGTCCCTGCCCCATGCTGCTGATTAATAGAAAGGGGTGAAAACATATGACAGGCAGCCCTCACAGCCAATCAGTGGCAAGGGGCAAGGATGGCAGCCATATTGCCCGCAACACCTGTCTCTGCCCCAGTGGGATGCTGTAGCACTCTGAGGACTGCTGGCTCCCTCTGGGGAACCAGAATTTTATTTTCAGTAGGTTTTTTATTCCTTTGGATTTCACAGGCATTTATGATAACACAAAATCCACAAAATCATGATTTTGGTAGGTCCCAAAACATAAGTAAATGCAAAAACTTGCTATTCAAGTGCCCCTAAAACATATAAAGATGAAACAGGATTTAGCCCTATACCTGCCAACATATGCTATATAATTAATTACATCAGCTATTTAGCTCAGCTGTATCTGCTTGTTTCCAAATCTGTTTCTAGGGCCTGTGTCCTTGGCTGTTTAAATAAATGCACTTGCTTTATTAATGTCAGTTTTTCATTCTATAAAATGGAGAGATTTCCATATGTTTCACATAGCTATTAGGAAGCTAAACTGGCAACAAGCACTTCAGGATCTATTTTTTCCATATTGTGTACAAATCACTAATATTGTTTTGCTGAAATGCATTACTGCTTTTAAAAATTAGAGTTTTTCTAAAATATATTTAGTCATCAAAAGACAAAAGTGTAACCATCTATTACTGTTAGAACACTTCATAAGAAAGTCCTGTATTGAAGGACAACAGTCAAGGAAAAAAACTGCTGCTTTATTTCTTTTTATCTGACCCTTCCCCATTTCCTTTTCTTGAACATATTTTTAGACAATATCTGTTCTCTAAAAGTATCTAGCTTCTTTCTACAAGGCTGACACACTATCCTTATGAACCTGCTTCCTCCCAGATGTCATTCTGCCTTCCTACATGGTGTCATTCTAGGTTTCTGGGGGTGCATCTACACAAGGCGCTACTGCACAGTTGTTACTGTGCATTTACTTAGTACATGTATTGGAGTACTTGTACAGGTACTAAATCGATGCATAGGAAATGGAGTCACTGCGCATTAGAACCAGCGAATGTTTTTTAGGTGACGCTACTGTGAAGTAGCCTACTAATCAGGGATCCTGGTTTTCTCTGATTTAAATATATCCCCAATTTTCAGTTAAAAAAAATAAGAAGAGAAAAAGTAGTCCTAGGGCATGTTTGCACAAGATGCTGACTATGCAGTAGCAGAAAAATACTGAACATTTTTCCATGATTAAAATGAAACATCTATCTATCTACCTGTTAGTGGCATTTCATTGTAATCATGGAAAAATGTATACCAGCATTCAGAGTGGGAGCTACAGCCAGACAGAGAACTCCCTTTCTTGCAGCAGTTTCCACTTCCTGGTTTACTAAGTTGGGCTGTTTCTCTCTCTTTCTCTCTCTCTCTATCTCTCTCTCTCTATATATATATAAAATATACTAGTTCTGTTTCATTTTAATCATTTTAATCATTGAAAAATGTGGATTTCAGGTTACTTTTTTTAAACCAAAAATCGGGGAATTTTTAAATAGAGAAAACCAGTATCCCTGTCATAATACTGTGCAGTATTTTTTGGCTACTGCACAGTCAGAATCTTATGTAGATGTACCTGGGACTATTTTTCTTTTTCTTCCTGTTCTAAACATGCTCTAATTTTGGTTGAATATAAATTTACTATAAACCAAACTCATTGTTTTGTGTATATAAATGCAACCCTTCTGAAGTCAATTGAATTGAATCTCTTTATACCATGGACGACATACACTTAGTAGGGACCTGATTATGAAGCCCTCTTTCTTTGAAAAAATTAAGAAGTAAACAGTGTAAACACAACTGCAGGGCAATTCTGGGAGCAAGAGCCTTTATGACCAGTTCAGTGGAAAAAGGAGGAGAGAAACAAGTTGACAAGTTTTAAATGATTTTCCTTTCCATGGCTCAAGAGTGCCATTTTCTTTGCTCATTTTCCCATGTTCAAGTTTTGGTGGACTGAGAAGATTCCTAAACATAGGGTCTTTCAGAGACAAAGGAACTATTATGATAATCTAGAGTTTCATTTATAATTATGCAAATAGGTTGAAAATGTCAACTAGAAGAACTGGAGAGAACAGAAGGAATCATACTAGGAGTTAGGAGGAAAGACATTTGTTTTGCAAAGCATATTGAAAAACAGTCACATACATTTCTGTCCTCTAAGGGTCAGATCATGTTTTGTTGCTAAGATATGTATGACTTAACTTCCCCAAGTTCTATGCTGAAATGAGTAGGTGCAACGTTCTGATGTTATTTCACTTCTAGAATCACAGAGAGCACCTATCCATGTGCCAGACACCTGCTCTGACACATGCTAATTAGCACGCATTGGAGCAGACTTGATTAATCAATTAGCATGCTCCAGCTCGCTTCAGCAACACACTCCAGGATGCTCCAGCTGCCTCAGCACCACATGTATTCAGTGTCCCTGAGCTTCAAAATGGCAGTGGGGGGACCTTGATTTAAAGTGCCCCCACCATCATGTTGAAGCACAGGATGCTGAATACATTAGGTACTGCTGAGAGCCACTCTAATTAAAGGAGCCCACCCTACCCTGGGACACATGTAAAGATACCCATAGGATTCATCTTCTCTCAATGGGGAGCTTCACTGGTGACCCTAGAGCAGAGCCTGTTTCCCTCAGCAGACCACAAGTGTCTTTCATTCTTTTAAATAAGCAGCATTTAGACTCTTTGAGGGGGGAATCTTCTTCCTCTCATGTGGTACATAACTCTCCATTCTGTCAAAGGGAAGGATTAATTTGTGCTGAGACACCTCCATCCTGTTGCAGTCTATTTGTTGCTAAGGGCTTAAGAGGCAAACAGTTTAGCAGGGTCCAGATTCTGAGTAAAGAAGACAGACACTTCAGTAACACTGACTTCAGTGTCAAGTAAACCCTCCTCTCCATAGGGAGGAGTGGTTAGAGTTTGCTCAGGACCTAGGAGATTTAGTCTGTTAGCCTCCTCAGAATCAAAGAGATTGGACCCATGTTTTCTGAATGCCAGCAAAGTGCCATTATGTGTTAGGGAAATCATAGCACAGATGAAGCTGGCAGCATCCTCCATCCTTTCTCTTACACAGAATGATAAAGCAATAGGGCTGTAAGGGCCCTCCATAGGTCATCTAGTCCAACCCCCTGCCTCAGGCAGGATCATCCCTATCCAAACCATCATATATAAATCCATCGTCTAACCTCTTTGCAAAACTACAGTCAACCATGACACAATACAAGACATAACACTCTAACCTGCCACAGTTAAGTAGGAAAACTACAGCAGCCAACATCCTCCCATTGTAAAGTTGTAAATTTACATTCAAGAGATCCCAGGAAGAGGGTCATGCCCTCTGCTACAGAGGAAAGAGAAACCCCGCACAGTCTATACCAATCTGACCCTGGAGTAAAATTCCTTACTGACCCCAAATGTGGCTATCAGTCTGGCCCTGAGCAGAGGGGCAAGATGCTCTAACCAGGGACTTCTGGGTCTAAGTCCCAGCAGGAGCATTGTCACACCCCTGCCAAAATCCGCAGCTTTGATTGCAGTCAGCAGCCAATACCACTGAGGAAGCTTTAAATACAAACAAACTAAAAACACTGACACATATAGCAGAAAAGGTGGTGGAGGAGAGAGTGCAATGCCTCCCCCCAGCTCCATGTGGCATACAGCAAGTTGGTTACCTGGGCAGACAAGCAAGAAAGAATCACGAAGGAAAGAAAAGATCCCATAAGAAAAAGCCCAATTTAATAGACCAGGAGGTGGAAACTGTGCTGCCAGAAAGGGAGTTCTTTGTTTGGCTGTAGCCCCCACTCCTAATGCTGTTTATGCATTTTGTCCAGAGAGTACTTACTTAATGCAAAATGCAAAATATACATTGATGTCAATTTGGAATAATGCCATCATAAGTAATGGTACTATTCTGGATTACAATTTGGTAATATAGGATGTAATCAGGCCCAATAGTGTTGCATCTATGCAAGTAAGAGGTCTGGTCTATAGCGCACTAGGTGATCTGAAAATAAATAGATCACCAATCTTTAACATACCCTTCTGTATCAGATGCATGTGTCATGAGAAGTATCACAAGAGAAATGTGATTTCAGGTAACACCTGGCAGGGGAGAGAGTAGATTCAGCTTATTTTCAGCTTTATGTTCAGCTTATTTTGTAGGTCTCCCATCTCCTAGATATCTGCTTTTACTAGTAGGCTATTGGATTTAAGGTGAGCACCACAACCAGCCCTATGCTGCAAGAAGTGTGAAGCAGTCACTGAGGTTTTCCCCTGCTATGTTTTGGAGGGGACTGCTGAACTGTATGTGCTTCCACAGCAAAACTGAATCACAATGAGGCATACATGAAGTTAGATACCTAGGAAGCATTTTAGATCATTTTCAAGCCAGCACAAATTAAAGTGAACCAGCCAAAATCAAAGCTGTGTAAGTAATGTAAGCATCGTAATGGAATTTAGGCTGCTGTACAGGGTGAAGTAGAAACATGTTTAGTGATATAGATGCCTGGTTGCCTAAAACTGCATAAGTGCTATTTATATGTAGGTTACCAGTGAATTAGTATGTGTTCCTATCTGCTTAGGAAAGATTGTAAGCCAACTAATATACAAGAATGTATATACTATAAAGTTATTAATGGTAATTTCATTAGAGGCAGGTCCTGTCAGATCAACCTGGTGGCCTTCTATGACCAGGTCACAAAAACCTTGGATTCCCCCAGTGCCTGCTGGTCCCCTCTGACTAGTTTGTAAATGACCACTAGATCCCCCTTCAGCCTTCACTTGTGGAGGCTGAACAGGTTCAGGTCCCTTAGCCTCTCCTCGTAGGGCCTGCCCTGGTCATGTGAGGGGCCCTCGTCTGGACCCTCTCAATGTTGTCCACATCCCTCCTGAAGTTTCATAGTTTCATAGTTTCTAGGGTCGGAAGGGACCTGAGCAGATCATCTAGTCCGACCCCCTGCCATGGCAGGAAAGAGTACTGGGGTCAAACGACCCCAGTAAGGTGGTCATCCAACCTCCTCTTAAAAACCCCCAGGGTGGGAGCCTGCACCACCTCACTTGGAAGCTGGTTCCAGACCCTAGCCGCCCTGACCGTGAAGTAGCGCCTCCTGATGT
>NW_017729032.1:81418970-81429032 GCF_001723915.1 Gavialis gangeticus
ACTAACTGGCCTATAGTTTCCTGGGTCCTCCTTCCTCCCTTTTTTGAAAATGGGAACCACATTGGCCCTTTTCCAGTCCTCTGGCACCACACCTGAGCACCACGAGTGCTCGTAAAGCCGTGCCAGGGGTCCCGCAATGACCTCTGCTAATTCCTTCAGCACTCTGGGGTGGAGATCGTCAGGACCAGCTGGGGTCGTTTGACCCCAGCACTCTTTTCTGCCCATGGCAGTGGGTCAGACTTGATGATCAGGTCCCTTCTGACCCTACCAACTATGAAACCATGAATTTAATGATAACCAGGAGATTGGCATGAATGAGAAAAAATAACAAACAGGTATGGCTTCTGCAAGCTTGATTGACAGACAATTCCACAGCAGTTTAGCAATTCACAGTAAGGTTGTGTGTTATTCATTATACCCCTTTCAAGGATGAACAATGAACTAGATTTTATCTTAACCAAGTATGTTGCCAATCACAGTTAAGAGCTACAAGAAAGCGACTTCAGTGAGTCCTAAAATTACTTCTGATTTCCAGCATGTGGGAATCCAACAGATGGCAAACTGGTCAGCTAATTCATGTTTTTGAAGATTAAAACTAAGTCAATCCTTTAGTTAAATACGTGCCACCTGGTAGTGGAAAAAATGTTTACTCATGATGAGTACATACTGGAATAATAAGCTGTTTAGTTTATATTATTTGAAAAACTGAACCAGTTGATTTCAAATTATTAGAATAATTCAAGACCAATAAGTCTTGGTCTACCTTTATTCTCTACTGCAGAAACATGCCCTCCCTACACCTTTAGTGATATGTATGCATAGGCTAATAAGGAAGCAGATTCTGGTCAGGAGTGAGACTTTGGTCTAAGCATAAAGCATCTTCAGAATAAGAATTACAGTTTTAAATTATTTAAAATCCTCACAGCTAAGTGTTCTGTTTCCCCCCTCAGTTTACAAAGATATTCCTGAAGAAGTTTATCTTACCTAAGCCAAAAAATTACAGGTGTTCTGAACAAAACCTTGAATAAAATGCTTACAGATAGGGTAGAAGGTAGAGGAGCAAAATGAAACATTGTTTCCATGGTTTTGAACGCTGATCTTCTGGGCATGGGAGCATTAGAGGGGTCAATGGCTACAAAAAAGCATTGCTGATTTATCTAAAAAACTATTGTATATGTTTCATCATACTTAATAATTATAGTATGTTGCAGTGTCTTTTTAACCTTCTTTGCTTTCTAATGAAAGGATTCATAATAATTTCATGCTTGGCTGGTGAACAGTAATGGTGCTTTTGACCTTCTCTTCTAGTTCAGAGGTCTTCTCATTCACAGCCTATTATACTTTGAGTCGTTACTGATTTATAATATAAATGTACACAAAAAAAAAATAAAATAAAATAATAAAAGTTTTCAATGTATTACAGTTCCTAGAATAAGTCTGAATGAAACAAATGCTTCGTATGTTATTGTTCCAGACATTTGTCTGCCTTAACACTTAAATCATGGAGGCCTGTTTTATTTACACACAGAGATGTAGAATAAAAGATTGGTCAGTTGATCCTGATTTTATCAGAAACTGCCACCTTAAAAAAAAAAAAGGAGGTACATCTACAGAAAAAATTGGAAATACATAAGAGAGATTAAGTATAGCAATTGGCTAGTGGAAATGACATGTCTGAGTATAATTTCTACCTACTTCAGTGAAAACAACAGATTCACTTTTACTTATTTATTCCCTTAGCAACAATAACCTGTTGCTTCTATCTTTCTTGGAAAAGAAGAAACAATATTCACTAACACCAAGGCTATTTTATGCCTTAGAGTAATAATTTAAATTTCCTGTCTGCAAAGGGACAATGTATATTTATTTAATGATAAAGTAAGCAGATAAGTGGACTGAAGTGCCTTAGGCTGGAAACAGAAGTCACCTTTGTATGGCCATAAAAAAAATTATGGCCGAACAAAGCCTAAGTAAACAGACCTGCATCTCCCTTGTTGCACCACAAGTAGAGACATGGTTAGCTGCATTAGTCTGAAGTCACGTAGAAGGCAGAGTAGATTTGTATCTTATAGACTAACCAAAGTAGATGTATAGATATAGATATAGATATAAAATGTTTGTGGACTACCTGCAGGAGGGTGTTTGTACATGAAAGCTTGCAAAGAAGAATTTTTCCAAATATTTTAGTTTGTCTAAAAAAAGATATTAGATTTAACCAAAGAACCTTGCCTACCTATCTACCTGCTAGCACTCCACTGCCCATGACGGTGGTCTTACCCTGAAGCTGTCATTGCTGCCTATCCCCATGCCATGACCTTTACTGCTGCTCCAGGACAGGTGGACTTGGGGAAGGATTTTATACCAACTTGGGCTGCTGTGATGTCCTTGTGGGGCAGCAGCCTGGGGAAGTAGCAGAGACAATTTACCATGGAGGCACACAACAAGGGATGTTCTGGCCTGGCCAGCTGCTGCTGGAGTTGTGCACCCAGAATAATGGGTTTGAGCAGTGAGGACTATCATGAGGTGTGGTGCAGCATTCCAGCAGTGAGGCTGTACATCACCTTGATTCCCTTCCTCACAAGGTAAGTGTCTGGCTCCTGGAAGAGGGGTGTGTGTATGTGTGAGCATGACCAACATGTTGGGGCTATATTGACTGAACAGGGAGATGCCCAAGCTCTGTTGTTATAACAGTTTCACTTCCCATCTCCCCACTCCCAGCAGTCACTACAAGGTCCATTGCAAACAAATGCATGCAACAGGCAGAGCCTCTGCAGGGGCAGGCAAGCAATGTGAGAAGGCAGGACTGTGGGAATCCTAGTGACACTCTCTCCTGCATAATCCTCCTTCCTAGTCTTCTCTGCCAAGAAGTCCCCATGTGCTTGTGGAGTTCAAGTAATCACCAAACGTTGCACAAAAAGTGTTCATAGATTCATAGATTGGAAGGGCTGGAAGGGACCTCACAAGATCATCAGGTCCAGCTCGGTTTTCCCCAAGGGTGCTCTGGTGAACAGTTGTTCACTGAGCCCCTTATGTATTCCCCTGATATAGTGGTAAGCTGCTACCAAGTCCCCCCTCAGCCTTCTCTTTTTTAGGGTGAAGAGTCCCAGGTCCCTCAGCCTTTCCTCGTATGGCTTGTCCATCTGGTTCCAATCCACCCAACTTGCTAGCCTGTTTAGGTCTACCTGTATCTGCAGCCTATCTTCAAGTGTGACCACACTCCCCCATAACTTGGTTTCATTTGCGAACTTGGCCAGTGAGCTCTTCACCCCCACATACAAATAATTGATAAAGATGTTGAAAAGTACCAAGCATGGACCCCTGAGGGACACCACTGGCCACTTCTTGCCAGAATGACAGATCCATTCATTAGAACTCTCTGGGTCCTACCCTGCAGCCAGTTTTCTACCCAACTAGCTGTCATGCAGTTAAGCCCATAATCCTCCAATTTTACTGTGAGAACATCATGAGATACCAGATCAAATGCCTTTTGGAAGTCAAGGTATACAATGTTGACCTCCTTTCTCTTATCCAGGTGGCAAGTTATCTAGTCCTAAAAGGCAATGAGATTGGTAAGACAAGATCTGCTCATGACGAAGCCATGCTGGCTGTCATTCAGAATCCTACCTTCTGCAAGCCTATCGCACATAGACTCCTTAATGAATTTTTCCAGGATTTTCCCTGGGATAGAAGTTAGGATAATTGGCCTATAGTTACCCAGGTCCTCTCTCCTCCTCTTCTTGAAAATGGGCGCAACATTGGCCCTATTCCAGTCCTCAGGAACCTCTCCTGAGCACCACAGGTTTTGGAAGAGTTTTGCCAGGGTTTCCATGATGACTTTGGCCAGCTCTTTCAGCACTGTTGGATGAAGTTCATCTCATATATTCATCGACATTATGGGCTGGAAGAGACCACGTGAGATCATCAAGTCCAACCCGGCTGCCATACGCAGGAAGTCTGCTGGGGTCAAATAATCCCAGCTACATAAGCATCCAAATGCTTTTTAAAAGAGTCCAGAGTAGGTGCTTGCACCCCCTCTGGGGGGAGTCTGTTCCAGCCCCTGGACACGCAGACTGTAAAGACATTTTTCCTTATGTCCAGTCTAAACCAGCCTTCCAGAAGTTCATGGCTGTTAGACCTTGTTATCCTTGGGGAGCCCTGGTGAACAACTGTTCTCCTAGATCCTAGTGCACCCACCTGATCCTTCTCTTCTCCAGACTGAAGAGTCCCATGTCCCCCAGTCAATCCTTATATGGCTTGCTCTCTTGGCCTTTAATTATGCAGGTGGCTCTCCTTTGGCTTCTCTCAAGCTTATCCGCATCCCTCCTGAAGTGGGGGGCCAAAAACTGGACACAGTACTCCAGCTGCAGCCTCACTAAGACTGAATAAAGTGGGAGGACAATGTCCCTAGTTTTGTTTGAGATGCATCGGTGGATGCATGCCAGAGTTTTATTTGCTTTGCCAGTTACAGCATCACATTGGTGGCTCATGTTCATATAGAATTCACCATGTTCATTGGTGGCTCCCTGTCATCTAGGATGAAGTTAATTTGGGTTCAAAACACTAATGTGGGGGGTGGATACATTTGAGCTAGGGTCCCCAAATTGACAGCCCAGCCCAGCCAGTGTAGAGAGAGAGCAATAGAGATGCCTTGTGGTGCAACTGCTCTTGGCATGACTGCTAGTGGCAAAACAGAACTGGGTGTGTCTACATGAGACATTTACTGCACAGTACCTTAATAACACTACATAGTTGTGTGCTGGTCAAAAACCATTCTAATGAACAGGTTGACACACCCACTGTGCAGTTCAGAGATTGTCAGAGCTCATTGAAAGCACTACCATGTGACTTCTCATACCTTGTGTGGCGGAAGGCTACTTCTGTTTCTCCCCAAAAACTCTGCTCTGTGACAATTTGGTTAGGATGGGCCCAGCAGAGGATACACACCTTACCTGAGCTCTTTAGGTAACCTGAGCTCGATACATTCCTGAGGGAGGGGGGAAACCTGCTTCCTCTGCCTACGTGACTGGCATCACATGCCTGGGTGAGAGCCTTGGGCTCCCTGGTGGGCTAGAGACTGCCAGTTTGCCCAGCAACTAGTGATGCATTTAAAATTGGTTGGCTGACAGCCAATAGGTGCTGGCCAGGTAAATGAAGTCATAAAAGCTATATAAGTTAAGGACTGTCCAGGAGGAGGGGGCAGCAGCCATGTGGAAGACTCAGAGAGAGAAAAGAGCTGGACCATCTGAAACTTGCTGCTCTCTCTCAAAACTCATGATCAAGGAACTGCCTGCCTCCAGAGAGAATCTCCACCTGCCTCTGTATGATACTCATTAATGACTGCCAACCACTCCTGAAAAAAACTGTCTGAAAGTAGTCATGGAGACAAACCTATCCTACTGTATAGGCCACACCCCAGTGTCAAAGAGCATCTCTCAAGAAACAGGCTACCTAATTCCCAGTCTCACCAAGGCTCCAGGCCATGCAACAGACTCACGTGCCTTCTGTTCCCATATTGATAAAGACCACTTCTTCCCTGGACTGAATAACACAGTTTATAACATCCAAGGTTTATTCATATTCAATTCTACCAGTGTCATATGTCATCACCTGCACTCAGTGCCCCTCTACTCCCTACATTGGACAGACTGGATTTTCCACATGAAAGAATGAATGTACACCAATTTGACATCAGTTGCAGAAAGACATACAGGCTTGTAGCAGAATGTTGGAATCTCCCTGGATGCTCTACTGATGACCTGAAGGTGAGTATTTTGGGGCAGCAAACCTTTAATAAATAATTATTTGAATGGTAATGTGTGGAACAAGAAATCAGCCAAAGACTAGACTGTGCAAAGTGTGATTTAGTGTCCTTATCCAACTAACCTGAATTAGCTTTTATAATTCCTTGGTTCCTATGGGCTTACTGTTTGCTTGTTTGTCTCTTCCAGTATTGCTCTCCTCCCCCTCCTCTCTTCCCCTTACTCCCCTTCCATTCTGCCTTTTGTTTTCAAGTGGGATACTTATATATTTATCTCTCCTTATATATAGCTTTGTGCACATCCTTTCATAGCATCTGAGGAAGTGAGTGTCAGTACACAAAAACTTATGATATATATAGAATAAGCTGAAGCCTAAAGTGTGTATGTGTTCACACATGCATACTTTGGTTACTCTACAAGGTGCAAATATTTCAGGCCTTCTGCACCACAAATGCCCAAAATTGTGGTCACCACAATAGACATTAAAAAAAAGTGCTGTTTTTTGTGGTGGATGCCACTTTGCTTTATGGTGAGAGAATATGGGCAGCTTTAAACTTAGAGTTGATGTACTCTGTAACAGCCCTAGAAGGTCTTCTTGGGTTTCAGGGACCCAATCTTATGTGCTCTGGGAACTCCCTTGCAGAATCAAGCTTGTGAAGCCCAAAGAGTGCCTTCCCAGGTTTCCCACTTGCAGAAGAAGGTCCTGGAAACCCCCCATCATGGAAGGATGCCCCATTGTGTGTATCATGTAACCTTACTCCAGCTTGTCACAGCAGAGGATGTCTGTGTCACTCAAGGAAATGGATCAGCTGTGCCAGGACACATTCCAGCCCAGCTAATCCCACCCTAATCACCATGTCTATTTATAGCCTCAGTGAAATGCTAAGCCACTCTGCTCAAGTACCTGAAAAACTATTAATACAAAAGATAGTGAACCTATCTTCTCCTCAGTACATTTTTTTGTGATTTGCTCTTAAGAGTAAGATAGCAATTAATTACAAGATAGAGGTCTTAATTTGATGTTCAGGGATTTAGATAGGGTGGAATAGAATCACACTTGCCACCTAAGGTTAATTCTGCATTTACTAAACAGAATAGGATCTGGTCCTAATTGTATTTAGCATTTTATGAACTATGTAATATATAAGAAATTTTTCCACATATACTGATATAGCCTAAAGAAGAGAGCTATAATAAATGTTTACTGAAAAGGTGAGTGTTTCATCTACACTGATCAAATGTCTCTTCTACTATTCTCCACATATTTTTGAGACGTTTTGTATGGTGGATGTATAAAAATCAGTTGCTTATGTGCACCAGTAAGAAACTCTACACATTTCCTGTAACAGATACAGAAACAAATCAAAGTCTCTGCTTTGGAATCATATCTAGTATTTGCAAGACCAACATAGGCAGAGATCTGTTTCATGGCCATTGAGAAGATGGGGTTAAATCCCATTTGGTGAAAACCTCCTGCAGTGTTCACTACATTTTAGCCATAAAAATAATTTGCTGCCCTAGGCAGGTTACCCAAAAACCTGTTTTTAACCCATTGTGTAAAAATGTTGTGTGCATTTAGAGGTCATAAATATTACATAACAATACAGAACCATATTCAACTGAGGCAAAATCTTTATCTGAGGATCAAGAGGCATTTTATTAATGCCTCTATAAAGGCAGTAGATATAGTATTATGTCCTGCTTCACCTGTAGGGAAGCTGAGCTTAAGTGATTTCCTGTTGCTAGTTAGTGACAAAGCTGGGATTGCCTATCTTTCCACCTGCATACGTATGTCAGTTGCCCTTGGAAGAAAAGTCAAGTCCTGGGGATGCTGTGGGCGGATTCGTGTTTAACTCACTGTGCTTGAGTATGTTGTACCCATGCAGAACCTCCTTCATCATGAGTCATCACACTTATTTCCAGGGATCCTGGTTTTCTCTGATTAAAAAAAAGCTTACAATTAGCTTTAAGCAAAGTCACACACATATCCACAGAAGGTAAAGACAGAAACAGCATGAACACCACGAGCACGTTTAAATTAAATCTATTTTAAATTTAGATGTGGATTTTTTTTCAGAACTCATTCTCTGAGTTGTTGATATTGAAAGGCCTTTATAGTAAAAATCAAAGCAAGGTGTCTCTGTGTTCTTGTTTCTTTCATTCACAAATGAATACTTTAGTGAAAACAAATTGGAAAAAAAAAAATCATTTTCATCTTACCAGACAGCTAAATTGTTTTCAAGAGCAAGAATATAAAACGTGTGTTTCAGTGTATTGGTTAGAGATCATTCCAAACTCAAACATTGTATTTTGTATTCTGAACTCTGAAAAGGTTTCAAACTTTGCCATGCGCCTTCTCTCAATAAATCTCTAGATCTGGACAATAATCAGATGTGGTAAGTTTTGGAATATTGATTCAACTCCTGCAGGTCAGCCTATCCATATTATTTTCAATGTATTGATACTGTTGTGATTATTCCTACAAAACACACGAGTGCTTTGGCTCACTAAAAGTGAAGTTCTAGTACCAGTGAACATACTGGAAGTTTTCCATTTGACTTCACTGAGACTAAGATGTCCCCATAAATAATTAAAAGTAAAATTAATCATATTCTAATTTGGATCCCAAGTTTTAGCTCTAAATCCTAGCAATGGAGATAGCTGCCATTTAAGGCTCTGAGGAATAGTAAAAACTCTCAAATATACTGTATTTTCTCTAATACCACACATCTCCAAAAAGCCATGCACCTTGTTTTAGGAATGCAGAATGTAGAAAACAAGACTGTTTTTCCGAAGTCATGACTTAGATTTGACTTTTACATGGATATGCTGGGCATGTCTACATGTGCACTTTAATACACAGTAGCTTATTTACTGCACATTGGAGATTCACAACAAAAAACGTGCTAATACATTAATTTGCAGTAAAATTAGGCTACTGTGCATTAAGCATCACTGAAAAAATGTGTGCTTTTGCTACTGTGCATTAGGGCAGACTAATGTGCACTTACTTAGTGCCTCACATTAGAAGTACTAAATTTAATGTACAGTAGCAAAAGCGCATTAATGACCACGTAGACCCACTGAGTTGCAAAAAGGCTGCCAGCTTCACTTGCAGCTAGCAAGGTAAAAATTACTGTGTAATGGTTAACACTGGATTCTCACCCTCCTGCTGCTTTGCTGAGACTGAATCTGGAAGCATATTGCAACACACTTTTTCTACTCTGGTGAAAAAATTATCAGCTTTCCTGCTGAAGACTCCCCCCAGTTTTGGGGCCTGATTTTCAGGGGAAAGAGTGAGTGTGGTATGTGAAGAAATTGTGACCTGTGTGTAGATTTTACTGTTGTATGTATGTTTATTAAATACAATTTGTAATTACAACTTGCTTCTTTTCTTCCTATATGGTATAGACCTGATACAATAGTCTCTGGTACCAGTCTTTCAATTAACTACAGTAGGGTTTGGATCAGATTCTGACACAGAAGAGAGATTATTGAGTTGGTGGTTTTAGGCTTTGTGCCTAAACTATTTAAATGCTGTGACTTGTCACTAATCTTTCAATGCCAGAAAGCCATCAGAATTACATGTCTTCACTAATGTTGAATTGAAGCAACATCACTATAACCTGGCACTGTTTCACTATAAAGTAATCTGAGAGTTTCAGAAAAATATCATCTGTATCATTTTACTGGTATTGTAATTTTAGTTCACATTATTACTTTGTATAATTGAAGTTTTCTTATAAGCTTTTATAAATTGTTATTCATGCTGCAAAGCCCTATTGTATAACATCAATTAAATATCAATGTTATTGAAAATGAGTCAGGATAGGAACAAAACATTATAGATCATGATCTTATTTTCTCTGAAAAGAAATATTATGCACTTACAACAGAACTAATAAAATACCTGTTATCAGAATGTGTTTTATTGATTTTATTTATGTTAAGTTCCTTCCTTACCCAGTTTATTAAGAAGATACTAATTGTCTTGTAAACCTTTAAAATATTTTGCATAGGTGGTGTATCATTTTTAAAAAAATGGTACTTAACGGTGTCCATTTATCTCTTAAAAATTTAGAAAGTGTTGTAGATGCATCTGGTAGCTGAAGTTGGCAGAATCTACTTTTTCATTTTTCCTTATATATCTAATGCAGTGGCAACATGTAGGGGGTGTATGGGGGTGCATGTGCACCCCCTGAGAGCACCAGTGTATCCCCTGGCCAGCCTCAGTCCTCGTTTAAGTGACGGGCAGAGACGGCAGGGGGGCAGGCAGGAGTACCGGTGCCCCCCCTGCAAGCAC
>NW_017729032.1:81429128-81439026 GCF_001723915.1 Gavialis gangeticus
TGGGGGGGTTGGGGGAACGTGCCCCCCCCCAACTAAGGCAGCACCAGTTACCCATGATCTTATGCTTGAATCCATTGATTAGCATAATCAAAAACTGCCGTACATTTTACTGAATTTGAGGTTTGGTTTTATATCTAAGTGTTCATGTATTGTGGAAAAATTTAATTAGAATTTGACAAACTAATATTGTATATCAGTTTCTGTAGGCCCCTTGCTCATAACATTCAATCCCTTCCTTGTATAAAATGGTAAGTTAACTCATGAAAGACCATATTCTTTTACCTTAATCAGTTTAAAACATTCCTTTTTCTGGGGGGAAATAAGTGCTATTCATTTCAATGACAATATGCACATGAGTAGAAATGCAGAATATGGCCCTGGAAAAGAAAATGGTAGATAACTTATCCAGCTATCTTCTTTTTTGGTATTGTAGAAGAAAAGGGTCTTGAAGAAGGATTCACATGAAGATAGGATAATGGATTTGCAGAGCACTGAGGAAAGGCATTCTAGGTGTGAAGGTCAACATAAGAGAAAAGAGAAAAATGTTCATGGAAGAAAAAGGAGGATTGAAAGCGGTATCATTGTGGCAGCATGTGGAGGACAACAGCTAAGTAGAGAGGGGAAGTGTTACTGAGAGATGCAAAGGTGAGAGACTTTAAGGTAACATATATGGTAAAGCTTGTATTTATGCACTGGCCAGCTCAATGGAAGATTGACATGGAAAAAGTAGAAATGAAGTATGATTTTTAAAGTCATTTATTAGATCAGAATGCACAAAGCACAAAGTTCACAGTCAGCTGATTAGCAGCAACACGACAGGAGGCCAGTTTAGCACGATTGATTATGTCATTAGGACATCAAAGAATAACCACTACCCACTGGATTCATCAGGTTAACGGAACACCTGTCATAATGATATATTTTTAAAAAATGGAATAAAATAAATACAGGCAGTCCTCGGACTTATGACACAATTGGTTCCTGAATACCATGTCTTAAGTCGAAATGTTGTAACTCAAAACTTATTTTCCCATAGGAAACAATGTTATAAATGGGGTTGGTTCCTGAACCAGGGCCTGATACCCTATTTTCACCAACAATAACTCAGAATTTTGTACTCAATCAATTATAGATGAGTAATATAGCTACATTAATATATTTATACTGTAAATAGCAATCATACTGATTTGGAAGGACTTCTTTGAGGTGACTTTGCTGGGCTTTTTGAGGGGCTCTTGGCTGGAGTCTTCTCAGGAGTCTTGGCTGCAGATTTTTCTGGGGTCTTGTCTGCTTTCTTAAAGAAAGTGCCCAAGGAAGTATGGACAGATGTTCTCCAGGGAGATGGACAATGCAGTGAACTTCTTCACTGGTGTGGAGTCTCATTGGATCAAGCATTGTAAAGTTGAAACTGGTGTCAGTAAGTTGCAACAGGGTGTCGATTTATAAACGTTATAAGAGCGAAACATTGTAAGTCAAGAACTGCTTGTATACAATTATTTTTTTTATATTCCAATCCAGTTGGTTTTGAAAAAAATACATAAATAGTGTAAGGAAGCCAGCATATTGGCCAAAAAGAAATAACACAGACCTAAACAAATTCAATCCCAAGAGTCAAATCACGAAACTGCATTGGCAATCTGAATCAGAACTAGTTGCCAGCAGTTTCATTCTCTTTTCTTATTATGCAGCTATTGGTGTCATACAGCTCAATCAGAAAGAAATCAGCAATTTTATAATTTTTTTACGTTGTTTCCTCAGTTTCATGCTGGGCCACTTGAATGATTTCTTCAAGTGCTAATCAAAGGGGGACATAGAAAATGCTGATTTGATGATTACAATCAGATGTAAATTTTCTAAAACCATTCTTTTTAATTGGAAAACATTGATTGATCAAAACTAAAACTTTCGGTGGGAATACAGGTTTCAGTTTTGACAAGGATATAATTTATGGTAGAATAGCCAAGGCTAAGGACAAAAATTATACATAAACTCGTATCAGTGATCAGAAACTGGTTCAAATCTTGAACACAACAGAAACTCAGTGCAAATAAACCACTTTCAAAATGACCCAAACCAGTTTAAGATAAACCTTGATTTCTGGAATCAAAAGTGAATGTCTGTTCACTTGCTTATCAGTTCAGTCTACACAGCTTAAACTAACCTGCAAAGATTGAATTGATTCAGCCTTGGGCTTTTGGACTGTCTGTACTTAGCCCCAGAGTTAGCATATTTGCCTTTAATGAAGGAGACAAAGGGCCAAATTCTACTTTCCTTCAGGCATCCAAATGATAGTTTGAGGACACTTAATTGGCATTTTTGGGACTAACATACAGTTTGAGACTCTGTGATGTACAGTGTGAGAGCATACATGTCCACATGGCTACCAAGCATATGCAGTAGGCCACACATTATCTGGACAGTTATTCATCTACATGCACACTTATGTCTCTTTCATAGTTAGATAATTGTCATTTGGGCATGTAAAGGGACACAGAATTTGCCTCAATACTACCAGTATTTGCTCTACCCAGTTTGGACACCTCATCCCATGTCAGTGCCCTTCCTATCAGGCCATTAGCCATTTTCTTGTGGATGAGTTTTGTTCTTGAAAGCTTTTGGTTTTGACATGATGCAGAATGGGAAGATTTTGTAAAGGTAGAAATCTTTGTGGGATAGGCAAAACATTTCCTAACTAGCTCTCATTCTGATGTCTGTGTAAAATTCTAGGGGAATCAGGAAATGAAGAAGCAGTTAGAGGTCATCTCTCTCCAATCCTCACATCTTTTCCACCTCTCTTGCATATAATAAAGGGATGATCAAGGAGGTAACTGAAACAGGTGGGATCTAATAGGTTCCTTATAGGCAGTAGGAGGAAAAAGAAATGCATGAATTAAAATAAGTCATCCAGGCTGAAAGTGTATGCTTATATCAGAGAGAAATGGGAAGTGACCAGTTAGTAGGACTGGCTTTGGCAGAGGGACAAGGTGAAAAACTGATAAATAAAAGGAAGAAAGGGAAAGACAGAGACAACTAGAGACCATTCTTTCTTACCTTCTTAATAAAAACCTTCAGTGAGGAGGCTACTGCTGACCTGATACGCATGACTATTCAAGCCTATAGAAATCTTCACTGGGTGGCCTCTGGCGATCTTTTCAACTTCATGAGAAAGCTGGTTGGATACCCTTTGCCTTGGGTAGCTGAAGACATTGAGCTTCTGTAAAACACAGAAAGTAAACACAATTGTGAAATTTGCTTGACTTCAGCTATAATACAAATTTTCCACTGTAGTCCTAGCATTGAGATAAATGATGCTGCCAGGTAAAGCCTTCTCTTGGTTACAGTGAACTAAAATATACTTTACTACTTAGATATGTCAAAAAACCTATGTTAGAGACAACTTTAATAACAGAAATGTAAGGGGAAATGGACTTACGTTGCACTAAAGTGCCCCAGATCACTAAATCTGTATGTTTTAGCAGATTTACTGTAAGATGCTGAATAGAAGAAAAAAGAGTCTTTGATAAAAGACTAAAAATAGGCACTGTATATGATTATCCTTACACAGCAAGTTTGAACAAAGTGCTGGGCAGATTGATCTATGGTTTGCTGTTTTAGACTCATGGAATCATTAAATGTAATACATCGCCTACTGCTATACAGTAAGGTGGATGCTAGATTGTCTGCCAAATGTCTCCAAACAAAAATGCTTTCTATACCAGTCTATCCAGGATGCCTTCACCAAGTTGCTACTCTATTATTTTACTAGTGCCTCCTCTTACAGCTGGTATAGCCTCTCTCCTCATTTGTGCCAGGTAAGCTGTCCTTCCACCGTCTTTTTAAACCTGTTCTTAAAAACTAGCATCATAGCACTCGTCTCCCTCCCTGTCCCCCATTGGCTTGGTCATAGGTTTGCTACAATAATTAAATAACTTAAAATGGAAAATAATTAAACTAGTGATAAAACATAATCCTAGTGATTGCAAATCCAATCTTCAAACATAAATAATACTCTTCCTACAGCATTGTCCCCTTTTTCTATCAACCCACCACCCCCTCCCGGTACTATTATTTGCTGCATTTACTAAATGGACACGGACAGAAGTGCAGCTCCCCACTGCAGGAAGCATTCTGAGTTACAGCAATCTCCTGGACTAAACAGAAGTTCACTATTGGTTCCAGGGGGGAAGGAAATCTAGTTTCTGGATGTGAGCCTGCTTTTGGTTTCCCTTAGCCATGGCCCATCCTCCCTACCAGCCTCCAGTGTTTTAAGAATGGGAGGGCGGAAAAGAGAGCAGAGGGAACTCATTCTAGGAGTTCCCCAGCTAGCACTGGAGGTTGAAGTGGGTGAATTGGAGCTCCCCACCCCACCCTGGGAGGGACTCCAGTACACCTACTCCACCCTCCAGTGATGGCTGAAGAAACCCTGGAGTGAAACTGCCTCCACTCCCTTTCCCATTTTCCCAGCCGGAAAACAGCTCAGAGGCTGGCAGACAGGTAGACACAAGTTACAGAAGGTGCTATGTTTTGAAACATCTTCATCTGAGCCCTCATGCAATGAGGATTCAGATTTTCTCCCAGTCAGTCATATTTTTAAGTGGTCTGCATCTATGGACTTGTGTTTGGTCATGCTATAGATCACTGTCTATGGCCAGGTCAGGTGAAATTTGTCACTTTTGTCTGTGCCCAATGTGTCTTGAGCTGACTGGGGGAAAGTCCTGGCACCACTGAAGTCAGTAGCAAAAATCTCTCTGATTTCAGTGGATAATCTTCTGTCTTCCTAAACAGAATGTTCACAGAGGTCCCTGTTTACTTATGGTGTCAGAAAAATAGTAAGAAAATGACAACAGCAGCATTTTTTATTTGTTCTTAAAAATCTGACATGTTTGCTTTCATAGCTTGTACAGATTGTGGTGACTGCAGTGAAAGAATTATTGAATTATTATGTTTTACTGTGTAGAAGAGAATCTGCACTGGGGCCATGCAGGAATTTGTACCATGTTGAGATGCAGCCAATATTCAATATCCAAGGAATGGTAAAATGTATAGATATAGTTGTTGTCCTTTACTGCCTCTTGACACTTTCATTATGTAGAATCAGCTGTGTATCAGAAAACTGGGGTAACCCATGCTGCAAGTCCTGGACTCGGTCAGTTAAAACAATGGCTTTTTCAAACCTTTGCATTGTATTGTATTTGTCTTCTCATACTGGATTTGAAGCCAGGTATATTATAACTTCCACATTTATTAAAGATTCCACTGGAATCTCTCTCGGTATGACCCTAAGTGAACATAAACCAGTTCAGCAATATTATAAAGCTGGGACAAATAACTGGCTAGAAACACAAACTGCTGGGTCAGCTGCAGTCATTAATTTGATTAAAGTTTTCTGGAAACCACCACAAAAATCACCAATGCAAGCCTACATAAATTTTGAATACTGGAATCTCCAAACCTATGCAGCTGCATGATTTGGATTGCACAGCAGTTGGTTTTCATGATAGCTACCATTTGTCACAATGTGACTGGGCATTCACCAACATGAAGACTTGTTTGGAGAATTTTGCTGTTGCTACTCTGCAGTTTACAGCATGTCATCTTAAGGAGAGCTACTATTATTGACCATTTTACCTATGCTGGTGTCAGAGAGGTGCCATTGACTTATGTATGGACCCCTGATTTCTGATGGAGGCTACTGACAGATAAGCTCTGTGATATTAAGCAAGTTGTTTCACTCTGTTTTGTCTTTGTTTTCCCATCTGAACGGAAAATTATACTAAGTGGATGTTGTGTGAGTCAAACATTATATTATTAGAAGGAGTATTACTAACTACATGGTACAATGATACTCTATTCTTAAGTAGTGTGGTGAAAAACATGCAAACCCCACCCCCAAACAACCAAACAAAACTACTATAGACAGAAAATGGGACAGAAACAGAAAGGGATAGAAACAGGGTACAGCAATATTCTCATGTGATTATGAGGCACTGAGTCCAAGGAATTCAGGAATGGCAAATCTAAGCACTGCCAAATTTAACTTCCAGGTACTTGACTCCCACAGCCAAATTCACAAACCTAAGTTGTCAGGTCTAAGCTTAATGGACAGTGCCTGAAGACAGTTAGGAACCTAAGAATGGGACTTGCGACTGCCAGATTGTTGAACCTTGATCTCAGGAAGGTAGCCAACAGAAATCATTAAGCCTGGGATGGCAGGAGGAAGAAGGATATATCCAAAGTGTAACTTGACTCAAGGCCTATATGGCACCTTGAATTATCTGTGCACATGAGATTAGGATTCACTGGCTCATGCCTTTTTGTAAGGAATCATACAGCAGAAAGAGGTGTATCCACCAGTGTCCACTTTCATAACATGAGTTAGTCACTGTGGATGCTGTGCTGTCCTGGACCATCAGTGTTCTGTGCTCTGACTGCCTCTATTGGATTGGGATCATTGTGGGACATAAGGATAGGGACTCCTGGTTCGTGATTTCAAAATAGACTTAGATATGGGCAGATAGGGCTACTAAGCCCTTACATAGGAGCACCCAAAGGATTTGATGAGAGATCCTTGATGGTGTGTTACACTCTTGGGCTTAGAAGACTAACTTCTTAAAATAGGAAGCCCAAGGGCTTTGTTACACTTCTCACTTTAAGTTTCTTCAAATATTGATCAGTGTTAGATTTAAGTCAAGTTTAGAGTAATTACTAGGGATCCTAGTTGTCTCTGTTTAAAAATAGCAAATTCTCTGATATAACCCCCAAATCCATATTGTTCCATGATTAAAATGAAATGCCACTATATATATACATATCAGTTGAACACAATGTCTTATTGATAAAGTTAGAATTTTAAAGTAATTTGGAAGTCTACCAGTGCCTCAATTATTATAATAAAATAAATTATAAATACCAATATACTTTTGCATTTGATTTCGGTTTTTTTATCATAAAAAAATCAGAGCTTGCCCTGCCCCCTTCATTCACTAGGACATGGGTCCAGCTCTAACTCTCCCCCCTGCTTTGTGGGACTGAGCAGCCTTGACATGCTGCTGTCCTGCCAGCCCTGCCAAAGGGGGTCCCCAGCAGCCTTGACATGCCTCCTGCCCTGGGAGTGCACACAGCTGGGGGGAACTGCTCCCCCTACCATCCTCTGGAGTAATTGCCCATGGCTCCCTCCCACTCCCCAGCCTGGTACATTTCCACCCCAGGCCCCATTCACTGCCCTGGCTGGGCAGTTACTTCAGCTGCAGCCCTGCCCTACTCCTTCCTTTCCTCCCTCTGTCAACATGGGGGCCTCAACCAGCGCACCCCCAACATAGACCTACCTAGAGGGAGCTACAGGAACTGCTCTTCATGCTACCTAGCTGCTCCATGTATGTGCACATGCATGTGGCACTCCCTGCCTCTGGTCACCCTCCTCCCACTCCCCTCAGACACAAGCAGCCTCCTGCAGGCTGGAATTTGGCAAGTCTACAAGGAGAAACCCACTGTTTCCCATGTTTTTCTCCTTTAAAGAAGCCATGCTGGGTGGGGGGTAATCTGTAGCCAGGAAGCTCCCCAGCATGTTGGGCTCCAAATCTGGGTAGCCAGGAGCTGAAGCTGGAGCCCTGCATGCTGGAGCAGGAGCCTCCCTCCTGCCCAGAGTGGTGCAGAGGAGTAGAAGAAGCCACTAGAGGGACCCCCCCCGCAGTATACAAGAGTTAGACTTATTGTGAAGTTGCATCTATATATGCTACTCAAAAAAACATAAATCAGGACAAAAATAGCTTTTGAAATAAAATTAAAATATGTTATAGGACACATTTGATTTTTAGTATATGATTTGTTTTTTATCTATAACTTGTTAAAATGATATCTTCTGAAATATTTTATTTGTGTGGCCCTTGACAGCTCACACAAACTTGTTAAGTGTCCCTCCCACCAAAATAATTGCCCACTCCTGGATTAAGAGCTCCCCAAGCTGCCTAATATTAATGTGTAACAAAGTCCTATGTTTCATTTTTATATGCCTATGTCCTTTGGAGCTGAGCCTCAGTACTGCATATGCACAGACCACAAATGTTTATGATTCAGGTCCCGACCCCCACGCCCCCATGTGTTTATTTGTTATTTTGAAGCCACCATTGTTTTTTAAATAGCTTGTTTGCTTTATAACACTGGCATATTTAGTGGGAAGCATGGTAAAGAAATGGCAACTTGGCACCCTGTCCTGCCATGTAAATAGAGGGCTTCAGGAGTTCAATAATTTTTGAATCTCAGAATAAAACCAGCATCTCACTGGACTAATTATAGAAATCATAGGAAAGTAGGGCTAGAAGGGGCCTCCATAATTCATCCAGTACAACCTGGTCTGAGACAGGATCATCCCTATCCAACTATCCTGTACTTCCAAATCCCAGTGCTTCCCCAGCATTGTCATTGGTTTTTCTCGTCATGTAATCTATGAGCTCACATTTTACATTTAAAAATAAGAAATTGCCAGTCTACCACCAGCGTTGCCTCCTAAGTCAAAATGACATGCTTCAGTATGAAGGAGATAGTTCTTAGTCCAAAACTGATCTCAGGATAGCAGAACTGTTTGGGCTCTTTCTCCTGCCACTCTACTCCCCTTTCAAATCAACAGCAGTGGTAGAGTTCAGAAGTGATTCCCTCTTATCTAAAGAGAAAATTCCTACTTTATTCAGTTAGTGCAATGGGGAAATCAAGGTGGTTTAAGTGGTTATGGTGTGCAGCTTTCTAGTTATTTGCAATTTTAGATGAGCTCTAGATCAGGCTTCCATTTGTTCTGAATTCCAAAATGTGGGAGGAGTTTGAATAAAATTTTCAGTCCTTTTTAGTAATATTGTGCTAGGCAGTATGGCATATCTTATTTCTATGCAATCAGGCTTTTGCACTGCAAAAGAGAAACTCAGAGAAACAAAGAGAAACTTTGATTTATTTTACTAAACTAGTATTCACTCACAGCAAGTATTCACACCCTTATTCTGGAAACCCTGGCCTCACACTGGTACAGCACCACGGCTACTGGGGTATCCATGGAAATTGGCTGCAGTGACATGGGCAGGGGCTGCTGAGAAATGGAGTTTAGCTGCCAGCTGCATCTGCTATTTTGCCCACAATTAGTCTACAATGTATGCAACACCATGCATGGTACAGTATGAGAAGTGCTCACGTACTGTACATTCATCTTTATTCAGAGCGTATACATGTTAGGGATATAAAGGTCACTGTGTATATTTATGGATTAAACATAGGACTACATATAAATTGTGTGTGTAGGAGGAAAATGTGACAATATAAAGACATAATATGTAGTATTATAGCTGGTCAAAGGACCACCACTATTCATCCAACTACTACATTTAATACTCTCTGCTGGACACATTTTCCACAAATTTGTCCTAATCCCTTTTGAACCTATTATAATAGAAACCTTCACAACATCTTGTGCTAATAAATCCCACATGTTAACTATGTATAAAAATGTGCTTTCTTTTATTTGATTTAATCTTGCTGTCTGATTATTTCTTCAGGTGTTACCCTAGTTTCTTGTATTACAAGAAATAGTGAATAATGGTTCCCTATATATTTCCTCCACCCAATTCATGATTTGATATGGACTCAGTCACCTTTTTTCCAAACTTAATAGTTATGTCTTTTTCAACCTCTCCCTCTATAGGAAATGTTCCATACCCCTTGTAATAGGAGACTCAAGCCCTGCTGCTAAGAAAGTGCTAACATGACCCCTTTGTGGGCTGAACTTTTGTGGCCCACAGGAGCAAAGCCTTGGGGAAGCAGAGTGAAAGACTTAGCCTTAGGCCCTATAAAGAAAAGAACCCCTATCAAGGGAAGAAAGAAAGAGAAAAGCTGTGGTGGCAGTGTAGTGAAAATAGATACT
>NW_017729032.1:81439037-81443955 GCF_001723915.1 Gavialis gangeticus
AGCCTCCAGGGGATAAAATCAGCAATTTATGCAACAGCAATGCCCCAGCTAATGGAGGAGGCAGAGTACCTAATCAGAGGCTGCAAGGCAAAGGGAGCAGAGCTTAAGGCTAAGCTTGAGCTCCAGACTGGTAAATGGTGCAGAGGCTGCTAATGGGAGAGAAGCTGATCCCAGGTGCGGGCCTGTTGCTGTAGGGGAATGCGACTGATAAAAGAACAGAAAACTGTTGCGCACGAGCTGTGAGTCAGGGATCAGCTGACTGGCATATAAACTTCTTTCAGGAAAAAAGAGGTACTTTGGTAAAGCAGGTAAATTCTGGCTTTGCAGGAAAGAAAGTGCTGGGGGCAGGAGGGGTTTCTATCAAGGGGAAGAGAAATTTTCCTCTGGGGTCAGGGTGCCTAGATGGGGGATAAAGGTTTTGTTAAGAGAAACTTCTGTTCGCTCAGCTAAGTATGTTTTATTTTGTTTTTATTGACCCATAAGGGTTATAATTTTCAGTTGGGAATGCAATGATTAACCACTGGTGACTTGGGGGTGGCTATAAGGGACAATTTGGAAGCCACACATTGTAGTACCTGGGCACTCTGCCACTGGAGCCCCTGTAAGGGGCAGGGAAGTGAAGCAGGCTGAGGCTGAAGTCTGAGCCAATGGGCTGAAGCTGAAGCTGAAGCAGCCATAGAAAGAGGGGTAAGGCTGAGGGGTTTGCAGCTTGGACAGGAGAGCTGGAACTTGGGTGGGCAGCGAGAAGCTGAAAGACATAATGAAAAGAGACAAAGTAACATCTGTGAGGTGTGGGTCTGGTTTTGGGGGAGGTTGGAGGCTATGATTACACAACTTGGGTCAGCAGGCCATAATTGGTAGAACTGAGGCAATGGTTTGCAAATGTGACTATGGTGAGGGCTTCTACAATGATAAGTGAGGCAAATAGTTCAGCTCTTGAAAACATCCAAGGATGCAGATTTCGCACCCTTTGTTGGTAGCTTGCTTCAATTCTTATTCACTCTCTTAGTGAACAAGATCTTCCTAATAGCTAAAGTAAATTTTCCCCTGCTGCAATTTGAGACCACTTTTTTTATAGTTCTCTTTCTTATGGTTACAAAAAAAAAATAGTCTGTTCCCATGCTCTTTATAACTGTTCTTCAAGTATTTGAAGAGTTATCAGAATCTTTCCACCCTTTTCCCCCTGGAGAAGAGAAGACCGATGAAGTAATTTTGGTTTCTTCAGCCTGCCCTCTTAAACTGTTTCCCAGGCTTGTAATTATTTTTCTTGCTGTCCATTAGACGTTTTAATATGTCAGTCTCTTTCTTGAAGGGCTGAATAAAGCAGAAGGATCACTTCTTGATTTACAAGAGACACTTCTGTTAATACAGTGCAGTATGTTATTGGCTTTTCTTGGAACAAGATCCTACTATGGCTCATATTCAGTTTATGGTCTAATCTAACCTCACAAACCTGAGGTTTACCTGAGAACTTTGCCATCTCATTTCTCTGTTTTCCAGATCACTTATGGTCATGTTGAACAATGTGGGTAACAGGATTGACCCTTGGTGAATGCTTACCTTTTTCCAATGTGAAACATGCCCACTTTAAGTAGTTTCCCATCTTGAATCATGTTTTCTTGATTCTCTAAACAATTTCCCTTACATCCTATATAGTTTAGATTGTTTAAGAGTCTTTGGTGAGGGAACTTGTTGAAAGTACCTTTTGAAATCCAAGTATAGTATGTTGACTAGATCACCGTAACTCACATACTTACTGAAAATGCTTAAATAATCCCATTACATCAGTCAGACAAAAAGCCTGTAGAAAAAGATGTTCAGTCTTCCCCTACTTATTTATCTGTGACCTAATAACTCTTTAAAAAATATTGTTTCAAGAAAGGAAGAATCTGAAATGACACTCAGTGGCATGTCTATATGAGATGCTTTACTGTGGAGTAAAGTGCCACAGTCTACATGTGTCAGGTATCCAGGTGTAGAGGAAAAAGGAATCGGGACTCATGGTAGAGGTGATATCTTTTATTAGAGCAACTAGATTTTTTTTGCAAAAAAACCCCCAAACCCTCTAATTGCAAGCTTTCAGGTACAAACAGCCTTCATCTACATGTCTAGATGTGCTCAGCATTTATTGCACACTAAATTAATCTACTGTGCAGTAGACTTACCATACAGTAGCACACATATAGGTAGCTGAAGAAAAACAAACTTGCTCTTGGTCAGCCCAGACAGCAGGGGTGTGGGAGAACTAAACCTCAGTTTGATATTGGAGTGGGAGCCAGGACACCATTCCCTGTCTTGGCAGCTGTGTGCTGCTCAGCCCCACGTCTAATATAGGAGTGGGGGCTGGGCAGAAAGAAGCTGTCTGGGGTGGGAGACAGCTTTCCTGGAGGAAGGACAGCTCCCCCCCACCACTCAGAGCCTAGGCCTGACCCTAGTGCCCCCTGGCAGCCTGGAACTGGCGTCTGGCTGCTGTAGGGGAGCAGAGAAGAGCAGGTAGTAGCTCTGCACTGAACTGCTCCCGTTGGAGCAAATTTGCTCTTGATGGGTGCACATGTAGACACACTTGCAAGAAGAGCTTACTGCATAGTATTCTACTGTGTTATTCATGCACTGACAGCTTACTGCACAAGTAGACATGCCCAGTCTGTAGTTCAGTTTTTTTAAAGATTAGGATTAGATGGGGAAACCCTCAAGTCCTCAAGCACTGAAGCTGACTTGAATAACAATTTGCATCACTTTTCAAGTTCATATTTGAGTTCCTTCAGAACTCTTGGGTCAATACCGTCTTGTCCTGATGAGTTCTTACTGTTCACCTTAAGATTTCAGACCAAGTTGTTATTTAAGTCACCTCTATTCTTTTATATTCACCTGTTTTAAGAACTGATCTAGTTTTGGAATTTACCCTCACTGCTACCCCTAACATCTGCTAAGGTAAAGATTTATGTAAAGAATTTACTTAACTACTCTGCTCTGACCTTGCTTTCCTTCAGTGTACCTTTTACACCCTGCTCATCTAATCCCCACTAATTCTGATGTATTTAAAAGCTAACTATTGTGTATGTTGTTTTTAGCAAGAGATTCCTTTTTTGTTGTCTGCTTTGCATTTCATGTTTACATGTTTTAAATTTTAACATGTCTGAATTTGTGCCTTTCCATCTTCCACATTTGGGCATGACTCATATTTAAAAAAGAAACAAAAACTCCTCTTATTACCATTAAACCATGTTGGTGTGGGTTTTTGTCTTTTTATTTATACTATACACTTACTCTTTATTCCACCTTCAGGCAAGTAACACTTAAACAGTTAATTAGGTAAGTAATGTTTCTCACTTAACTAAGTAACTCTTCTGCAACTAAACTAGCTGCATATGTGATATTTCAGATCCCATGCACAGTTTAAATTGTGCTTCTAAGTCACAATGTGGAGGAGAAAGGCAGCTCTTCCATCTTTTTGCTCAAGAGTCTACGGCAGGACACTTGCCCAGAATGTGGGGAAACCCAACTTCTAGCACTCAAATGGAGCTTAAATATTTAACTTCCATTTCCCAGAAGCACCTGTGCATAGACACTCATATCCTTCAATCCTCCTGTAGAAGATGAACCACAAATTAATCAAGAGTGAAGGAAGAGGAATCAAGAATGTGGGGTTTGGAGACCATGGGAAGGAGGCTACAAGAGAGGTGAGGGCCTGCCTCCCAAAGGCTTTTTTTTTTTTTAATATATTTTGGATAAAATGGCTAAAAACGAGTGGCCTATCTGGGGGTGATACTTAGGGGTGGTCTTTGGGTGTCAAGTTAGAAGCTATACAAGACTGGCAGCTGCTGCCACTGCTGAGGGTGCAAAAGTGCTCATTATGCCTATGTCAGCAGCTACAAATTGAAAGCCAGGAATCAAGAACAAGAAGCCAGATGCCCAGGCTAGCCACAGAGGCATATGACCTGTTGAGTAGCCCAAGGGAAACTGGGAAGTGAGTTGCTTATATCCAGCTCTGTAACTGGGGCTGTCTGGAGATAACTAGGCAGCTCACATCTAGGCCTAACCAGGGAATTAGAGCCTGTTTGGGGTTAGACAGTTTGCCTACTGCCCTGACTCCTAACAGTATGCACACATGCACTTTGGAGTGTCTGCCAGGGGACTAAGGGTCACCTAGGTTCTAAGGTTGCACTTTGTGAGAGGCCTTGACCAGATATGGGGAAGGTACATTTTTCACATGTACCCCATGTCTGGTCAACAGGGCCATATTCTTCCCATGGTCCATGCATTTTGTCATTTCTTCTAAAGTGAAAACCTCTTTATTTTGCGTAAACTGCAGTATGCACTATAGTTGATACAATGATCACTAGGTTCAGTAAACTGCCGTAGATGGATGAGAAGAACAGTAATCTTGAATCGTCGTGCAGTGGGCAACTACTAGTTGATTAAAGGGCTGTTTAAAGATGTCCTGGAGAATGAAGCCTTGAAGTTATCCACACAGTGGCTGCATCTACATCTGAATATTAAATTGACAGAATAAACTCCAGTATGCTTTGTGCTGAAGCTTATTGCTCTTGGGTACAGTGTTTACACGTGTGCCCAGGAGCGCAGCACGTTGAGCTGTGGTGGTTCAACCCCAACTGGCAGGGGGCCCTAAGAGTCAACCTGCCAGCCAGGGGTGGCTCTGTCCTGGCTCAACATTATGTGGGGCTGGCTGGGGTATGAGGGTACTGCAGTGTTTGCACAGCAAATGAAGTCTCATTAAAGTGCTCCTGAGCACATCTGCATGTGTGAGGGAGCAAATTGAGCCCAACAGGAGCAGCCCAGTACAGGGTTGCTCCTGCCCTGCTCTGCCCCCCTACAACAGCTGGGAAAAGCTCCAGGCTTCCCCCAGGTGCCAGTCCCAGGCTTGCAGGGGGCATGGGGGCTTAGCTCTAAGTTCTGG
>NW_017729032.1:81444065-81447436 GCF_001723915.1 Gavialis gangeticus
GGGGGGGGGGGGGGAACTGCCCTGGCTGGGCAGCTCCTTCCTAGCTGGGAGGAGATCAGCCAGATGTGCCTTGCTGGAAGGGAGCTGCCCAGCCAGCTGGACAGTTTTCCCCCTCCCTTCCCCTCTTTCCACCCACACCCCTGGCCAGGGACTTAAGGCCAGCCCAAACTTCCCCAAGCTGGGTCAGCTGCCAACCCAGCTGAAACAACTCTCCCCTGTCTCACAGAGATCCAGGCTTAGCCAGGCAGCAATGTGGCCTCCTGCTGGCTAGGAGTGATTTGCTCCTGGTCAGCATCTACACTTACATATTAGTAATGCACTATACTGCATGATTTTTCTAGTACCTGGATCTACAGGTACTAGAAAATGGTACATTAGACAATATGCTGCACAGTAATTGCTATGCACATTGATGGTGATGCTTTCATGCACATTACTGTCCATTAGACTAATCTAAAGTGTCTTGTGTAGATGCACCCAATGTTGTCTGCCTCATGCTCTGATCCATTAGTCAGGAGAGCTAAGTTCTGGCCCCAGTTCTACTGCTAGCTTGATGTATGGTGTTAAGAAGCCTTTCTGCCTGTTTCCTAATATAAGTGAGGATTTTGACCTTCCATTAAAAATGCTTTGGATGACAAGTTCCATATAAGAGCTAAGCATGGCTTTGGTATGTGTTTTCTATCTGCCTGAGTAGTCCCCAGCCATGCTTTCTCAGCAGTTATTTGTCTCTATCCCTCTACCTCCAGTAAACTGGATACACTTAAATACCTTTGACAAGGTGCAACTCAAGGCACCCTTGGTAACCTCGAGGCACTCCTTGGTAAATCATAGCTTTGAAGGATGATTTTTTTTTTAATATTATAGAAAAACAATAGAGTAATTCTTTTGTTGCAAAGATCTGACCCCAGCACTCTTTCCTGCCTAGGCAGGGAGTCAGACTCGATGATCTGTTGAGGTCCCTTCTGACCCAGCATCTATCAACTTGGAATGATCCCCAACAGAATAGGATACTTTTAACACTATGGATTCTTATCTGAAATCTCTGGGATTATCTTATGAATCATGTTTATAAACTTAATAGTTAACCACCAGAAGCTGCACGCTCAGCATGGAGCCACAGCAATTTCAGTAAGACCAGAGAGCGCCAGGAAAGCTCTCTGGTCTTACTGAAACTGATGAGTGGGTCCTTGCTGAGACTATGCAGGCAGGGGAAGCAGGCTTCCCCTAGCCACATGATCTCCATTTAATTGACCCCCACCAGCTTTGTGCTGAGCACCCAAGCAGCAAGACTGAAGCTGGAGGAAGCTTGTTCATGTGGCTGCACAGTCTTCACTGAACTGAACCCCAACACATGCAGCTGACAGTCGGTGAGACCATGTATGCTTCTCCACTGTTGGAACTTTCTACTCCCGTACTGGACAATTTGTGTGGTAATCTGTGATGCCACAATAACAATCTGTAATGACCCTCCTAACACAGGCATAGGTATAGTCCTGAAAAACCCAAGACCTCACGCACTAATTCTTCTTTTTTTTTCCTGAGATCCACAAACATTGTCCCTCAGCGTCTCCAGAACCATGGAAACATCTCTGAATCCTTACATTCAACCAAGTTAATCTCAAACCAGTTTCAGCCATTTTCAAACTGGTTTATGTACACTGAACATCTATTATGTTACAGGTTTAAACCAGTTTATGTGTAATGTCTGTCCCTAGCCAAAGGGTCTATGGTGGTTAGTTACTGTCCCACAATTAAAGGTTATTGTCATTTTCCTCATTCATGTATGCTTCTGTTTATCGAACACAGTGATCCTTACAGAGGTGTCATAAGTGGTGAATGAGAAAGGAACTTAAGAGAACTGGAGATCCAAACAGATATACGAGTTGGAAACTGAGAGCAGGTGGAGTACGAGTTGGAAACTGAGAGCAATATGGCCACATAGACAGATAAGGGCCTAAGTGACGTGCCTGCACAGTTATAGTCTAAGGACAGTTAGTCGTGGAAGTCTTGTAACCTCTGCCTGTCTCTCTACTGTCAGGCAATAAAGCAGAACACTGTAGGGCATTCAGACAAAGGCTTAAGCGGTACCTAGCAGCTACAGGAGCAAAAAAGTCAAAGCATCATTTTTCTAACATACTGGTGGAGGGATGGGCAGGAGATGGTCTGGCTGTGTATAAGATACATTCACCTTCAAAAAAGGCACAGGAAAAAAAAAAAAGTACAGTTAAGTGTAATACTGTCCAAATTTGAGGAGTACTACATGCCATAGTAAAGAAAGAGAATGAGGCTCTTGAAAGAAAGATTTATGTGCAAACAAACAACAGAACAAAATACTAGTTTAGTATATTACTGAACTAAAGAGATTAAGAACCATGTTTTTGACAGGCTGTCTGATTAGAGATAGAATTGTCTGTGGCATTGCCAACACTGCATTCCAAGAAAAGCTATTGTGCTAGGGAGACTTGTCCCAGAAAGATTATCCAAAATGTATGAGGCAGTACAAGCTGAAGGCCCAGGCTACAGAGCTGAAGGTCTCAAAAGGGGTCATCCGTAGAACAGGCATGGAAGCATGTGGCCAGAAAAAAGCCAATTCACAGGGTAGAGTTTCCCACTGGTAACTCAGAATCGAATTTTGCACTGGCAAGAGCAAGCAGAGGCAGACAGAGCATATAAGTCATGCAGCCTTTACATAAAGCAGCATGGTCCCAAACATTGTGTTGCATTTGGGATGCTTGAGCATACACTGGAAGAGGAGTTCATATACAATCAGTTATCAATGTGGTTGAATAAAGCAAAGTAAAATGGGAACCAAAATAACAGGAATGAGAAGAACTGGATTTTGCAGGCAGAAGTACAGGACATAATGGTTTAATTTAAATTGAGCGGTAGGGCTCAGGTTAATGTTTTACCAGCACATGGATATAGCAGATTAAATCTGAGACAAACAATGAGTCCAACAAACCTCAAAAGACCTGGCGATTGAGGAACAACTATAACAGTAAAAAGGAGAGATATCGCTACATCCAATATACAGAGAGATCATACATTCCCATTCTTTGTAGCGCCTTCAATGGTGGCACCAATTTTGGGTCCGAAAGCTTGAGAAACTAAGTGTGTGTCTACATGACACACTGTGGTGTAGTAGCTCATTGCTACTGCACAGTAGCATTGCTAGGCACTAACCATATGGCAACAGTACTGCACAATAATAACAAGCTACTGCACAGTCACTTGTTGCTACTGCGCAATAGCGTTGGGCAAAAACTGTGAGATGATGGTACTGTGCAGTAACTCCAGTTACTGTGTGGTCATTTAGTACTTGTTTAGGCAAGTACTAAATGGCTGTGCAGTAACAACTCTGCAGTTTGCCA
>NW_017729032.1:81452436-81453006 GCF_001723915.1 Gavialis gangeticus
AAAACTGTGAGATGATGGTACTGTGCAGTAACTCCAGTTACTGTGTGGTCATTTAGTACTTGTTTAGGCAAGTACTAAATGGCTGTGCAGTAACAACTCTGCAGTTTGCCACACATGTAACATGGCCTTCAGGCCGTGTCTACAGGTTACATTTAAACCATCATAGAAGTACTTAAAAAGTACTTAAAATTAGAGCACTCACCCCTTAAAGGGGGTTACTGGTCAAGTGGTGAGGCAGAGCCATGTTGGGATTAGCAGGGATCTGAATGGTCACTGTTAAGGAGTAGCCCAAGGTCTTGGGACTTCTCTTTCATGCAGAAGGGCCTTTATTTGATTCTGCAATGCATCCACCTGCTTCTGTAAAGCTCTGCAAGCATAAGTGAAATCCATTTGGGACAGTTTAGAGACCTTAGGGGAGGGACAGTGTCTTGGAGCAAGTGTTATTCAGAGGGCTACTCAAGCTCTCTGTGGACATGCAGAATGTGGATGGTTGGAGTATAGGGCTAAAGACTTACAAACAAGGGAGTCAGAAATTAGAAGCTGGGATCCAGACTGTTGTCTGGATCTGGG
>NW_017729032.1:81455126-81459558 GCF_001723915.1 Gavialis gangeticus
GGGGGGGGGGCAGGAACTAAGTAGTAGGCAAGGCCTTGGAACCTGGAACTGTCAGTGAGGGACTAGGAACCAGAGACCAGGAATTGGGAACAATAAACCAGTAATCCAGGGCTGGACAGGTAAGTGTAGCTCAAGGGTAATTGGGAGGCCGTCTGTTTATATACAAACAGCCACACCTATGCTTATAACTAGGGATGGATGGAGATAACTAAGTCACTGGCAGTCAGACACATCTACCCAGGTTATGAGGGCCAGGTGGGGCTAGTCTTGTCTGCTTGCTGCTTTGACTCTCAGGCATGCAGGCCTTGGCATAACCAGCACAGCTTTGTATCTCAAACTGTCATCCTGCTACTCTTCCCAAATGAAATCCTGGACACCTACAGCAATGGGAGGGGGCAAAGGTCCCTTCCGGGTCATATGTGGCAAGCAGCAAAGACGAGAAGCTTGGGGTAACCAGACAGTTCTGTCCTGTAACTTGAAGTTTGCAAACAGAACTCCATGCATCAAGCAGGCACCTAAAGATCAGTGCCCAAGTCTCCGGACACTTTCCAACACCTTCATGGATTGTTTTTGCAATTCGATCTTAGATTTTCCCTATGTAAGCCCAGAGAGAGGAACAGAATGTGTCTGGCTAGCAGAGATCCTGATCTCAGACTCCATCCCCAATAACTCTGCTTCCTGGTACCCTGCTTCAGCTCACTTGTGGACTTTGCTCTCTGTTTGATCAGATTTCTGGGCTTGACTTGCTTGTGGATTTCTGCTGCCTGCTTGACCTTCAGGTTTGACTCCTCTCACTCATAGATCTTGCTCAGCTCTTCATCTCCTGGTTTCCTGACCTGGCTTGTCCCTTAAAACTGCTTGCCTATCTCTGACTCTGGTTTTTACCCCTACCTAGTAACCTTTTTTGCTGATTGTCCTCAGTAATTACTGTGCAGCAATCACAGCTGTTACTGTGCCATCATTTAGTACTTCCTAAAGCAAATACTAAATGAGAGCACGGTAACAACTGCAGCATGGGGGCACATGTAGATGCACCCACAGGTTCCTAACAGCCTTGTGATTTGCTCCTATGTAGGTTATGCAGATTGAAATCCTCTGTAGCTAAGGAAGATGAAGGGTAGAATCTTGTCTCTTATGCCCTAAGCATAAAGCGAATGAGTGGGAGGATTGTCCCCTTCCTCCCCTGTTTCAGTACAAATGCAACCAGATTTTCTAGAAATTTCATTTTATGGGTATGAGGATCGAGAATAACATAAGGTAAGTCATAGGATCATAGAAAAGTAGAGTGGAAGGGACTTTGGGAAGTCATCTAGTCCAATCCCTGGCTTAAAATAGGGTTTAGTTCCTCTTGGAGGCATGGATTTACAATTGCACTGTAATTGCGCTCTCTGCATGCTCTTGAAGTGTACAAATTAGTTAAAACCTTATATGTGACTTTTTATTCCTGAATGAAATGGGGTTAAAGTAACAATGGTCTTACTAAACTGGCTTGCAGAAGCATGCAGACATAACAGTTATACCGTCACAGCTTATATTGTTATCATTTGGCATTGATATCGCGGTTTGTCTGTGTATATCTTATTATGCTGTTCTTTACCAGTCTTTGATTTTTCTGAGGCCATTTCTGCCTCTTGGCTGCACCTTTTAATTTCCTTCTAATAAACTAGTTCTTGTGTAGTTCCTCTCTTCAAAATTCAGTATTGCTGTGGTAAAGATTTTTTACTTATTCCCTCCTGCAAGGGCATTGGATTGAATTGCAGTGTATCTGATACAAGCTCATTTTCAGGTATTGCTTGAACATCATTCTATCTGCTACTCAGGACTAAATCAATTATTGTTTCTCCTCTTTTTGGTTCCTGAACTAGTTGTTCTGAAGAGTAAAGTATCTAAAATTTTGTTTCTGAATAAAAACCTAGAGAATCCACCCAGAATCTAGAGAGCTTCCTTTCAACATCATAGAAAACATCTCTTCTCCACCGGATTTTTGTGGTGATAACTTTTGTTAGACTAACTGTCCTGAGCTTTCAGGTACCATGAATTTTGAAATCTCCTTATGGTACCCAAAACTTGTCTATCCCCCTCCTAGTGAGATGGTTGATCTAATAAAAGATATTGCCCACAAAAATCCTGTGGAGATTAAATCTTTTCTATGAAAATGTTGAAAGGAAGCTTTCTAGGTCAAGGGTGGATTCTTTAGGAATCTCTTTCATTTTTCCTGGACTGTCATTAATATAATATCACCGTGCTGCTACCACATCTCCACAAAATGGTTCAGTTTTGCTGGTGGGGTGAGGGAAAGGGAGGAAGGAGAGGACCAAAGAAAACAAAGAGGATTGGTTGATTGAAAATATTGTGACCAACTCTTATTATTATGCAGTTTTATTTGTGGAATGTATTTTCCATTTACATTTTTCCCCAAAATGTAGAACATGCAGAATCTACTTTGAACCTTCACTGCCAATGCATATTTTTTGCTTCACTCCCCGCCCCACCCCCCCTCCCTAATGGAGTGCCCTCGAGATGCTTTGAGAGGGTGGTAACAAAATATTGATGGATGGGTGATTAGATTGTTTAAAAATAAAATGATTACATCTATTACATAAAGCAACTTATTCTATGTTCGCTTCTAGGTTGGCGGATCCCCTCCAGTGGGCTTTAAACTAGGCTCATTGGGAGAAGGGGAACATGACGGTGGAGGAAGCCTTGGACCACTAAACCAAGCGGCACCCACAAAAACAGCTCAGCCTAGACCGATGAGTAGGTAAGCAACAGGGGCCAGGGCAATGCTGAGATTAGGGGACCAGTGCACACATCCTCAGGAGGCCTCAAATGCCTCTACACAAATGCTCGTAGTATGGGAAACAAGCAGGAGGAACTTACCCTCTTACTAGCTGACACCAACCGAGACACAGTGGAGCTCACAGAAATGTGGTGGGACCCAACACATGACTAGGCAGTGAATATTAAGGGCTATAGGCTGTACAGGAGGGACAGGACAGGGAGGAAAGGTGGGGTGTGGCTCTCTACATTAAGGAGGAATACACATCCTCATCAAGTATCACACGGTCAGAGGAGGGGCACGCTGAAGTTCTCTGGGTTAGGACTCCCTGTCGGACCTGGTGCTGGCCACAGGTGACGACCTGGTGAGGGGGCTGCGGGTGCTCCACCACCTGGGTGACGGTGATCGTCGCCTGCTGGAATTCATCATCCAGCACAAGGTGGCAAAGGCCTGCAGCAAGGCAGAAGCCCTAGATTTCAGGAGCGCGGAATTCAATGAGCTAAGGAGAATAGTCGGGGAGGCATTGAGGTCCTGGAGGGGAGGTGAGTTGGGTGTCCAAGAAGAGTGGTCGCTCCTTAAGGAGATGATCCTCCAAGCCCAAAGGGAGGTAATTCCAATACGGATCCAAGGGGGGCAGGAGGGTGCAAAAGTCCCCATGGCTCACCAAAAGCATCTGGGAATGTCTCCTGACTAAAAGGGAGGCATACACCCAATGGAGGGGAGGGACCATCACCAGGGAGGACTACACTATGGCTGCTCAGAGCTGCAGGGGGGCAGTCAGGAGATGGAACTGGGACTAGCTTCCAGGATCAAGGACAACAAGAAGTCCTTTTTTAAATACAAAGGGAGCGAAAAGAAGGTACCAGGTGATGTGGGGCCCCTGCAAGACACGCTAGGAAATCTGGTCGTCACACCAGATGACAAAGCTAACTTATTTAACAAGTTCTTTGCCTCCATTTTCCTAAGCAGGGACCGGATCAGCCCCAAAGGGAGGCTCACCTCAGCCAAGGGTCAGTGAGGATCTAGTCAGGGAACTTCTGGAGGGACTGGATGTATTTAAATCAGCTGGTCCAGATGATCTCCACCCCAGAGTGCTGAGGGAATTAGCTGAGGTCATTGCGGGACCCTGGCACAGTTTTAGGAACACTTGTGCTCTGGTGTGGTGCCAAAGCATTGGAAGAGGGCCAATGTGGTTCCCATCTTCAAAAAGGGAGGAAGGAGGACCCAGGAAACTATAGGCCAGTTACTCTTAGCTCGGTCCTGGGTAAGCTATTTAAGAGAATTATCCTGGTGCATGTCCATGAGGGGCCAGCAGGGGAGGTTATGCTTAGGGGCAACCAACATGGGTTCGTTAGAGGCAGGTCCTGTCAGACCAACCTGGTGGCTTTCTATGACCAGGTCACAAAATCCTTAGATGTAGGAGTAGCAGTGGACATAGCCTTCCTGGACTTTTGCTGTCTCTTACCCCGTTCTCATTAAAAAAAAACTGGGGGACTTTGGTGTCGACATCTACACAGTCAATGGGTCTCTAACTGGCTGGAGGGCCTCACCCAGAGAGTGGTGGTGGATCGGTCATTTTCGACCTGGAGGGATGTGGGCAGTGGGGTTCTGCAGGGCTCGGTCCTCGGTCCTGCACTGTTCAACATCTTCATC
>NW_017729032.1:81460028-81463360 GCF_001723915.1 Gavialis gangeticus
TCAGACCTAGACAGGTTACAGGGGTGGGTGGATGAGAACAGGATGGGTTTCAACACTGACAAGTGCAAGGTACTGCACCTGGGGAGGAAAAACCAGCAGCATACCTATAGGCTGGGGAACTCCCTTCTCATCAGTGCAGAGGCAGAAAAGGATCTTGGAGTCATCATTGATGCTAAGATGAACGTGGGCTAGCAGTGTGGGAATGCAGTCAGTATGGCCAACCATACCTTGTCATGCATCCACAGATGCATTTCAAGCAGGTCCAAGGAGGTGATCCTCCCTCTCTGTGGCACTGGTCAGGCCGCAATTGAAGTACCGCATCCAGTTCTGGGCGCCGCACTGCAAGAGTGATTTGGACAACATGGAGAGGGTCCAGAGGAGAGCCACCTGCATGATCAGGGGGCAGCAGGGCAGGCCCTACGAGGAGAGGCTAAGGGACCTCAACCTGTTCAGCATCCACAAGAGAAGGCTGAGGGGGGATCTAGTAGCCTGTTACAAGCTAGTCAGAGGGGACCAGCAGGCTTTGGGGGAGTCGCCATTCCCCTGAGCACTTTCAGGAGTGACTAGAAATAACGGTTACAAGCTGGCAGAGGATAAATTCAGATTGGACATCAGGAGGCACTACTTCACGGTCAGGGCGGCTAGGATCTGGAAGCAACTTCCAAGTGAAGTGGTGCTGGCTCCTACCTTGGGGTTCTTTAAGACAAAGCTAGATGAACACCTTTCTGGGGTTGTTTGACTGCAGTACTTTTTCCTGCCAAGGCAGGGGGTCAGACTTGATGATCTGCTCAGGTCCCTTCCGACCCTACAAACTATGAAACTATGAAGAATCACAGATGGTAAAAGATCCCGTTATCTTGTTTGCAGTTTGTTACATGTGCTATTGTTTGTTTCAGCCTTGACTATTTTTGATGTTTGGAATTTCAGTCTTAGACATGTATCTGGAACAGTGCCTATGGTAGGGGCATCTGTATGTAAATCTAATCTTTGCTTACGGAAACCAAGTTCTTGTTAAGGGGAAGAGAATCGATTATGTAGTAGAAATGCCAGTGAAACTTAGTCTGATATATTCAGGTCAAGTCTTAAGCCTCTTGTAAATGTTTTATTTCTGATTTTCCTTAGAAGAGATTAACCGAATTAGTAGGAATTTACATTTAAAATACTTACTTAATTAAGGAAGAAAAGATATATAAGATTTGTGATTATATCATCTATTTGGAGCTTATTTACGGCTCCTCTGTCATCCTAACAACCAAGCCTGACTGGAATTACTCCTACAATCACATTTTCTCTCTTAGCTGACCAGGTTTAACAGCCAACATTTAAATAATCCTGAAGGCCAATAAGTTCATTATTTTGCCTTGTTTACTGTTGGAGTTAACATTTCATTTAATATATATTTTAGTGGTAGGTAAATTCTCCAAAGCACATCTCTAAACCTCCATTATGCTTTTTCTTCAGTGGAGTCTAAGTCCTATTTAAAATTTTGTTTGATAGGGGAAAAAAAGTTAGCTGTTTAATGTGTAAGTTGATTATGCAGTAGTTTTCAAATGTTTTGGTATAATTTAGTTTTCCTTTTATAACCTAGTATTTTCAATCAGTTTTCATATAAACTGGGCTCTTGGTTAAATGGGTACTTAATAGAGAAATATCCCAATACGTTATACTAACAGTTTTTATTAGCTCACAGAATTTCAGTCACAGTTGTCACCTTCAAATCAAAGATAGAACTGCTTCTTTAAACTTACAATACCTGCAATACTAAGATAGTGTTAGAGTTAAAGCATTTTGTCTTGTCACAGACCTGGAAAGAGAAACAGAGACTTTGGGTTAAAACAGAAGTGAAGCTCCAGGGTCTAACTCGTGGTGCTGTAGAGAAAGTACTGTGAGTTAGACCAATCCTCCCGACCTAACACACATTAGCTGTTGGGTAGGTAGTGTGGGAGACCAAGTTCCAATTTGCAGCCACTTCCACTAGATGTACCCACTTAGTTTAAAAGGGCCCGCCATCAGCAAAAAAGCCCCAGTTAGGCTCTGGAGTGGCGAGAGACACGTGGGTGAAAGCCTGCTGCACCCCCACTCCCCCGAAGCACCCCAGAGACCCCCCAGCAGTAGCAGAGCCCCCCATCAACCCCCAGCAGAGCCAGAGGTAAGCAGGACCTGTGGTTGTTAACCCCTGAGTGAGTGGGAGGAAGCGCCTGAGTGGAGCCAGGCTGGGTCTTGCCCCGCCCAGGTCCCTACTTGGCCCAGCCCCCCAGGGAGAGAGAGAGGTGGGGGGGTACTCACCGGTCCCCCTCCAGCAGGGCCCCCCCCTTGCCTGAGAGCAGCATCCCCAATGGCAGGCCCAATGCGCATGCACGTAGCTTAAAAGGGTGTGCTAACAGCAAAAAAAGCCCCAGTTTAGGCTCCGGAGTGGCGAGAGACATGTGGGTGAAAGCCTGCTGTGCCCCCACTCCCCCAAAGCCCCCCAGCAGCCACGGAGACCCCGCCAACCCCCAGCACAGCTGGAGGTAGGTGGGGCCCGTGGTGGGAGAGGGTTAACCGCTTAGTGTGTGGGAGGAGGCGGCTGAATGGAGCCGGGCCAGGTCTTGCCCCACCCAGGCCCCTACTTCATCCAGCCCCCCAGGAAGCCATGTGACCAGAGCTGCATGAACAGGCTGCACAAACAGGCGTGCTTGTCTGCTGGCATGTGAGTTAGCTTGGAGTTCATGCAGGAGGGTGCACAGGAGGGCTCGAGGCCCTGCCTGCAAGCCCCCTAGGGTAGACAGTCCCAGCCATAGCCAGCCTACCAGTGGCATGACATGGATGGGCACACACTGCACCCCCAGGATCCCCTCGGGGGTCTCCAGCCCCCACCCCAGCACCTCAGAGATGGCCACCCGGACGGAGCCTCTGGCTCTCGGCTGCGGGGGCTGCCTGTCCCTTTTTCAGGCTCTAGGGCCCGGGAGCATGGTCACTTCCCCTTGTGGGGTCTGCTTCCTACTGGGGTCTCTGGTGTGCCATCTGGAGGAGCTCCAGGCCACAATCCAGAGACTGGGCAGTGGGGTTCCACAGGGCTCAGTCCTCGGGCCCACGCTGTTCAACATCTTCATCAGTGATTTGGACGAGGGGGTAAAAGGCACCCTGTTCAAATTTGCTGATGACACTAAGATGTGGGGGGACATGGGCACACTAGAAGGAAGCAACAGGCTACAATCTGACCTAGACAGGTTACAAGGGTGGGCAAATGAGAATAGGATGGGTTTCAACACAGACAAGTGCAAGGTGATGCACCTGGGGAGGAACAACCGGCACCATACCTACAGGTTGGGGAACTCCCCTCTTGTCAGCAC
>NW_017729032.1:81463569-81464047 GCF_001723915.1 Gavialis gangeticus
TCTCCCTCCAGGACAAAGGAGGATTCTGGAACCTCCCACTCTGTCCAGTCAGGGGCATGGACCAAGGTGGTCAAGGGCCCTAGGGCCCGCTGCACCAAGGCCCCTGCCCCGCAGGAGCTTAGCAACAGGTTCGCACCTCTTGCTACTCCAGCAGAGCCTGTTGAGTTGCCAGCTCCCACAGGCAACACAGGCTCAACTGCAGCTACCACACCCGCTCTTCCCAAGGCAAAACATAAGGTGTTTTTGTGGGAGACTCCATACTGAGGGGGACTGAGGAGGTAATTTGCCGCACTGACCCCTTAGCCTGGGAAGTCTGCTGCTTCCCAGGGGCCTGCATCTGGGACTTTGCAGAGAGGATCCCTAAGCTCAGAGCGCTCTCAGCTGTGCCATGAGGAGCTACAGAGATTTGGAAGTGGGGCTAAAGGGCCTGGGGGCACAGGTGGTGTTCTCGTTGATCCTCCCAGTCTCAGGGTATGGG
>NW_017729032.1:81464058-81465062 GCF_001723915.1 Gavialis gangeticus
CTTGGGTCCACCATGATCCGCTGGCTGGGAAATTGGCTTCGTGGACGGACCCAGAGGGTGGTAATTGATGGAACTCAGTCACCATGGTTCCCTGTGATCAGTGAGGTCCTCCAAGGCTCTGTCCTTGGACTCGTATTGTTCAACATCTTCATTAATTATGTGGACATTGGAGTCAGGAGCGGACTGGCCAAGTTCGCCGATGACGCCAAACTTTGGGGCAAAGCACCCACACCAGAAGACAGGCGGATGTTCCAGGCTGACCTGGACAGGCTCAGCAAATGGGCGGATGAGAACCTGATGGTGTTTAACACTGAAAAATGCAGGGTTCTCCACCTTGGAAGAAAAACCTGCAGCATCCTTATAGGCTCGGTAGTGCTACGCTGGCTAACACTATGGAAGAAAGAGACTTGGGGGTCATCATTGACCACAAGATGAACATGAGCCTGCAATGTGATGCTGCAGCTAGTAAAGCTACCAAACTGCTGGCTTGCATCCATAGATGCTTCTCAAGCAAATCCCAGGACGTCATTTTTCCCTTGGCTTTGGTGAGGCCGCAGCTGGAGTACTGCATCCAGTTTTGGGCTCCACAATTCAAACAGGATGTGGAGAAGCTTGAGAGAATCCAGACAAGAGCCACACGCATGATCAGAGGTCAGGAAAACAGACCTTACGATGACAGGCTGAGAGCCATGGGGCTCTTTAGCCTGGAAAAGCGCAGGCTCAGGGGTGATCTGGTGGCCACCTATAAGTTTATCAGGGGTGACCACCAGGTTCTGCACAATTGTAGCCACTGCATCTATGCCCTTCTGTTAGGGTATGGCTTTAGAGTGCTTTCAAGGAGCTGATCACATGACAAATGTAATTTCTGTTTGTACCTTTGTTTGTAATACTACAGCCTAGTGTGTGTAGATGATGTTGGCAGAACTATAGGTGAAAAGTACAGATAGATTCCATTAAACACCTACATTTGCAGCCATCCAGCTTCCCTTGCTGTGTCTTGGGGG
>NW_017729032.1:81465307-81503197 GCF_001723915.1 Gavialis gangeticus
GAAAATGAAGGTTGTTGATTTGAAATAAATACAATTATCATGCCTGAGGCATCTTGGAAATTTTTAGTGTATATAACAGTATAAACAACGTTTTACCAAAGCGCATTTATTAAAGGTCATAATTTTAGAGTTTTTTATCAAGCTTCCCAATAGCTGCCTTGGGCCCTTTTGCTTTCATAAAATAATAGCCTTTGCAATATTTCTTTCAAAGAGATAAAGGACGTCATGTTATGCAGTGTAGAATGGTCCTTGTAAGGTACTGAATGTCCTGAATTTGCACTGCACTCAAGTTAAGAATTGTGAGGGAAAGAACTTGGTGCCTGGAAGGATTCAGTCCCAAGCTAAGAATTTGTGTGTGAAATATTGACTTTATGGTTCAGTGCATAAATAATTAGGTGTATTGCATGCACTGAACTTAGCTACCACTCCATATCACATTAGCACAAAGACATTCTATATGAGTCTCCACACATCAGCCATTCCACTGCTGTCTCTGGGTATTCACTGTCCCGGGAACTGATTTTTAGCTTTCTCTGTTTCAATTAATTGTCCTCGTGCTCATTCAAACCTGAAATGCTGTTGTTTTTCAAAATGAATAAATGTAAAGATAAGTCTAAATTTGTAACAATTAACCAACTGTAAAGATGCATTTAAAAGAAAAGAATATATTTGAAAGTCTATTTTTGTGACAGGTATTAAGGTGCAAAATGCAAACCCTGTTTTGGGCTGTTTGTAATATTAGAGGCAGACACAGAAGACAGCAAGCCAGAAAATGAGCAGAAAAAATATTATTATCACAGTTAAATTTTATTGCTTGCTTTCCAGAAGCCAGGTTCTGGGGTCTCCATAATCCTTGCTGAAGTTGGTGTTGTAATATAAATCCAGTTAAAGATTATAGGAGATGCAGCTCCTAGCATTGTACAAAATCAATGTTGTCATCGATTGATTAAAGAGAAACGTTCAGCTCTGGATTCAGGTTTTGTCAAGTGAGAAACATGCATTCACATTTCATTCTAGCTGCTGTGTCACATTACCTATCATACATTGTGGTGTTATGTTTTGTCATATCATATTCTGATCCAGCTTGTTTTTTGCTTCCACAACTAGTGTTTAAACAGCGGCTTAAGGCTAAAATTTTCAAATGTAAATTCTTAATCTGATTAGATGTAATAACGGTGTAATACGATCTTTTCCCTTGCATTGAGTCACAGGAGTGGCCACTTTTATACCATTATCTTAGGAAGCTACTCAATAGCATTTAAGTATGTACTTAATTTATTTTTTCTGAATTATTGGAAATTACTAAAGGGAATTTCCTATGCACTTTCAGCATGCTGTTTCAATTAATATTACTTTATAGAGCATTATGAATTGCCAAATACAGTGAGGTTGTCCATCAACACTAGCTCTGAACAAGTTTCATACACTCAGGGGCAGATTCTGGCATCCATGCTTTTAAGATACACAATGAATCTTCAGGTGATTCCACTGAAATTGATGAAGCTTTGTGGAATAAGGGCCTATGTTTTCATAAATACATTAACTGTTTTAAACCCTTATATTATTTTATTGTTATTACTCTGTTTTATATTGATTTACTTTTATAGTGCATCATTTGTAACCAGAGCTCACATCTGTTTCTCAAGAAGCTCAAAAGCAAAACCAACAGAAAATCTAAATGTACATATGTATCAGTTATTCTGTATTTTAAAAGACAGACATTTAGGGCCAGATCCAAATAGATTCAAGTGTTGCAGCACCTAAAAATTAAATGCCTTACCCTAGAACAGCCATGCGGACTGATGGAGGTAGGCATACAGGATAGCCACAATCCATGAAGAGCATTAACTGTTTAGACTATGCATGGCTTCTACTGAGCATATGCATCTACAGAAATTGCCTCTGAAGGTGATCCAGAGATCCAGTGCTCTGGGAAGTATCTAGTATAAAACACCAGGAATGATAGGCGCAGGCATGTTTCTGACCTGCTACCTCTTCCCCTCCCCCAGAGATTAGGTTCCCAGCTCCTCCTGGAACTGACTCCTTATGTTAGAGTCCAACACATCTGTAGAGTAGGTACCTAAAATGCTGAAAATATCATTCATTTCAGTATAAAATACAGCATCCAGACTGACTTAGCTTTTCAATGACTTGTGGTGGTGCCCACTTTTTAACAGCCCAGTGCTCACTTAGGAAATGGAGCCCTGGGTCTTCAGCCCAGCATGGCTGGAGTGCATTAAAACCCATGTTTCCTACTCCCTAGAGGTACATGCAGATGTATGTGCTGTACCCAATCTATGATCACACCATGTGTTGTAGTTTGGGTATAGTTTCACACCCGTTTGTCAGTACTAGGTGCTGTTCTAATCACTAATATATAGCCACCTTCTCCAATATCCACTCTCAGAAAAGGACTTTGACTGATTTCAAGACCATAAATTAGGCAGCTGCTCGGTCTACTCAGGATCCAGAGTATGAAGAGCCAATGGTCTAGAATAAAGTGGTGATGGGAACTGGGGCACATCCTTGTGCTTAGAGTTTCTTATTGGTTAATGTGAGGTAGTTCCTTGAATTGTTGCTTGGAAGTGCCTATCTTTCACTATTGACCACATAAAGAACTTGGATTCATATTCCTGTTTACATGAATCAGCCTCATGGGGAATGGCATCTATTTTTAGGCATTGTGACATCTTAATGGGAGATGCATAAAGGACCAATGTGGATTTTGCCTTTAAGCACTGTTACTTTAGTACAATACGTTATTTGTACAACTCCTTATAAGCATTCCCATCTGAAAAGATTTCATGTCTAAGAAAGAAATAGTGACTTACACAAGGTGATCAGTAAGGAATGTAAAATCAAGCTCATGATTAACTACTTGAATGCAAGGTTCTGAACTAAATAGTAACACATCTGTCACTAGTTCTTTTCTCTGCTGAAAGTATTTTGTAAAGTTAATTTTATATATTAAGTGTGAAATCTTTACCATTTCTCTAGTTCTTCAAACTATGTGCAAGAGCTAGAGTTGCATAAATGACTTTATAAATATGGAGTGTTTTTACATGTGCTCCATGGTGTATGTGTGTCGGGGGAGAGGAGGGTCTTTAAGTGCAGTGGCTCTGAGAGCCATTCTAATTAAAGCTCCCACAGCATTGCATGTATTCAGCATCCCACACTTCAAAATGGCAGTGGGCTTGCTTTAACTAAAGCTCATCAATGAGCTTCAGTTAAAATGCCCCCACTGCCATTTTGAAGTGTGGGGATGCTGAATACACATGACACAGATGTCTGCTAATAGGCATGCTCAGCAGCTTCCAGCACATGTACAGGTGCCCCTAGATTTGGCAGAAGTAGTATTCCCTTGGCACAGACAGTGGAAAGCAACTAACAGGATCCTTCTGATGACTGCTTTACAAATCCCCACTGTAGGGGATGGGCCTGTAACTTCAGTATGTAGTGTTATAGAGATCCTAGAAGCTTAATCAGCCATATGGCAGCCCTAGGTGGCTTCTGGAACTAGAATTGATTCCAGGTCCTTCTAATTTTATATTTGGGGCCATTTCAGCTTCCAGAGCAACCCAGAATTAGAAAGCCACCTGTGCTTCCTATTTCTCTTGGAAGGGTGGTATTGTGTTATAGTGCTGAACCATAACTGATAGCGATTATTTCTTTGTTGCTCCAAGGGAGAGAGAACTTATTGTAAGCCTAACTGATTGCAAAAGATTGCCTCTCTGTGTTCAGTGTTTGCTCTGAAACTGGCACTCCGTAGTGGTAAAGCTTGAAATCTATGAAACCCACAACTTTCCTAGCCATTTTCCCTAAGGCATAAGTGGTCAAGAACTACCTCTGTGTGTTTTGAGTTAAGGTTTGGGTGGCTTTGCAGTCGTAGTGGGATGGGGAAGTGGTACTGGGCACTGGCACAGATGCACTGCCAGTGGTTGAATCTAGACTTTTATCATCAATGCCAATTTTCTCCTTACTGAGCTGTTGGACTGGAGTGAACCTGTTAAAAGCAATTTGTTATAATCAGAACTTGAAAAACTTTTTGCTTTAAACTAAAAGACTATCACTTGATTCATGGGTCATTTGAGTTTTGTGGATGCTTATATTATATCAATACTTTACCTGTGTGCTATCAGTTTCACAATCTATACTGTAATATATTGAAAAATAAGAAAGGGGGGGAAGAATCCCAAAGAAGAATTCCTCAGTGTAAACTCTACAGTCTGAATACAATGGAGGACTCTTCCTGGGATATAAACATTTTCTCAGGAAGCTTTTCAGTGTGCTAAAAAGGAAACCAAATCTTAAAATGGTTTAGAAATGTCTACATTGATCAATATTTTCCTCGACATATGAGATTCTCCACATTTCTTTCATAGTAGTAACTGTAACAGATGGTCTCCCTAACCTAAGAAAAAATAATCCAGGAGAAGAGTAATATGGATAATTACAAAACAAGACTCAGAAGGCTAAATTTGAATAGCTTTTATAAAAAAAAAAAAATGGATCGACAGATATCAGACACGTTAATTTGTAACTGTTGCCTTCATAATAAGAATTAATTCTAAGTTTGCATGTGTGTGTACACGTATACAATGACTAGACAAGACCATGGACATCTTCCATCCCTCCAGTTGAAGCTGGCCAAATGGGAGTCTAGGAGGAGTAGATATGCGAGTTCACAAAGCAAGCTAAGAAGAGGGAATGTGACTCAGTGAGATGGGCACAGTGTGGGTGACCTACAGGGACTACCTGAAAAGCACGGAACTCCATCACCAGTGCTACCTCCAGAAGATCCTTGGCATAAAGTGGGAGGTTCATCATACAAATGTCAATGACTTTGGTTATGCCAATACCACCAGAATGGAAGCATTGATTAGTCAGCATCAGCTGCAGTGGACAGGGCATTGTGTGCATGCCAAAAGTATGTTTACCAAAACAACTCCTATACTTTCAACTTGGCCAAGGACAAAGGGCACATAGCAGCCAGAGGAAATACTCCAAGCACACCCTCAAGGTGAACATTAAGTGTGGCAGTAACATCACGAACTGGGGAAAATTAGCCTGGGACAGGGCTACATGGCAACACCTTGTGAGAGAAGGTGCATTTTACTTTGTGGAAAACTTATCACGCACTGGAGGCAGAAAAATGACAGAAATAGATCAAGAAATCCATCATCTGACCTTCCCTTTAACCACCATCTATGGCATCTCCTAAAGTTGTAGACTCTCGGGTATTAGTCTTCTCAGCCATCAACAGACTCATCTACAACCCTTTACTTGACCCATAGGAGTGATCATCCTTGACCATGAGGGATTGCTGATGATGGCACAATGGAGAAGGCCCTGGATTCCAACCCCAAGCAGTGGCTCTGCATTTCAAATGTCATAGTTATTGGATAAGATAACTAAAGCAAAGTAGGATAGATTCTGTCCCTTTCAGGGCTGAAGAAGGGCCAGATTTCATGATTACTTTCTTTCAAGGGGCAAGCTTACTTTGAGTCGCACTCGCACTGATTTGCTTGCCTTTTGTCCCCATACCTATTCCTAGTTCCCAGTGGACCAGTTTCAACAGGTGGGGTGAAAATGCTTTTGGCTGTCTCTATCCCATGGCATCTAGTAGGAAGGAAACTTGAGGAGTGGGTTATTTAGGGTCAAACCCCTTCTGGGTAATGTATACCTAGAACCTTTGGCCAAATGTCTTAACTTTTAGACTGCTGGGTCAAAACAGGGGTCTACAACCTATGATCTTCAGCTTGGAGCTGGCCCATAGGAAGTTCATATCTGTCTTGTGAAGATCTGACCTGGCATGGAAGAATGGCTGGCATGTCACAGTTCTGTGCTACCAATTTCTTTATATTTTTGCCCTCTATTGTAGAGCTTGCTGCTTTGCTGAATCTACACTTGCATTTATCCTTGATTGACCCACTTCCCACCCCCTCTGCAACAACAGCAGGTCACTAGCTGCTCTGGGGGAAGGCAGTGGTGGGGCTGGCATTTTGTGACTTGACCCTTACAACCTTCACCAGCAAAAAGTTTTTGGACACTGGGCTAAAAGGTTGACCCTTACAAATATTTGTTAGATATATGTTTCTGTGAGTAACATTTCAGAAATTCACATAGAGTATATTCGTGTTTCTGGGACTACAGAATTGCTAGACACCATCAATAGCCACAAGAGATCCAAAAATGCCACTTGCATAGCTAACATCAACTACATACTACTTGACTGCCTAAAGGGGAATTGGATTTTTGCCAAAGCTATAGATGTTCCCTTCCAGTTGTATGGAAAAGGGCATCAAGCAGAGTATTAAGGAGACAGAAAGGACACTTAGAGAAAAACATAAGCTTTACTGAATATTTAATCATTGCTCACATAGATTCATGCAAAGGCACTTTCAATGTATTTGGAATGGGAACAGTATCAAAAAACAATCAGTCTAATCAGGTTTCTTTAGGGAAGAAGTAAGTAAAAACCATGGTGAATTGCTGGGGAGGTTAATGCAGGTTAGATTAACATTAAAATTGTCACTATGGAATTGAACCAAAGATAGAAATATACGTCCACTGTTGAAATTCAGTAGTAATATTCTGAGAGGTGGTTTGCTGTCAGAAGGGACGTGAAAGGTCTCCTCTTGGCTATGTCCATCTGGCACTGGTATTCATGGATTTTCAGACTAAATGAAGTTAACACTTCAGCCCAGTAGCAAAGTCACCATCCTCAACTTAACTACTTGATGATACTGTGCATGAATGTGGCTACCACACTGCAGTAATCTTTCCTGTCTCATGAAAGGGATATTCAGAACAAAGCCGACTGTACAATCTCACTCCATGCAAAGTGGTGCAGAACTTTGTGATTAGCCCACTTGAAAGTCAGTTTTAATATATTTAAAAAAAGTTATAATTTCCTACTAAAAGTTATATTCTGTTGTATGAAAGGCATCTTCTTCCTCAGCAGAGCTGCCTCTCTATATTCATAACTATACCTGTTAAATCCTCCTTCTCCTGTTAGTCCTCTCATGGCAAGTCATATCAGAATGAGCTGTTGAGTCTATGTTCTTTTTTGTACGTTAACTGAATTGTAGCCAGTGCAATGTGGAAATCTACTGAAGGCCATGGGCTTACACAGAGGTCTTTGACAGACTAATTTGTCAACGGGAGTGTTTCGATCTGGCACTCAGTGAATATTTTGCAAAGTACCTAAACTACTACTTTGGTGCCGAGATCTTTGTTTCATAGTTTCATAGTATGTAGGGGCGGAAGGGACCTGAGCAGATCATCATGTCCACCCCCCTGCCATGGCAGGAAAAAGTACTGCAGTTAAACGACCCCAGCAAGGTGTTCATCCAGCCTCCTTTTAAAGATCCCCAGGGTAGGAGCCAGCACCACTTCACTTGGAAGTTGGTTCTAGATCCTAGCCGCCCTGACAGTGAAGTAGCGCCTCCTGATGTCTAGCCCGAATCTCCCCTCTGCCAGCTTGTGACCCTTATTTCTAGTCGCTCCTGGTAGCGCTCGGGGAAACAGGGACTCCCACAATGCCTGCTGGTCCCCCCCTGACTAGTTTGTAAATGACCACTCGATTCCCCCCTCAGGCTTCCCTTGTGGAGTCTGAACAAGTTCAGGTCCCATAGCCTCTCCTCATAGGGCCTGCCCTGCTGACTCTTCATCATGCAGGTGGCTCTCCTCTGGACCCTGTCCATGTTATCTACATCCCTCCTGAAGTGCGGCACCCAGAACTGGATGCAGTATTCCAACTGCGGCCTGACCAGTGTTGCACAGAGGGGGAGGATCATCTTCTTGAACATGCTTGAGATGCATCTGTGGATGCATGACAAGTTATGGTTGGCCTTCCTGACTGCATCCCTACACTGTCAGCCCACATTCATTTTGGCATCAGAGATGACTCCAAGATCCTTTTCTGCCTCTGCACTGACAAGAAGGGAGTTTCCCAGCCTGTACGTATGCTCCTGGTTCTTCCTCCCCAGGTGCAGTACCTTGTACTTGTCAGTGTTGATACCCATCCAGTTCTCATTTGCCCACCACTGTAACCTGTCTAGGTCCAATTGGAACCTATTCCTCCTTTCTAGCATGCTCACTTCCCCCCACATCTTAGTGTCATCTGCAAATTTGAATGGTGCTTTTTACCCCCTCGTCCAAGTTGCTGATGAAGATGTTGAATAGTGCAGGCCCAAGCCCTGCAGAACCCCACTGCCCAAATCCCTCTAGGTCTAAAAAGATCTGTCCACCACCACTCTCAGGGTGTGGCCCTCCAGCCAGTTAGTGACCCATTTGATTGTGTAGATGTCGATGCCACAGTCCCCTAGTTTTTTAATGAGAATGGGGTGAGAGACAGTATCGAAGGACTTCCTAAAGTCCAGAAAGACTACATCTACTGCTACACCTTTGTCTAAGGATTTTGTGACCTGGTCATAGAAGACCACCAGGTTGGTCTGACAGGACCTGACTCTAATGAACCCATATTGGTTGCCCCTAAGCATAATCTCCCCTGCTGGCCCCTCACAGGTGTGCACCAGGATAATTCTATCAAAAAGCATACCCAGGATCGAGGTAAAACTGACTGGCCTATAGTTTTGTGGGTCCTCCTTCCTAGGTAAAGGACTTCTTGTTGTCCTTCATTTGGGTTGCTAGTCCCAGTTCTATCTCCGCCTTGGCCCTCCTGACCTCCCCCCACACACAGTACCAAGTAACCAAGGTATAGTCCTCCCTGGTGATGGCCCCTCCCTTCCATTGGGTGTACGCCTCCTTTTTAGCTAGGAGACGTTCCCATATGCTTTTGGTGAGCCATGGGGGCTTTTGCACCCTCCTGCCTTCTTTGATTCGTGTTGGGATTACCTTCCTTTGGGCTTGGCGGATCGTCTCCTTAAGGAATGACCACTCTTCTTGGACACCAGACTCCTCTCTCCTCTGGGACTTCAGTGCCTTCCCCACTATTCTCCTTACCTCATTGAAATCTACCCTCCTGAAGTCTAGGGCTGCTGCCTTGCTGCAGGCCTTTGCCACCTTGTGCTGGATGGTGAATTCCAGCAGGCAATGATCACTGTCTCCCAGGTGGTTGAACACCTGCATCCCGCTCGCCAGGTCATCACCCGTGGCCAGGACCAGGTCCAACAAGGTATCTCTCCTGGTGGGGCTGTGTGCCTCCTGGGTTAGATAGAGGTCCTGTATTTCAGATAGGAATCTACATGCATGGTCAGACCTGGTTGACTGCTCTTCCCAGCAGATGTCTGGAAAGTTCAGGTTGCCCATGATGACCACGTCCTTTGACCTAACTACCTCTCTGAGCTGACTTAAGAATTCCTGGTCTAGCTCTTCCCCTTGGTTGGGTGGCCTGTAGTAGACCCCCACCATTAAGTCCCTTTTTCCTTGACTTCCTTGTATTCTAACCCAGAGCACTTCACTGTGCCCCTCCTCTGACCCCATGCTACTCATTGAGGATGTGTATTTCTCCTTGACGTAGAGCGCCACACCCCCACGTTTCCTCCCTGTTCTCTCTTTCCTGTACAGCCTATAGCCCTTGATATTCATCACCCAGTCATGCATTGGGTTCCACCATGTTTCGGTGAGCCCTACTATGTCTGGGTTGGTGTCGACTAGCAGGAGGATAAGTTTCTCCAGCTTGTTCCCCATACTATGAGCATTTGTGTAGAGGCATTTGAGGCCTCCTGAAGTTGTGTGCACTGGCCCTTTAATCTCAGTACTACCCAGGCCCCTGTTGCTTACCTAGGTATTTGTTCTGCTCATCTTTGGTCTAGGCTGGGCTGTTCTTGTGGGTGTCCCTTGGTTTAGTGGTCCAAGGCTTCCTCCACCCTCGTCTTCCCCTTCCCCGATGAGCCTAGTTTAAAGCTCACTGGAGAAGATCCACCAACCTAGAAGAGAACACATGCTTACCTTTGGGGGAAAGGTGAAGCCCATCCCACCCGAGCATGTCTCTCATCCTGATGTGTGGGTCATTGTCTAGGAAGCCAAAGCCCACCTCGAGACACCATTCCCAAAGCCACAAGTTGACCTCTCTGATGCAGGTCTTGTGTCTTCTTCCAAATCCGCTCACTGGTAGGACAGAAGAGAATACCACCTGTGCCCCTATCTCCTTCAGCATGCCCTTTGTGTTTGAGATGCCAAACTTTCACCTAATTGAGAGCCCATAGGGAAAGACTGTCCCCTAATACTTTTTCTAGGGACTGCTGTAACATTTTACATTAAACAAACATTAGATAAAAGCTATCACCAGTGAAGGAAGCAAGGAGCTCAACTGAAGATTTCCTTGCACAGAAGGTGGAAGTGCCTGCATCACTGGGTTGCAGTCAAGTTCCAGCTTGTTTGCTTTTGCTCTCTTCCTCGTTCCTGTTTTTACAAATGTTGCGTTCTCTTCTCTCCAGTAACACACTTCTGACTGGAGAGATGGAAAGATGTGTCTACCTAGCATGATACATCTGCACCTCCCAAATACGCTATAGATAGGATTATATGGATTGAAAGGGTTTGTATAATATAGATGATCTATTGTGTTTTTCTCTATTTTTGTGCAGCTGAAACTACAGACTACTGTTGCCCAGAAATAGTGTATAATTAAATTCATCAAATGGTAATAGTACAAGGACTCCTTCTGTTAATTCATACTATCATGTCTGGTTTTACTTTGTATATTTTGTTAACCTTTCCTCTTGGGCTTGGTATCAACCAGATACTTAGAGGTCAAGGCACTGTGAACAATGCTTTCAAAATAACAGCTTTATAAAATTCCAGATACTGAAAGGACAGTCGTAATTGTTGAAGTAACCCTTCAGGATCCTTGGTGAAGTCCTCAGGGTACCTTTTAGCAGCCTATTTACTACCCTATTCTTTCCTTTCCACATTCCTTCTAATTCTGTTTACAGGGGTTACTTTTTTTTTTTTTCTTTTCATTGTCCTTCTCTTCCAGATGATCTTCCATGAGCAATGAATATCTATAATAGTATAATAGTGATTTCTTGTTGGTTTGATCCTGAAGCCTTCTGAACCCTTAAGTTGTCTAGTTTCCCCCTTTCATTGGTCTCTCCAGCTGCAAGGTGAAAGGATCATCCTTTATTCTGTTCTGTGATTGGGCCAGCTTTCTGCTCTTGCTACTTCTGACACTTAGGTAGATGGTATTGGCTGAACAGGTTCTCATGAAGAGCATGGGGAGCTGCTGGGCTGCAAATACAGATACTGCCAAAAAAAAAAGTAACAAAGGCAGCTAATCAAAAGAATAGCCTGAATGCTCAGAACAAGAACTATGAAAAAGCAATCTGATGACATCAGCCAATATCCTGGCTGAGACTACTCCTGGTATTTCTTCTGTAGCTTGAGTTTTCCCTGCACCTAACCAGTATGAATGAAACCAACAACAAATCCATTTAATTATAGAATCAAAGAAAATTAGGCTTAGAAGGGACCTCAAGAGGTCATCTAGTTCAACCACCTGCTCAAAGTAGAACCATCCACAAATATAACATCACAGCCAAGGTTTTGTTTAGCTGGGTTGTAAAACCCTCCAAGGATGGAGAGTCCAAAATCTCTCTGGGTAACCTGTTCCACTGATTTACTACCCTCCTAATGAGAGAGTTTTTCCTGATATCTAACTTCCCTTGCTGCAACTTGAAACCATTGCTCCTTGTCATCTGCCACCACTGAGAACAGTCCAGCTCCATCCTTTTTTGAACCACCCTGCAGGTAGTTGAAAGGTGCTTTAAATTCCCACTCAGCCTTCTCTTCTCCAGACGAAATAATCCCAGTTCCCTCAGCCTCTCCTCAGAAGTCTTATTCTCCAGCCCCCTCAGCATTTTCATTGCCCTCTGCTGGACTATTTCCAATTTGTCCATATTCTTTCTGTAGTGGGATGCAACACTCCAGATGCAGCCTTGTCAGTGCTGTACAGAGGGGAAGAATCACTTCCCTTAATCTGCTGGCAATACTCCTACCAGCCTAGTATGTTTTTAACTTTCTTCACAATGAGGCCACACTGTTGGCTCATATTAATCTTATTGTCCACTGGACCGGGACCTTTTCTGTAGAGCTGCTGCTTAGCCAGTTAGTCCCCAGTCTGTACCAGTGCACGGAATTGTTCTCTCCTAAATGTAGAACTTTACACTTGTCCTTATTGAACCTCATGAGATTTATTTTGGTCCAATCTTTCAATCTCTCTAGGTCTCTCTGGATCCTAGCCCTACCCTTCAGCATATCTACTCCCCCACCCAGCTATGTGTCATCTGCAGGGATCCTGGTTTTCTCTGATTTTTAAAAGAAGTCCCCAGTTTTCAGTTAAAGTAACCCCACATCCACGTTTTTCATGGTTTAAATGAATACCACTAATATTAATATAATATTAATCTGGAAGATGAGTTGGTGTGTACCTACAAGTTTGCAGATAACCAGGGATCCTGTTTTTTTTTTCTGATTTTAAAAAAAAGATCCCCAATTTTCGGTTAAGAAAAAACACTAATTTATAGTGCATCAAATTTATATTATATAACTACATATACAACTAGTGGTTTTTCTTGGCTGAAAATTAGGGATTTTTTTTAATCAGAAAAAAAACAGGATCCATGGTCATCTGCAAACTTGCTCTAGGTGCATAGCACTCCATCTTCCAGATTCTTTCTGAAGATAATGAATAAAACTGGCCCCAAGACCAACCCCTTAGTCTCTCTACTTAAGACCAGTGCCAGCTTAACATCAAGCTATTGATTACTACTCATTGAGCCCAATGATCCAGCCAGTTTTATATCTACATCACAGTCCATTTGGCCAGCGCATACTTCCTTATCTTAGAATCATCAGTCTATTCTCTCTAGTTAGTCTATGTTACCACTCATCCCCTTTTAAGCGCTGGTAAGAGTTTATACTTACCAGTTTACCAGTATAGTTAGATTATAACTGCATAATACACACAGAATTAGTGGGAAAATAAATTTTAGCTAGTTTAATATGAGAGACTTCAAACTGTTGGATTCCCCATATAATGCACAAAATCCACTGATTGTGTGTTGCATTGAATTTAGAAGTTTTGCTTGACCTACATAAACAAGGACAAATGGGTATGAACTGGACATTAAAAAAACTTAAGATAGAAATTGATTGAAGATTTCTAATCAGAAGAGCACTGAAGTTCTGGAACAAACTTTCAAGAAGATTAGTGGGATTAGAAAATCTTATTCTTAAAATAAAGTGTGATAAGTTAATGGAAGGGATAATATGATGATGTTGCCTTTAACAACAGTGCATTGGCCTCAATGACCGAAGAGATTCCTTATATAAACTCTGAGGACCTGCAGTGCTGTTTGTTGAATATGCCACAGTTAAGTTGCTGCCTTCTAATTCTGTAGCAGATTAAAAAAATAGTACAAAGAACACATTAACTCAGTTCATGCTTAAAATATGTAGTTTTAAGACATAAACAAACAATTTCAGCTATCAAAAGAACTTAAATATTTATTATGCCATATTGTGGACAATGTCCTATTTCAAAAATGTATATTGTTATAAATTGCTTTCTATACTTTATAAATTATTACTGCAAGGTAACTTTTGTACAAATAGCAAATGGTATCAATACAATGAGTTTTGGTGTTAGAAAATTCCCCTAGCTTTAGGCCTAAATAAACTTAAATAAAGTGAAGTCAGATGGCTGGATTTAAAAAGGCAATTTTTATTCATAGTTATTGCACAGTGGTATCGATGTTAAGCGTAAGAAATAATTGCAGTATTTCATAAAATATAGTAAAAATCTCATAAACAGCAAATTTGTCACTTAAGTGGTGAAGCAAGAACAGTTGTTGCAGTATTTACATAGCAATATTGGTTGAGCAGAACCCTTGGGTAATGCAAAATAGTTAATTTGATAAAGTTGTGGGGATTTATATCGTCTATGCCTTTGAACCATTTTTCCTTTTAGTACTACATGTAGCTGTTTTTATATTTATAGGTTTAATTATTATCATACAGAGGTATGTTTAAAAAGTTCTCAGTCACACACACACGTGCACACGTGCACACACACGTGCACACACACACACACACACACGAAAAGCAGGTCTGATCTAAATTTCGCTAAAACAAAGAGGAAATATTGCTACCTGTCCCAATGGGCTTCAGCTTAGTCCAAAAGTTTGCAGGTTAACGCTCATGGATGGATCCAAGATTTTGTAAAGTGAGGTGTGGGAGCAGAAACTGCCACAGCAGGAGTGGCTGCACCTCTGCTCTCTGATTCTCCTCCTCGCTGCTCTGCTGGGATGGGCAGACAACTCCCTAGGGGTAAAAGCCAGGGTCTTTTTTAAAGCCCCAGAATCAGTTAAGAAGCTTCTCTTCTGTGCTTAATGACCCCTTCCCTCCTTTCCCCTCCTTCAGTCCTTCCTCTGCTTGCCACTGCAGGTGAAACTCCAGAGCCACTCTGGCCCACTCCATCTGGACTACACAATGAGCCGGGCTCAACCAGGGAGAGCAGCAGTGACAGTGGCAGATTGCAGAGGAGGGTTGAATGGGAGAAGAGAGGTGAGGATGTGTGGCTGAGGATGCAGGGGAAAGGAGGGATATTTCAATCTGATTCAGGAACTTTAAAATGGTCAGAAAGGGGATGTGACTGCATCATTTCACCCCCTCTGAATCCACCCCTGTTGACACCTTCCTCACTCACTCTTCTTGTTTTTTTTTTTTCTTGCATCCCTCTATTCTCTCTTTTTCTATCCTGCTTTCCATATGAATTAAGAAATACAAGTAACCAGATGCTGAAGAAAATTGTGGGTCAAATGAAATTGTTGAATGATTGACTGAAATTCAGCGGTGTATTGTGTGACCACAACAGCCCCTTCTAAATAACAGTGCTTAGAATGTTAGGGAATACATTTTTTTTTTTTTAACATGTATACCTATTGTTATATATTTTTAACATGGGTAGGTATAGGCATAGGTATGTCAGGCCAGGCCTCTCTTGGTCTGCTATCTGGTACTATGTAAACCAGTACAGCCTGTTCCGTGGTCGGGTTGTCAGCGACTAAACTGGCACTCCCGCCTGGGCTAGCCTGGGTGAGGAGGGTGTGTGGACACCCAGCAGGACTAAAAACAAGACCTGTCAAAGGGTAGATGAGCTCCTTGTGAGCCAATGGCCATCCATACCTGGAAATGAGACGGACACCACCAGGTCACTTTACTCAAAAAATCACCAATTATGTACAGCATCTAAGGTGCCCCAATAGTTGCAACAGCCTCGCAACTAATGTGACTTGATTATTGGCCTATGGCTAACATGGCTATTTGTTTCTGATAGAAATTGCATTGGCATAGACACAAGAATTGAATGTTGCAATGAGGTACAGGTACTCTACCATACTTTTGGAGGTATGTGCTGGTAATCGGTGCTCTGATATTGTTTTGCACCAAATTATACAATAGAAGTATAAATACAGGAATGGCTACTATTGGGAAAAGTGTCACTCTTTAGCTAAGAGCAGGTTTTCACAGTTTTGGATTAATAAATGATGCAAGTGGGTTAAAATGACTTACTAGAATTTACAGAAAACACTGCTAAATTGTCAGTATATTTTGTGGAATGACTCAGCTACTGTGGCTGGGTTGTCTATGGGTCATTTTCGATATGTATTTATTGTTTATGAATAGGATTTTTTTGACAGCCTTGGAAGAGACTCCAAGATTTTGTTAGCATCTTGGATAAATTTTCTTCTGTCATTGATAAGTTGGCAGAAATATGAGTATTAACAACTTCGTGTTACTAAATGAATATCAGTAGACATGTTCCTCTGTGTATTATCACTGCACTGTGTGTATAATTCATCCTTATTATAAAATATAATCTCTCAGCCAGCATTACTGAGGTTGGAACACCACACACTAATGAGACTGCAGTGATTGCTCATACGAACCTGACTCTGCTTGTTCCATAGCAGAGTCAACAAATCTTACATCATCACTTCAGTGATTCTGTTTTTATGGCAGCAGTTATGTGTACTGGAGACTCGATGCATTAATATAAATATAAGCAATAAGGTTAAAAATGCACACTCTAGGAATTGTAACAAGTCAAAGTATAGAAAGAGTTTTCCATCCAGTGAAGAGCAGTGTGAGCTAAGAATTCCATTTAATAACTCGCTTGGGATTTTGGTTACTGGCTTTTCTAAATGCCATCTATCAGCAGAGCATATAAGCAAAATCTGACAGCTCATTATCCACGGTTCATTTGCACGAACAGTCTATAGATTTACTATAATAAAATACACAGTACCCTTACTGTATACATAGCTTAAGTAACAATGGTAAAGATATAAATACAATGTGTGAAGTATCCTTCTATCATGCTGTCCAAAAATGCAGATTAGATAACACTATTTCAGTGGTTTGAATGATTTGGTAACTTGAGCATCCATTAATAGCATTCCTATTAGTGTATTGGGGAGGTTTATATAGGAAGTGTGTGACAATATTAAGTTGCAAATGTGGAGTAAAACTTAACCATATATAATTTAATAGGCCTGTCATATTATTGAAGGCAACAAATATTACTAAGGGAGTATAGTGTATGGTTATCAAGACTGGGGTCTTACATACTCTGTAGCATTATAATCACATCTGTGCCATTTGAATATTGTAGTGAAGTCCATAAATTTTAGAGTACATGGCAGAAAATTGCTGTGAATTCTGGGCATCCTCTGATAATTTTTAGATTAGATAATGGTATTGCATTCAACTGAAAACTGAACAATACAATTAGTGCTATTGACTGGATAATTCATTTTTTTCTATCAAGTTAATTTTATTTTAGGCGTTTTTCCATTGTTCTTACTTTACTTATCAGGTTCAGAAATTCATTCACTCATATCAGGCTGTTCATAACATTAAGATATTTTTCCAGGGTATAATCAAACTTTGGTAGAGCCCTCTACATTCATCTATTAGATTTGCATAATGCTAGAAATTTTTTCTTATGCAATGTGATTATTCTGGATCCAGAGTCATTGGCAAAAAGGCAAATTCTGTTGCCAGGACTGTGTATACACTTTTTGGACCAGAGAATCAAAATACAATGGGCTCTAATTATGGTACAACAGATGATGGTAAATAAAATTTTTTACATAACCCTTGTGAAAGTCCCTCACTTTTTCTTAGAACAATTGTATGTTATTCTATCACAGCAATCAGTTCTACTTCTCTTAAAAAGAGAGGATTTTCTGTAAGTGCAGAAACAGAAATCACAAAGGCATCATTTGCAATTGTTCTGGGCCTTGGAAAATCAGTGGTACCATTAAAACAGATTGATTAATCATACAGATTTATTTTTCTTTCTTTATTAAGGTATGAGATACCTACATTTCTCTTAATATTTTGTTTCAGGGTACCTATAGAAGTTACATTTAGAGTGACCTAACTAGGCTTAGGTTGAGCTAAATGCCTAATCATATTGGCACTTACAGAGCTTAACGTGGGCAAAAAATGGTGGGCCCAATCAAAGTTAGTTCACCTGACAAGGTGAACTTCATTAGATTGGGAACAGGTTAGCCCAGCCTATTGAACACCTGCATGTGTTTGGAGAACAGTCCCCGGGCTGGAACTGCAGAGCAGTCTACATCTGCTTGCCCTAGCCCTGGGGCTGTGCTCTTCTTACCCTACCTCAATCTGACCAAGCTATTTTTACCCCCCAAACCCTACACCACTGGATGGAAAACTCCCTCTCTCCACTCAGCAGAGACACCAACTCCCCCAATTCTGCCAAGCCCCCACCTCCTTGGGCCTGCTAGCTCCCCCTGATCCCACATCCATCCAAATTTACTTATTCCATTTTCCTGCACAGCTTCTGGAAGTGGTAAACTTTTGCGCACAACACCCCCTGTCTCCAATTATGCAGCTTAAAGTAAGCCACAGTGAATAACTGTACTCATCCTTATAGAGGATGAAAACCTTTATTAATTCATCAGATAGGAAAATATTAGTATTCAGTAAAATTTCCCATTGTCTTTTTTTAACCTTTTTTGATTAAATAATAGACATCTAAGATGATCCGATTCACACAGAAGTGTAACCACAATCTCTCCTTTCCTTCCTTTTTTTTTTTTTTTGTACATTACATTATACTGTTTACAGATAAAACTATATGCTTCACAGGCCCTGAAAAGATTGATAGATGAAAAACTTTAACAAGTGCTTTATCAGCTGCCTGCCGATCCTTAATGTAGCTTAGCAAACATGAGCTATAGCCTATAAAAATACCTGTAACTCATTGTAGAGAGAAGTCTATTAGGAAGAATATTTCACAGTTCAGTTTATGAAACAAATATTTTCTGAAGAGGTAATGCTTACACTTGGGGAAATAACTAATGTAATTCAATTTAACATAATGTCTAGACACTGGACAACATTAAAGAATATAACACATAGGACTTTTTACTCATTCCAACATTTAAGGACTTTAATATTCACTCCCATTTTTAACCTCTGAATCATTCCTTCAGATGAAATAAAACATGGGTCTTCCACCATTTTAGAAAGGACAAGGACTTAATATGCTGTCACATCAGTAGAGGTGATGAGTTCCTATCTAATCCCTCCACTGTGAATGCCCTATATCTAGACTTTCATATGTATGGATTATTAAAAAAATACACAGAGTTGCTGGAATCATTGCTTCTACTGTGTCAGGCAGTGTAGGGCCTTGCATCAGAATGAATATGTTGAAGTGCATAAAGTGTCATGTTTGAAACCCAGAGAGGTTTTGGAATTATATGTTTGCTTGGGATCATGCAGATAAACAGACAGGGCATGTCTACACATGCAGGCACATGCACTTGCAGCAGCTCAGATAGGAACGGCAGAAATTTGAGCCCAGGATGTTTGCCTTAGCATATGCCTGGACATGTACTAACTGAGAGTTCCCTGCACCCTTTACCCACTGCAGGAGTCTGGCAATGGGGGCTACTGCCTGGCTATGACCATCTGCCACCTGCAACAGCATGTGGCCCCAAGGATGTGTGCCTGCCAGACCTGAGTGGGGACTGCATGGACACAGCAAAGGCACCTGCACCTCTGGGCCAACTTCCAGTGGGCCGTTGCTGCACAGTTGGCTTTTGTGCGGCACTACTGTCATGCGTGCCACTGCCCTGCCATTTGGGCAGCTATTGCCTGGAAGATGTTCTCAGTGTGGTGGCCTGCTTTGAACTGCCAAGCATATTCTCCTGGCCCCAAGTGGTCAGGAGGTCAGCCACCTCCAGCTGGATCCTGGGTGCCAGCTCTGAGCAGGCTCCTCTGCCTGGGTCCTGCCGCTTGCCTCATTAACAGGAATTCTGGTGTTCCCTATTTAAAAACTGCAAAGCCCCTGATATAAATAAATAAATAAATAAATAAAATCCCAAATTCATTCTTTAAAATACCCCTAAATCCATGTCCTTCCACAATTAAAACAAAAGTCCTTTATCTATCTATCTATCTACACATACATACAGAAAGAGAGAGAGAGAGAAATCAACCAGTTGGGCAATGTTTTATTGATATATTTAGAATTTTAAAGCATTTGAAAGCCTACCAGTGTCTATATTGTCATAATAAAATAAATTCTAAATATCTATAAGTTTTGATGTTTGCTTTTGGTTTTCTTATCATAGAACAGTTAGAGCTCCCATGACCCTTTCACTAGCAAGGATATGGAGATACAACTTCTCTTGCAGCCACAGCTCCTTCCAGCAGGTCTCATCCTGTCTAGCAGCTGGACATGATAGTTGTGTGATGGGGGGATGTGGGGTTTGCAGAAGGAGGGTGCAAAGGGGTGGGGATGTGGGCAGGTGTGTGTGCAGGTTTGGATGGATGTTGTGGGGGCTGGAGTGTGTGGGTAGCTGTGGCGGGATTGTGGAGGGACTGTAGGTGTGTGGGGGGCTGTGTGGAGGGGTTGTTCAGGAGGGATGGGTCCCCTGCCCCACCACAGGGCAGAGCCTCTCCCACACAACACGGAGGCTGACCCCCCTGCAGCGCCCCAGCTCCCTCACACATCCCATATGCCACCCTGCATGGGCCATAGCACACCTATAGCAGCTGACCCACACTGTGCAGGTGGGGAGGCTGTGCCTGGAGGCCCCAAACCTCCAAAGTTCACTGCTGCTGCATGGAGGCTGTGGGCCGGGTGAGTGGGCTGTGGGTCCTGTGGGGGGCAGGTAGGGAACCCATTCCTCCAGAGCTACCCCCCAATGGTCCCACACACCCTCACAGCCCATCCCCCTCCAGTCCCCCTACTTACTGGAATGGAGTTCTGGTCCAGGTCGCAGCAACCTGCATCACTCTTTGCCCTGCATGGGCAGGCAGTGTGCTGCAATGCTGGGACAAGGGGCAGGCATAGAGATACTCTGGCCAGCTATCAGAGCATCCCTTTGGAGGACCCAAGTCTTCAGTTGCCTCAGGGCAGAGTCCTGTACCGTGCCCTTCTAGGCTTTTATTTTTCTGGTGGTTTTTTCTTTTCTTTCTTTGTTTTTTGTTTTTTGTTTTTCATACCTGGATATCCAGGTATCAAGTTTTGAGCCCACACTGTAAGGCTTTTTTGTTCCCAGCATGCATCTTGCTGTATCTCAAACTGCTTTGAGATGTGGCAAGAGGCACGCGGGGGAGATTGATATGCCCACAGGCTGCTATTCACTCTAGTTTCCAAATAACCTCAAAGGGAAACCCATATAAAAAAAAATATTGCAGCGATACATTTTGGCCCTGCAGGGTAGAAAATGAAAGTAAGGCGATTAAACAGAACTTGATTTGGAGCTCTGGCTACAATTGCCTTGGCCAAGTCATTCAATCTGACTGGGCACATGGGCACAGAGCAAGCTGCTGTACGAAGTAGTTCCATAGTTTATTCTCCTTCTACAAACTCTGTCTCCCCCAAAATAATGCTAAGACAAAGAGAGAAAAAGGGAAAAATTTTGATTTTCTGTTGCCAAGCCCAATTTTCAGACCTACTTCATGTGCAATACAATTATCTACCAGTCTTCACTTTGTACACATTGAAAAGTTGCATTCTCTGTTGTTTTTATATGTGCTTTGCATGTACTCATGTTTCAGTGTGCTTGCAAAAATAATGCCTTATCAATGCACAAATGTGAATTATACCTTATTTGTTTTTAAACGCTCAACATCCTGATGATAGCTATGGATACATGGTTAATGACTGAGCATCTTGTTAAAATAAGTTCAGTATTGATGTATATTAGTGCATTTAATAACTAACTAAATAGCAGATATCCTTTAAAGCTAAGCATTTCCTCTTCTCTTGATACATATACATGACTACTTCTAATGGGAGAATAGTCTTTTACAATGTGTTGTTATAAAAGGGTGAATATTACAGGGCACAGTTGAGTCAGAATTCAAGATGCTGTGGCCATGTATCAGGGGATAATGTAATAAATAGCCTTTAAAATAGTTTAAAGTAAGTTTTGTGAAGCCTTCTTATCAAGGTCAGTAATTAAATTATTCTCTCAATAGTATTGATGAATCTCATTAAAAAATAAATAACCTGGTGAAGTCAATGATGTTGGTTTAGATGGAAAACAGGGTATATTTTTACCTTTTAAAGACTAGCTAAATCAGAGATATTATAGCATGAGATTTCATAAACGGAGGGCTTACTTCATCACATGCTCTGAAGGGACGGCAGGAAGTGGAGCTGAAAAATAGAAAGCTGTGATTAGAATACAAAGGCTAGGGAAGAGGGGAGGAAAAAGAAGAGGTTATTGTTGAAAATGGCAAGTTGGGTAGGAGGGAGAAAGGCAAAGCATTTAGTCCACTGAGGGATGCAAGGTATATAAAAACTAATCCAGGTAATGGTTTATCTAAGGATCCATAATTTCAGTGCAGACCATACTTAGCACAATCCAGTCTGTGGATGATTTTTTTGTTCCAGTTTCCCATTGAAGTTCATTTTTAATATTTTATTGTTTAAAAATAACCATTATGAGGTCAGCGATGGACTATCTAGTGAGATTAAGGTGTTCTGCCACAGGTTTGTGTGTCTTTCTGGAATTGACGTCAGATTTGTGTTCATTCATTTTTACACAGAGGTATCACTCCAGCTGTCCAATGTAGATAGCAGAGGAACAAGAATGACATGTATGACATTGGTAGAGGTGCAGGTAAGTGAACCTCCTATGTCATAATCCATGTTATTTGGTCCAGTGATGTGGTCTGTGTTGATGAGGGGGCACAGCTGGCAACTAAGTCTGGTGCCTTGGTGAAAAGAGAAGTTATGTAGTCAGCTGCTGGAGACAGACTGTTTGAGGTGAGGAGACTTTCTGTAACCCAGGATAAGTTTGTCCCCCATGGCTACCTTGAGATGATGATAATTTGTCAGTAGGGATTGGAGATCATTAATGATGTAGCTGAGGTGATCAAGATGGGAGCTATAATTTACATCTGAAGGGATTCTGTTGTCATTGTCTCAGGGCTGCTCTTTGATTATTGTTACTACATCATGTCAAGGCATGTGGCATCTATAGATTCAGAATGGTGCCAATGTATTTAAAGAACCTTCTGCCCCCATATCACATGGTTTGTCTTATGCCCAAATAGCACTCTAGGACCTTTGTTCATCTGGTTGCAGAAATTGCTTTATCAATATCTGTGCACCTATCAACACCCTGGACACCTCAGGGAAGGTGGGCAACTGATGAAGGGGGTGAAGGGATGGGCACACAGAATGAACCCCCTTGTCACATCAGGTTACTTTCACAAAGGGAGAATTCCTCTGACCACTCCCCCTCAGGTGATATCTTTCCCTGTTTTGTATAAAATAGCCATGTCCATGAATCTGCTTATAGACAAATCTCCTTTACAAACAGAGGAACAATGTAGAGCCCTCATGCATATTAAATGTTAATTTAAAATGTAATTATTGGGAATTCCTTAGCCCAATAAACAATTGCAGAATCCATTTGTCAACAGTTTTGAATTCTGCCAGGCAGGACCTTGGGTGCCAATTTCTGCCATTCAGCTGATGCTGATTTTCACAACCATAAATCAAGAAGGTAAATTATCTTTATTCCCACCAATGGATATTGGACTTATTCCTCTGGCAGCATCTAGAGCCAAGCACTAAAAAAAAAAAAAAAAAAGGCTGCCAAGGTGTGAAATCTATTACAGAGGAGTAATAGATATCTATGGTAAACTCATCAGCAGGGATCCTGGTGTTTTGGTTTTAAAAAAGTAACCCAACATCCACATTAAAATGAAACACCACTATGTACATATACTTTTAGAACTTTTAAAATCTAAAATTGGGAATTTTTTTTATCAGAGAAAACCAGTATCCCTGCTCATCAGTGAATCGGCATACATGATTTCCTTATTGGAAACAATCTTATTTTTCTGTTTTCCAAAATTCTGCGCTCACAATGATGGGCATCTTTAATTAGGAATAATTCATCATTCAGGAATGATGATGAAGGGGAGTCAGATTTTATACAAAGGGTACTTGTGGATCTAGTTTGGTTACTGAAAATTGCAGGACCTAGGATTTCCCCATCACAACTGTTAATATTCTCTTTTAGGAGCCTTCCGCCTTTCATCTTTGCTCTCAGATCAAGGCTTAACTCAAATAACCATTGTAACTGCCACATAAACAGGTCAAAAGACTCAGCGCTAGTCTCCCAATTCAGCTTTATTTTCTGTAGCTCACTCTGAAATGCTTAAGTGAGCTGCTGTATGGCATGCAGTCCAGTTACATGAAGCCACCTTCTCATGCATGAAGAACAAGATGGGGAATCACAAGACTAGAGAGGACTACTGACAAAAAGCTAACAATGTAAGTTAGGAAGAATTAGAACTCGGGAATGAAGGAAAAGTGATTATGAGAAAACAATATTAAAGAAAGACAAATAATTGCAAATACTCTGTCATACAAGAAAGGTGAATATAATAGGAGAAGGCATCTATCTTTTAATTATTTTAATTTTAAGGGGAGATGTCAACAGAAAAAAATGGAGAATGATGTATTGATATATTTTCAAGATGCATAAGACTAAGATTCAACAGAAGACAGGGCAGGGTGTCTTATAGACTAACTCACTTAGAGATGCAAGAGCTATCATACATTAGAGCCTGCATAAGCTACATGAAAGCATATTCCTCTGAATGAGTTTCTTTATAAGGTGCCAACTTCCCTGTCTTCTGCCCAAAGACTAACATGAGTAGCTACCTCTTTCTAAAGATCCATTCCATTTGTACTAAACAAGAGATGAGGAAATGCATTCTGGTCCAGAATCTATGTCCTAGGTGTGTAAGTGGCATTAACACAGCTTTTAGACATCTAAGTCACTTACGTGACTTTCACAATGTACAAGAACAACATTTTGTAATATGCCTATATGCTTCCTTTCTGTGTGTCTTTAATTTAGCCTGGACAATCTGTAGGTGACTACACTTGGCCTCATGCAATCCACCCAAGACCTGAAGAAGGACACTTTGTGCACAGAAGCTTGTCTAACATCTCTACCAACTTTATGGTTGGTCCAATAAAGAACCTTACTTCTTCCATGTTTTCTGGACCATCATGGTCACAACAACATTCCAACTCATCTACAACAGTTAGTTATAGTGATCCTAACAGGACATCTCCTCTGTGAATCATACCAAGCTTGATATGGATATGATGGAAGCAGATAAGGCAGTGCATAAGACTACTGGTTGGCAAAATGAGAAGAAGTATATTCACTACCCTGAGAAGAATTGGGATGGCCTCTGAAGCCACATAACACTGTCACTGGAGACAATGGGAGAGCTAGGCAGCTGAGAACTGGAAGAGGCTCATTTTCCTGAGCCCGGGGTGTGTCTACATGTGCCCCCTTCATGGCAGTTTTTAATGCGCCACCATTTAGTACTTGCTTTTAGGAAGTACTAAATGACGGTGCACGGTTATTTTTAGCAGCTGAGTTGCCATAGTGATGCGATATATCAAGGTAGCTTGTCACACACGGTGACATAGCATCGGCATCATGGTTTTTGCCTGCCGATGCTACATTGCTGTAGTGTGTCACTATGGCGACATAGTGTCACACGTAGACACACACCTTGACACCTAATTTTGAAACGAGTGTAAGCTAAATCTTAATCATTTTAGAAATGAAATGGGCTTTTTGCCTCTCTATGTTCACCTGATCTCCAGAGGTGTAACACGCACGGTTTGTTCTCTGGACAAACCCTACAAGGGAGGTGGAGGCTCGGCAGAGGGGTGGGAGAAGATGCAATTGAGCGCTGCAGTGGTGGGGGTTCTGAGAGTGTTGTGATGAGCACAGCCAGAACTTGAAAATAATCCCTGGCTGCTGCTGCTACCAAGACTGGAGCATGGTCAACCTACCTCAGTTGTTGCTCTTACAGCAGCAGCATGGTGTCCATACAGCTGGCTGCTGCTGCAAGGCTTGTCATGTATTGAACAATTCTGGTGACTCACTTTAGACCTCCCCTGTTTTTATTTGACCTTTTTTTGAAGTCCATTGATGCAAACTATAATATTTTCAACAGTAAATTCTTAACGGTTGTCCCCTTTAGTCTTTGGCCCCTGCCACACATAACCAGTTAATTATGTCTTAAGTTGTGAACTGGCCACATGTTCAGTTAATGGTGTAATAAAAGGAGGAATATGGAAGGGCCCTTTGAAACGCTAGGAGAATTAGCAGTTTCGTAATGCTCAAAACTAAAAATGTTCGTAAAGGATATGCTGAATGTTCTTCACCCTTTCCTAGTAAAATCAAAGCATATTCTAGAATGCATATATGGCAAAAGGCAGTATTTGTATGCAAAGTAATACTTCGAGCTCAGCAAACAGCATATTGATTACTTTGTTTAGATACTTTAATGACCTGATACATAACTATGAAATCTATGCAAACACATCATTTTCTTTTTTTCCTTAAGAACTACAGTGTGAAAACTTGAATCACATTGATGAGCACTTACTCACAGAAGACACTTCACTATATAGACAGACTCATCAGAGCACTTGCCCTCCTTTCTTACCTGTGGACACAATCTTGTTTGAGAAAACTGTCCTCCCTACAGTCAGTATAATAATGCTTTCCTCCACTAGCAAGACAGTATGTCTTCCAAAAAATATCACCTTAAGACTCCTTTAATAAAACAGCTGCAGGGCAGATATGAAAGAAAAGGTTATCCCATCAACAGTAAATTTTGTGAAACACCCTTCAATCAGCTGCACATATGAACTGGTTGATAAAGAATATCTGATTAGATGTTCATGAGATTTATGAGCCAGCACATCCCCCACCCAGTAGCAGTTAACACCTTGTCAGGCTGCTAACAAATTATAACAAATTAGAAATGCTGCATGTAAAAGCTATTTCATGCTATAGGATTAGTCATAAATATTGTGAGGCCTAACCTGATTTCAGTAAATCTAAAATAATTCCATTGACTACAGTAGGAGGTTCTTTGAGACTTAAGTTGGTACACCAACAGTATCTGGCCTATTACTTTCCTAGTTCTTAAATTGTTTCATATTTCTAATGCATTCATAGCAACTTTAAAGAAGCAGTAGAAGTGTCCTTATTGAAATGAATACATTTTAAGAATATGGAAAAACTTTATTGAGTAATTTCTTTAGAAAGAATCATTGTGTTTGTTTATTGTATAAAGGCACTAAAGATTAAAATGGGATAGTGGATTTCAGGCATCTCTTCTTACCATTTAAATGTATTGGTGCAGTCTCTTCTGTGGAAGAAAAACAAAATAACAATAATAATCATAAAAGCTCCTTTTGGGGAGGCATCACAGTTAATTTACATTCATCCAACACAGCAACAGTGGTTGGGGAATTTATTTAAAAGAGCCAAAGGAAGTTAGTCATCCAGTGCCTACTGAAATTTCCATTTGCTCCTATGGAAATAGCATCCATTATTGCTATCATTAGGATATAATAAGATATCATAAGTAGCATAACTTAATAAAAATATGTTTTTACATAAAACAACATTGACAACTAATTGTCAGTGAGATCAAGAGTTTGCTATATTAAGCATATACAGAAAAACTTATTTTTTCCAAATACAATAGGATCAGCTAACAAAAAAATGTACGCAATTCATGTCAATAAGCAGTTATAGATATGAATGGATATTTGTTCGGATTGGTGGAAATGTACTTATTTCAAATAATGGGAGGGAGCAAATCTCTTTCCTTCCCCCTGCCCCTGTCCAGCCTCCTTCTCCCTACCCCATGAAAAATTGTAGTTGGTCTACTCAAATGGGTAAGTTTACAAAAACTGTATGTGTTTTTAGGATTAAAAGCTAATAGAAGAAAATGTCAGAGCTCTAGGTATTTCCTTCAGATGAAGTTGAAAAATATCTGTGTATTTTCACAGTGAGTAAGACATAAAAAGAGGAATGTTAGTGCCTGAATATAGAGTTCATTTTAGGACATATAGTGCTTGTGTCTTCAAATTCCACATTCTTCAGCACGAAGGGAATATCTTGTGTAATACTTGCTGCAATACACCATATATGGCAGGAAATGCTCTGCAAGACAAGTGGAAATTTAGGGCTCCAAAGACTGCAGTTCATCTTCCTTATTGGTGTTTCTTCTGTTCTTTTCTTTCTTTTTTTCTTTTTTCTTTTTTCTTTTTCTCATCTGCTATTTTCCACTCATTGTCAGAAAGGCTAACCTGGCAGTTCAGCAAAGCATCCTTGCAGGAAAACACCTGGAGGGGATAAGGAGAAACTGAAGCTCTGATGGAGGACTTTAAGGCACAATGTTTAAAAAACAAGAGCTACACAAACTGAATATTAAATTGTTACACTGAGGAGCTGGAAGTCATCTACTTTCTGCAGACATATTCTAGTTAATTGTGGCTTTGCCAGTTATAACTGAAAAGGTCATGTTTATTGCATGGAGACATTTATGCTTAAGTTAAAATGTATTCATAGGGTGTGTGGTAATAGTAAAGCAAGTTACAGCTAAGACTGGACTGGACTTTGTTATACACTCTCTACACAAATAGCAAAAGACATTCCTTATTCCAAAGTGTTTGTGGTCTAACTGGCAGCCTATGGGCTACATGCAGTGTAAGAGGGGTTTGCTGCCCCTGGCAGCAGTTGAGGTCTCTGGGCTCCTCCTCTGTCCTCCATCTTCCACATCCTTTATTTATCCCACCCTGGAGAGCAATGTGGTATGGCATGGCATGGCTCTACCCATAGCCAAGGCTACTTGCACAGGGCAGAGCAGCAGGCAAGCCCATGGCTCCGGAGCTGAGAGAGACTGGGGTATCTGCATGTATGATATAGTAACAGGGCAGCCATTCAGTGTGCAACATGGGGGGCCCATGGACCATACAATGTGTAGTCCCTGCTGGTACAGCCTGTGGAGCATGGGCCCCAATCTCTGCTTAGAAGTTGGACAGCCCTCGTCTAAATTGTCAAGAAAGAGAAAATGTGGGTGGGGCGAGGGTAGGAGGTGGGGAAGACACGTAGCATATGAATAGCATAAATAGGAATAACACTAATTTTGGTTCAGTGCCTTGTCCACTAGACCATGTTGTCACACAGGATAATGAGATAGACATTGCATATATATATTTACCAAACAGAGCCCTTGGAAATGTATAATGCTGCTTTTTCAGTTCTGCATAAATCATTCTGTGCTAGGTTTCCTTGAAAGAAGAGGGGAAGAAGGAATCAGGAAGAGAATGAGAAATGTGCTATAGAGCTAAATGACCTGAACTTTTACTAGTTTCTCACTTTCTCATTAGTTCAGAACTGCAGATCTGGATCTAAGCATACATGGAACCAGAAAGATGTGGTAGTAGCATAAGGCTGGTGGAAGGGGTGGGGGGTTGACTGGGACACCAGCCCCAGGTACTGACTCTGGACAGGGGCAATAAGAGCAGCACTCGCACAACCATTGCTGTTGCCCCATCCATAGCTGGTGCTGAGAGCACTGAAATGCCCAGTTATACCTCTGGGAAGCAGGAAAGCTGAACAAGCCCTGTAATTCCTAGGGAACCGTATAAACTGGTGAGCTGGAATCTACTCCAGATGTGTCTGAGCATTATTTTTGCCCCAGGGTATGTACTTCGCATTAAACTCAGTTCAGTCAGTGTGAGTTAGGCACTTCCTCTTTGGATGTGGAGATGACAGGCCTTTTCTTTTTTTCCTAGAGTCAGACACCTAATCTAAGGAGGGGCAGGACTTCAGATATGCCCCTGAGCCTCCCTGTTAAATGGCTATGCGCTGGATTACCCGTTAGAGACAGATAACTCTTTCCTTTGAATACGTGGAGATCCAATGATTCTAGATGCACAGCTCTGTTCTCTTCTTGGGCCCAGCATGTCCTTTTTAGATGCCGTGCATTTGAAATGGAGGTGCCCTATGAGATCTATTTGGATCTGGTCACTAGTAAAAACTGAGGCAAACTTGTTGTTGGCCCTCAACATGAATAGAAGTGAACAAACAGTGCAAGGCATTCCCACTCCTTTCATCATTATGCAGGGGTAGGGACAAGTGCAGCATTTTTGTTTGCAGAGTGCCAGGGTATTCAATCAATGGCATTAGCCACTGCAAGAAAGGGGGTAGAGCAAGCCTGGAGCACCATCCATCAAAGCTCAGCCGCCATGGGGAGTTGCAGTAAACATGTCATATGTACCTTTTAAAAATGTGAGAATTGCTTTTCTACCACATACTGCCTAAGGGCCAAGGGACTCTGCATGAGTGAGAATTCAGCCAAAGGCCCTAGCACAGTGCAGCTGCACCACATGGCTGTGGCTTTAAGCCAAAATCTGCCACTTAGGACAAAGACTTTAGGTTATAGAATCTCCTAGAAGTAAAAGCAAATAAGTAAAAATTTAGTTTGAATGCTTTTCTTTAATTGAAAGATGTATTTAGCTTGCACAAAGTGCATGCTGCAGAGACAGATGTGATGTTTTGTGCACACACGTATAGCTCTGAGATTGAAACCATTTCTGTTTTCTTGTTCTAAATAAAATCCCCACGTACTTTGCTAAGGAAATATGGCAAGTTAGAAAGTTTCAGTACCTGTCTGACTCAGGCTTCCTATCTCAGCTGTGAGGGGGCTGAGCTCCCATCAGTTTAAGTCAGCAGTGTAGGGATGAGGCCTGTCTCCCTAGGCAGTGGAAATGGTGACTTCTGGCTCACGAATGCAAATGCACAGCTACTGGCAGCTGGCACTTTTTATGTGCCTCCTCACTTACATCAGCCCCCGGGATAGTTTACCCTATCAACCCGCCACTAGTAACGTCATTGTTCTAAGTTATTCATTTCAAGCAAGATTGGACCTAGCATTAACAGGACCCATTCTCTACCCCAGTCGGAGCAAGTGGAGCTATAGCTTGGGTCCACAGTATAGCAGTGGACCTTTCACATGCTGTGAGAAAGGTGAGATGGAGGGAAGTAGGACAGACCTGCTTTTCCTCATATATTGGTCAGTGGAGTGGCTTGATATTACAACAGGAGTATGCTGCTCTTTATAAAGGCTTGAGGTAGAGGAAGATAATATATGCAAGGTTGACCCACTCAGAGGTCCCCAGTTCTTCACAGGATTTGTCTTGTTAAAGTACAGTATATCAACTGCCCCTTGCACTTTCAGTGAAAGTAATCTCATTAGCCTGACTAACGCTTCACATTCTTCCTGTATACACTTGTATGGTTTTCTGCTTGTAGACTTAACTACCAAAATAAAAAATGAACAGTGGCTCCATCTACATGAGATGCTGACTGCTCAGTAACCTGTGACTAGTGTGCGCTAGTGTCATGTGGCTGGAAGTGTGGTGCGATGCTACTGCTTAGTAGTCACGAGCTACTGCGAAGTCACCATCATGAAAAAGCTGTTCTTCAGCTCGATTGTGCAGTGGCTCTCATTACTTTGCAGTCATTTAGTACTTGTTTATACAATACTAAATGACTGCACAGTAACAACTGCATAGTCAGCATCTTGTGTAGATGTGGCCAGTGCCCACCACTTTGCTTTACACTGGCTCAGCCATTTTCTCATTACGCTCTTGAGAGATTTCCATGTTACTTTTTTTCTATTGATAACCTTAATTTTTCCCACCCTCTTTTTAATAGTGCAGTCAGTCACTGTACTGTAAAAAACATGTAAGCAAATTGGAAACTGTCCAAAAAAGTAACAAGAAGGATAAAAAGTTTATAAAATATGTCTATGAGAAAAAGGATGCAATAATTGGGTTTGTTTAGCTTAGCAGAGGGAAAACTGAGGGGAGACCATTGATTGACATAAGTGCTTGTTATAAAGAGGACTATGATCAATTATTTTATCTGTCTGTTGAATGAAGAGCCAGAAGAGATCAATATAATTTACAGTAAAAAAGATTTAAGCTGCTTATTTTAAGGCAGTCCTGATAAGGGAAACTGGAAGGAAAAAAGATACTCAAGATAGTGAGGAAACTTGAGAAAGGGATTTATGAGAATCTGTTTCTTAATTTGGCTAGATTTGTATCTTTTCCTAGTGTCTAAAAGAGGGAGTGATTGTTTAAGAAATTTATCTAAACATCCGTGTCTGTTTACTTCATCAAAGTCATGGGAATAAGCTCTTTGTTGCTATCTGAAAGCTCCTTAGTTAGAAATAACTACGGTGAAGAAGGACTAAGACCTTATCCAGGAAAGGGGCATCTGCTTCTAGGCCCTTCTTAGCCCTAAGGGGTTTCAAAACTCCAATCTTATACTGCCTAGGAGAGTATTCAAATCACCAGTGATAGGGTAAGTAGGACGTATTCAGGGCCATGTAAGGTACAGAATTCTGCTACCTGTAGACCTACCCAAAATGCTTTGTATCTCCTTTTTCACATAGGACTTAGAAAAATTATGAGAACAGTGTTACTCAGTGGTGCTCATAGGGTGGCCATTGTAGAGTTTAGTCTGGCTGTCCTCTATTAATATGGAACTGGACACCCTTATGTCCTCTGTTTTTCTATTGAAGAGAAAAATAGAGGACATAAAGGCATCTGGTTTTGTATCAATAGAGGACAGAGTAGCAGAAAACTGGAATGTCCTCTATGATGGTCACCCTAGGTTCTCAGCCTTTTGGCACCAGGATGTGGGGCCTGTCTACACCTTGGATCAGATCCCGCTTGCCAGGATTGAGCACCATGGTCCCACACTGCCTCCACGTGGTCCCACATGCAGGAATCAGGGCCTGGGGTCCCATAAAGCCTCCACCCAGACTTGCAGGGTTTGGAGGCCTTGTGTTGCTCCTGTAGGCCTGGATCAGGCCCTGCACTGCCCTGCATGCCCAACCTAGGGTTCAGGGTCCTAGTCCATGGAGCTCCCCATAAATTCATGGGGCATTCCACAAGTCAAATGACAAGATGCTGGGGGCCCAATCTGGTTTACAGGCCATGATATGAGCACCCCCTTTTCTAAACTGATGTTGCAGATGCCACTTTTGGGTTGAGCTTAAGCTGAAAGTGGCTACAACCTGACAGGAAAAAAGATCTGTCAAAATGATTAGACTCAAGGGAGAGGCAAAGTCTCTGTCAGTTTTTATTTTACCCAGCTTACATTTTCTTCCCCGAAAGCCCTCTTAAAACTGTTTCTCATACCCATTCTTAGTGACAGTTCTCTATCAGCAATTCTGGTTGGTTCAAGTAGGTCAAATTTTTGCAGAAATGCTTGTTTCTTTCAAACTGATAAATTTTAAAGACCCATCTCAAGTAATACTGTACCTTAATCAAGGCATTGCAGGTTAAAAGTTTCTTAGGTTACAACCAGGCTAAAAATCAAAGTGTTGATATGATGCAACCATGTAACTGGATTATAAAAGTTGGCCTGCTTAATGCTACTGTTCTTCATATATTTCTTGGACTGGAAAATGCCTTCCAAACTTCAAAAATAGTCTGACTTTGAACACTTGTGTTTTCTCCCCAACAGCCTGCTGTATTAAGGCATTAATTTCTAGAACTAAGAAATTCTGTGAAATGCTTAGAACTAGAAAAAATGTTCGGGAGTTTGAGTATACATGTGTTTCTGCCCCGGCGGGGGAGCTAAACAGGTGAACTCTCCTATCAAGGAGCACTAGATGGATGCTTTTAGGTCACTTCTGTCCCCAGGAGAGCCCACTGATTGACTGATGATTCATGAACTGCAGAGAGCAGGGAGGAATTCTCTCATGGAAGGAACCATCCCAAAGTGCCACAAGAGTTTTCTATAGGAAAATGCTTGTTATTTCTCCTACCACAAATGTAAAGCGTGTCCATGGACATCTTCTATTCTGCTTTTATGCACGTGCTCCCTTCAACAGAACACAGTTGGCAAATAGCAGTTTTGGAATCTAAATGTCCCAGTGCAGGTTGTTTCATCTAAATATATCTTTTATTTTATGCTTAGAACAGTTGCTCATTTCATACAATAAAATGTATCAGTCAAGTTTACTTTCCTTGAGGAAATAAATTAAAGCCAACTAAACAAAAACCACAGGGGGGAATGCATAGTCTCAAGTGCCTGCCATCTTCTTGTTACTGGTTGGTTTTATATTTCTACATTGAGCTAACACTGTTTTTTGAATACAGTAGTGTTTCACGGTAAAAAAAAATATGAAATATTCTAAAAGATTGACTTGTTTTTAAGACTAGAAACATGGTGATAGGAAATAGAAATATTAATGGAAAAGCAGGGACACGATGGCATGCAACTAGCATTTTGTGTAATGGTTTCTAAGATGTTTGTTGCTTACACATGATTTTCTTAAGCAGCTAGGAGATAAAACAGGCACTTTCATTCATCATTCTGCAAGTGTATAATGGCACTTATGAAGAAAGAAGCATTCCTCATTCTTATCCATGATAGAGCTTGCACTGGATGCTGCCTTTCTGTCTCAGGGCCTTGTTACACATGAATTATGGAGAACTTAACCCCTAGATTGTCCACACATTAACGCTGGAAACTAATTTTAAGCACACTTTAGGCAGCTTAAATGTACACCACTCCAGAGCAGGTTTATCTTTGATCCATGGTATCCAGTTCGTGTTCCATTAATTTGTGGCCACTCCCCACTGATGAGCCGCCTCAGTTACAGTCTTCTAGCATCCCATGGTGCATTGTTCCCTCCCCCACCTGGTTCTGTGCAGACAAACTTTCCAGCTCCTTAACTCTACTGCCCTGTGGATGGTTCTGGCACCAAGCTAATTCCCCCTCCCATGCCTAGAGTGTAAGCTAGTTTGTCAGGTCACAGGGCATGGATGGGTCCAGTCATGTAGTCTAGGTGGGTGGGGAGGAACAAGGTAAGGGGTCAGATTGGGTTCCCATGAGCTGAGGCTTCCTTCCTGGAGAGAGGGGCAGTACCTTCCCCCCAAGCACCTTCCCTCACAGCTTCTACCTCACAGCCACTCCAGGAACCACAGCCAACACCCACATACCCCAATCCCAAATCCTAATTTATTAAAACTTGAGACTATATTTAATGTCCTCCTTTATTTATTTATTCATTTTATTTTATCCTTCAGTGGTTGGCTGACTCAAATGTACCATCCCCACCCCCCATCTATAGTCTGTACTGCCTCACCAGCCCTGCAATGGCACGTCACAGCTGTAGCTCCCAGTCAGGCCCCTGTTTGCCAGCCCTCTAGGCTAAGTACAGATGGTAAAAAAGCCCAAGGCTGAATCAATTTAATCTTTACTGGACCTTGGCTCTAGAACACGCTCCCCATTGAAGTCTGCCAGAGCCTAAGCTTGCACATCTTCTGGAAAGGTTGTAAGATGCTTCTATTTAGACAGGTATTTAGCAAAGTATTTAGCCAGCCAGACTAGGCTGAGATATTGTTTAAGGAGCTTTTGTTTCTTACATTGCATCCACCCGGGTTTATCTCAAACCGGTTTTGGCCATTTTGAAAGTGATTTATGTGCACTGAACATCTGTTGTGTTACACATTTCAACTGGTCTCCAATCCCTTATACTGGTTTATGTGTAATTTTACCCCCTAGCCCTAGTGGCAAGTCACAGATGTCCAGGTGGGGGACAGTCAGAAGGGATTTTTAACCTTAAGGTGTGACTGTTCCAAACTCGAACTAGCACAAACACCAATCAACAGTTGAGCATCTCAGAGTGAAATGTGCAACATGGTCCTCACTGACTGTTTTTTTTAAAGCATAGAATCTATATATTACTTATTACAAAGGAGTAGATTTCTAAGAATATTTTAAAGTATTTGTGCTTACTGTATCCCCACACATTATATATTATATTCAATCTTATAGACTGTTGATTTGCACAGTATTTTTTTAAAAAAATATGAAAAAGTATGAAAAATGTGTGAAATGAATTTTAAAAGTTGCCGTAGAAAAAGCATTGATCAATGCAGTATGTGTGTGTACCACCTATGAACTCTAAAGGAAGATGTCAGGCAGTGCTGGGCTCCACTGCACTGAGACCTCATAGAAAGCAGATTTCTGCTTGATTTTCACCTGACATGGTAAAACCACCCCTTTAGAATACACGTTTAATAGCAATTATTTTGCATTTTAGCTTGGGGGGGTTGTTTTATTTTTTTGCTTTTCAATAATTTAATCTATAAGTAACTATTCAAATTACTTTATTTTTATTTCTTATCTGAAAGTAACCACATAAGTGATAACATACTAACATTCAGCTGCCTAAAGTGTGCTTAAAACTAGTTTCCGGTGTTAATATGCAGACGATCTATGGGTTAAGTTCTCCACATTAATGGTTAACAAGGCCCTGAAACAGAAAGTAACCACATATGTGATAACATATTAACATTTTAAAAGAATGCTAACTTCTCCAAGGAGATGCTTGGGAGTGGCTAAAGAGGAGGTAGGAGGCCACCCTGAATTTTGGACTGTGGGTTTAGCATCTGGTGCAATGCATTGAGGTTGAGCCAGGGGCCCTGTGCAGAGATAGTGAGAGTGAGATGGCTGAAGCCAACCGAGAAGAGCAATGCCTTACTCAAGAGAGACAGGGGCCTTGGCCACTGAACCAAGAGGCCCAAAGCCTAGAGGGAATGGGCCGAGGAATAAGGAGCCCAGAGTTAAATGAGTACTTTGATTGAGAAAAGGAAGTGCTCTGCTCAGGACCTGAGAGCTGTATGTTGAGCAAGGCAGGGTGAAGCACCCAAAGCTCACTCTGGTTTCTGAGGCAGTCTACCCAGTTGCATTTTACCATCCAGGCATGGCAGGTAAAACAGCAGGATGATACCCTGGGAGGGCAGAGTAGGAGGAAACAAAACAAGTAAGGCCACTATGCAGTGCCATAGCTGCCTCAAAGTGGGTCCTGTCATAAATAGGGTTAGTAGACATGCAGCAAGTTAGAGCAGAAGGAGGAAGTCGAAGAGTAGCAACTTGTAATTTTACCCTTAACCGTTTATTGGTAGTCTAAGTAATATGCAACAAAACTACCAGCAGGCTATGGGCATGGTGCAGAAATTTGGTAAACCAGACCTATTTATCACCTTTACTTGCAATCCTAAATGGCATGAGATCACTTACATCCCCTCACATGCTGTTTGTTTTTCCTCCGTGACTTGCAAAATGATTAAACCTGCTTATATCTGTTCAAATAATCATTTTAATGTCTTTCTGAAGCTACTAAGTGTTTAACAGATGATTTCAGAAGTTAAGTGGACTATTTTTGTATATTTTTAAGACCAGTTTTGATTTAGGGTTTCTGTAAATATTTAAAGCAAAAGACTAACTCTTTGGATCAGCTGTGTGATGACAGTGAAAAGAGGCAAACAGCTTGTACAGACCACGCCAGTTTTTTTAGGCAGAACTGGTACGTTCCACTTTACTGAAGGTTTAAAGATTTTTTTACACAAGCGAAGCAATTTGAACACAGAATATGGTTGAAGATCGACAGGAAAAAAGAAAGAGCCAAATATTAAAAGAAAAAACTGTGGCACAGTGGAAGGAAGAGGAAGAAAACTTGCGAGAGCAAATTAAATGAGTGTGAGTTGATCAACAGAGTGATATGTTTGATCATGTGTTGCAAGCTGAAACATCCTTGACCTTTAAACCTTCAGAGAACAAACAATTTATGAAGCAATTTGGTGTAAAAAATATTCCAAAAAGAATCTTATGTATGAAGAAAATATGCAACCACAATAAGCTTTTTTAGTAACAATTTGCCAGGTACATTTTTTTTTGTTTCATTAAGAAGAATGTGTTTGGTAGAACCTAATGATTACTTTGGCTGATGACACTAAGATGTGGGGCAAGGTGGACACACTTGAAGGGAGAGAGAGGCTTCAAATAGATTTAGACAGACTACAAAAGTGAGCAGATGAGAATAGGATGGGGTTTAACGTAGACAAATGCAGGGTGCTGCAGCTTGGAAGAAGGAATCCACAGCATACATACAGGCTGGGGAATTCCCCTATTGAAAGCACAGAGGTGGAACAGGATCTTGGAGTTATTACTGACTCCAAAATGAACATGAGCCACCAATGCCAGACTGCAGCCAGCAAGGCCAGCCATACCTTGTCATGCATCCAAAGATGCATCTCAAGCTGGTCCAGAGAGGTGATACTCCCCCTCTATGCAACATTTGTCAGCCTGCAATTGGAGTACTGTGTCCAGTACTGGGTGCCACATTTTAAAAAGGATGTGGCCAGCCTGGAGAGAGTTCAGAGGAGGGCCACCTACTTGGTGAGGGGGCAGCAGGACAGGCCCTATGAGAAGAGACTGAGGAACCTGAACCTATTCATCCTTGGCAAGAGGAGGCTGAGGGGGGACCAGGTGGCTGCCTACAAACTCATCAGAGGAGATCATCAGCAAATAGGAAGAGCCCTATTCTCCCCAGCACCACCTGGGGTGACGAGGAACAATGGTAATAAGCTGATGGAGAATAGGTTTAGGTTAGACATCAGAAGGCAATATTTTACAGTTA
>NW_017729032.1:81503410-81531085 GCF_001723915.1 Gavialis gangeticus
AGCATTCATTTCTGCCTGTTGCAGGGGTTCAGGCTAGATGATCTGTTCAGGTCCCTCCTGACCCTAGCTACTATGATACTCCCTTGAATTGTTACCATCTGATCCTTGAAAGGAATAGTTACAATAGATACTGTAGCAGGAAAGGCCCTGAAGATCATGATGTCACATCCTGGTAGCTGTGTTAATCCTTGCCCACTTTGACCTCTCAGGGTCCCACCCCAGTGAAGGCAGAAGCGCCATGCTGTAATGTTAAGTAAAGCGGAGAGGCTGCCCTTAGAGGTCAATGAACTTAGGGTGCTCGTCCTATTCTGCTCCTCCTCAGGCTTGACTTGGCCTGCTCAGTTCAGAGTCCTGACCCTACTGCACTGTCTCTCATTTTCACTCACTTGGGCTCTGGCCCCCCACTACACGGTCTTTTCATCTCTGGGTTTCAAAGGTCTTGAAGAGCTAGAATTTTGGCCTCTGTCCTCCCCTATAGCCACATGTATGCTGTGCAAGTGTCACTGGGTATCAACTCAGAGAGAACCCCATGGCCCCCAGTGCAGCACTTGGCCCCTGAGGCCTTAATCCTTTGTCTAGGCTTTGGCCTTCCAGTCTTGTTTGTCTTATTCTGGTTGGGCCCCTTAGCCTCTGTCTATAGCCCTAGACCTTGGCTCCTGGGCTCTAAGTCTTGTCTTACCCTCTCCGGCTCTGGGCTCCTCAGACCTCTGGTCTCACCTTCTCAGGCTGTGGGCCTGCTTATTCGGTCTTTTTAGCTGCAGGCTCTGATTCCCATGTGTAGACAAAATGAGGGGCGTGTGTGCACAACAGTTTAAACTGGGCTAAATGCTTTTGCTCCACTTTAATGGTGTTGGTGTTTGCAAGCCTTGGTGGTATATTGTGCATTAATTACAGGCAGTGTAGGAAATTCGGTGGTGTAATGTGCCTTAAATGACTTGGGGCTCAGCAAACTAAAACTCGTCTGAGGAGTTTTAGTTTGTTGCCCCTACAGCCGCGGAACAAAGCATCAGGCTCCGTGCAGCTCCGTGGCTCTGCAGGAAGCCCTGCAGACAGCCTGGCAGCAGCCTGGGAATGCAGGCTCTGCCCAAGAAAAGTGGCAAGCCTGATTTACACCCCCGCCCTCCTAGAGCCTGCCTGCCTGTCTGAGCTGCGTGGGGGCCCAGTGCTTCCCTCTACAGCTGCGGTGCCCCCTGGGACTGCCTGAGTTGGGTGCCTGTGGGCAGGTGCTGCCTGGGCGGGGGGTGGAGGGAAGAACCAGCCCCCCACCCCCCACAGCCCAGGGACTGCTCCACCTACCAGAAGCTCACCATCCCTTCCCCACCAACAGAGAGGCAGGTAACTGCAGGGTGTGTGCACAACACAGGGGTTTACTTCACCCTAATTTGAAATAGTGGGTTTAAAAACCCACCACTTCAATTTAGGGTACCCATTTTGTCTTCACATGCCCCTCCAGATCAGATAGTGATAGTGGCAGAACTGCTGCAAGCAATTCTTGCAGCCTCCAAGCCTCCCATCATAGCCACTGCTAGTCTTCCAGTGTAAACTTAAACATAGGTATAAGCTAGCTGCTTTCAAACCTAAAAGTTGTGACCATCCCTGTCAATCACAGCCCTGATTGTGCTTTCTGAACTTGGGACAAGGAGTCATATTTCTTTAATGCCTGTCCACTCTTAACAGTTCCTCCAGGGCCAGACTCTCTCTTCTTCAGTAATGGACTACAGGCCCAATTACAGATACTGAGTAAACTGAGGCACAATAATGGATTTTTCCTCTATGATGTGGCACTCATCCCTCTAAAGCCTAGTTCAAAGAATTAAAGATTAATAATTTCACATTGGTCGGAAAGGAGATTTAATTTCCATCTGCTTTAGTCTTTTTATATATAAAAGAAAAATAGTGGAAATGAGAAGGCCGAGTATGAAGAATCCAAAATATATGCCAAGTTTGTTAACCTTGTAGGACAGAGTTAAAATGCTATGAAAGTACAGGAAAAGGTATCAAACTAATAATTGGGAAGCACAGAGATATCAATACCTTTCTTTCAAAGAGTAACTTCCAGTGAATGCGTGTAATTTACATTTTGATTTGACTGTGCATTTTAGAGAAATAGAAACTTACAGAATGTGATATGTCATTTTTTTAAAAAATATAGGCTAATAAATGCATTTAATCTTTGTGTGATTAAAATGCATGAGCTCCCTTATGATTAAATCATTGACAGTAATAGCTAGGTTCAACTTCTAATTATTTTAACCACTTGCTTAAGATGCTGGGTTTGTAGTTTATTCTCACCTGCCTCTTTGAAAAAGACTTCCCTTCGAACAACAAAATGAATAAACAGCTTGTTTCAAGGGCCTCTGGCTCCATCTTGTGGTTCATTACATTGCCTAACCCTAACATTTGAAATGCCTCTTGAAAAACAGGATGCAAGGAAGCAAGAAAGTGAAGGACACAGAGAGAATAAGAATAAGAAAGACTGGATCAAACTGTAAAGTTACTTAATTCAGTGGGAACTTTTTGCAGTGACTTCACTGGGGACTTCAGTCTGTAAAGAATTCTTTTCATGTGAAACTCATGTAGCTCATCTATTCAGAAATTTATAAAGATCCAGTTTACAAAAAAGTATAGAACATGAAACCCATGAATGGTGCATGCCCCAGGCAGCTGAGGGGGCATGGCTGCACTGTCAGTAGTGGGAATGTGGCAGTGGTTGTGGAAGCCCGACGGCAGTAAGTGCAGAGCTCCTGCAGATGCCGCCGGCACTGTCAGTTGCGCCGGGGGGGAGAGACAAACACTGACCAGGGCCGGCGACAACCCGCAGGCACCATTGGCAGTGTCGGTGGTGGCCAGCTGTGATCAAGGACCGCCTCCAGGCACTGGTGGTGACATCGGTGGCAGGGTGGCAAGCAGGAACTGCCTGCAGGTGCCACTGACACTGTCAACAGGGCCTTTTTGCAGGGGATGCACCACCACACTCAGGGGGTGCACATGTACCTGCATGGACCCACTACGCATTGCCCCGATGAAACCCATTGTATGCTTTCTCCTTTATTTCCTTAGAGTTTAACGTAAATGCTTCACTTACTAAAATGAGTCTATGTTTTATAAATGAAACGTGCAGCTTTGCACATGTAAGTGAAACAATGAAAAATAATAAATGTCTATACAAGAGTTCATTTTCCTCGCTTCAATGAAGATGTTGCATACCTAGTAAAGACTCTATATAAAGCAACTGTAGGTCAGTTTTGGAAACATGGTCCCTAATGTCTAAAACCATTACAGATTTATTTGCATATATATAGACATTTCTCCTTTAGGAAACTGTATCTTAAAATGTTTATTCTGTAATCAGACATGCAAAGATTTGAAAAGTACATTATTCTAATTTCTGTGTTTTGCAGCCAATCCCACCAAAAGGGGACACACAATGAACAAAAGGGTAATATTCTGAGTGTGAGGTGTAGGCATGGGCAGATCTAGGATTTTGAAAATGGGGCTGCAGTTTTTGTAGCACATTGCCACATACATTATGATGCATATTTTTCTCAAATTAGAAGGAAACTAGAAGTTTTACTAATAACTTTAGGGCCTAGGGCTATATTATGTAATTTAAGATTGGAGCAAAAACCAACCTACATTTATTGGAATATGTGTTAATTTTCTATCTTATATATATTATGTATAAAAACACAACAAACTAGGCAAAAATAATACAAAGATGTTGTTTCATTCATCCTGTAGTCATTAGAATTAAATAGACCTATCTTTTTTTGATTCATAAAACAAAATCTAGCTTTCTCAAGCATCTTAATAGTACATCCTGTGCTTCACTGAAAGTTATTTCCACACCCAAATTCATGTTTTTAGCTAAAGTTAAAAACAATCTGCAGGGCTCTGAAATAGGAGCTACATTACCAGGAGCAGCTAACAGACAGCAGAATTGCCAAAGAAAGGATAGTTTTATTAGTGGAACATTAATACAATTAAAAAGAAGAGGGTTGTTAACACCTATGGTATGAAGTGTCTAGAAGGCATTTGGTAGATTATAATGAGCTGTGAAGTTAAGTGACCTTTTTACTGCTGCCTGAGTAGAAATGCTGCTGCTACTGCCAGGCAAGTAGCCCTCCTTGATCTGCCCCTGGGTGTAGTAGTGGTCCCTGTATACTGGATTAGAAAATGACAGAATTTGTCAGGATTCATGAACTAGGGAAACACATAACTGAGGGCTTATAGTTATGCTGTATCAGTAAAAGGTGAAGATAAATAAAATAGAAATGCCAGGGCCAGCATTACATAGTATTACTTTACATCTGTGTCTCAATTAACCTGTTAATTATAGCATAAATGGCAAGAGTTGTATACATGCACCCAGCTTGAGGCTCCATAAAATGGTAAGTCAGTCATAAATTATCCCAAGCTTCCTAACACTGGCAAGTAGAAAGGGCACTCCTCCTGCCATGCATGTGTAGTATGGCAGGAAGCATGAGTACTGGAATTGTGGATCAGATCCCATAACTCCTTTAAATGAACATGTGCCAGGGGCCTTAGGCTAAATCATTTGTAGCATTTCTGTTCCCTAGTCCTCCCTTTATTATTCTATTCTGTTCCTTTTAAGAATGACACTGGCAGTAATGGGCTGTGATGCTGAGTCAAGTATATCTGTTAAAGCTGAAAAGGGTGAATAATGAATGAAAACACGGAAACTTTCGCTCCTGATTTATTAACCTTTCATGAGAATACCTATCCTAAAATCAATCAATGTTTTTGTTTCTCTCTCTTTTTCTCTCCCTTCTTCTGACTACTTACAGAACTAAAGAGATTGTATATTTTTTAAAACAGAGGCAGCACTAATCTTTACAATTTAAATCTTTGCCTGATATTATGGTTCACATAAGACTATCCCAGCTTCCTCACTGAGCAATAGACATAACAGCTGAAAGGATATGGCCTTTTGGCTACTTTGCACTGCTGACTGTCAAGAGACTAATTTTTTACAGCCTAACTCTATGAGCAGAGTGTCTGAAAATTGCCAAAAAACACTATTCAAGAATCAATAGTGCCTGCCAAATTCTACTGGGTTGTCCAGCATAATCCAAGATGTATCCCTTTACAGTAACAGCCTATGTGAAAAAGCTGTTTGAGATGTAAGATGTAAAAGAAAAGTCATGCCTTCTCCAGAGGCAAAGTTCTGCTAGGCTTTCCCAGCTATTATTATTTGCATTAATTGCTGCTGCTTCTGCTGTTTGCTTATTATTTTCTTCCTATACACTTGTGACAAATATTGAAATTGCTTTTCTCTGTCCTTATGTATCACCCTCTTTGCAAATGTCATTTGTGATTGTTTTTTTTCTCCCCCTTTTGTCCTTTTATTACAAATAAGATTAAGTTTCAGTTTAACCTTTACCCTTCTCTCTTCTATTCAGCAAAATCTGTCTGTTTTCAGATCTGAAGTTTTGTTCTTGGTTCACATCTCTCTTGAAGTATTGTCTGTCTTTTTTTAATATCCAAATAGGATATTAGGAATAACCTTGCATATATATGTCTGCACTGCAGTTCTGTTTAATATCAGGATCCACCAGCCATAGAAACTAGCTGGTATCCTAGTTTAATTGGAGCTGCACCCCTTTTTTGAAGTTGTCCAAATCATAACTATCATAAAGCATAGTCAAGCCTCAGGGGATTACATCCATTGCTTTTACTTCCCTCTCCCTGGTAGGTTCAGTTACTTTCCATCTTTATACACAAGCCATATATTGAATTTCAGTCTCTATGGTAGGGAGACTCTTTCAAAATAAATCAGCATGTGGTATAAACTTTTTGTAACTTTTCAAGAGGTGCCATGTCCCAAATTCCTTCTTCAGCTACCTCTATTTTCTTTATACCTTCATTATTCACATATGCCACCAGTAATCCATACAAAATCATACAGTAGTAGTTTACACCACAGAATTAAGAATTATTGTGCTCCTCTAATCTGTAATGGTGATGTAAGCTTTGTAATATTTTTAAGTACTGCACCAAGTCTTGTTTGATTTGCTTTCAGTCACTGCACCTTACATACTTTTTGGACAAAAAAATAAATCCTTTTACCTCCAAGATGCTATTTGCATTCTTCTAATCTGTAAGTCCAATAAATGCTAGGACCTACCTCCATTTACAGAATGTTGCCTGAGGCATTGCCTTAAGGTATGTCCTCTAAGTAGGTTGGTTGCATAACAAAGTCATTCTTGATGCTTTACCTCGGGGAGTGGGGAAAAAAGAATTAACTTTCTCTTCTAAGCATTAAGCTTTCGTATCCAGTTGATCTACAATGACTATGAGTTCGTTAGTAGATCTCGTGGGAGGGGGAATGTTGTGGTTTCCAAGCTGTCTCCACTGCAAGGCACTTCAGGAGATTTAAGATAGGGGCACATACCGCTGAGAAAAAGTATTGGTAATAAAGGCATAAATCCCCACTTCCAGTGTTGAATGCCTTTTTTTCTTTCTGGCTGCTGCCTGAGGAAACTGGCTGATGGAGTCCTGCCTCCCTTTTTTTGTTTATGATCCAGATCAGCTCTTATTTACTCTTACTGTATTTCTAAAATACAGCAAAGGGAGCTGTTGTAAGGCTGCTCTGTATTCATTTCATATGTCTACAAGCATCTATGATCATAACTCTCATTCAATCCTTGTTTTTTTTTAAAAAGAGTGCTGTTCATATGTGGTATTATTGCCCCTACTTTATTTTCATGTTAATATCTGTTCTAGGTTAAAATTTCATTCAGTGGTTCCCAGTTTGTCAAGGCAACATATATCATGTCCTGTCTCTGCCTATTCTCTGCTTTTCAATCATTGTCTCCTTTTCTAATTCCTGTTTGATAGAAATTGTTCATATATTCTATTAAAAAGTAGTTATCTTTCTTCAGTAATAACCTTTTTCACCTCCTGTAATTTATCTATTCTCTGCTATAAACTACATTCCCCTCTTGGCCTCTTGCAGATTGCCTTGGTTTATCTCTTCAGTGGTATCTGCTCTTTTTTCCCCTACCTTTTAGAGTTAATTCTCCAAGATGCTGAGCAACTCTTAGAGGCCAGACACCCACGACCTCAGGAGTTAGTGGGAATGGATGCTGTCCCACAGCTGGAAAGAATTAAATCTTTTGTGAGTGAAACCTTTTATTAGCAATCAGCACTTATTAAGGACCTCTCTCTGCTCGTCCAGTCAGTAGTGCCAAATTGGGATGCCTGATGAGTCATAGATGTGATAGTTATGCCATTTTCTATACTTTTGTATCTGCCAGAGGGGAGACAACCTGTAAGGGAAACTGAAGAGATATGTTTGTTTAATTTGGTATAAAATACAATAGCTCTGATACCACTCTGGGAGCAATGTCCACTTCTGAATTGTAGACACTGTTTTTTTTCATCTTCTTCCTTGAGCAAAACAGCTTTTACAGTAACATAAAAACTGGTACCATGAATAAAAACAGCTCACAAGGAAGGACTGAAAATTAGTCAATATGTGCCTAAATTTTGGTAAGGCAATCCTTCAGAAGGGAGACATTGAGCAGATATCATTGACCTCATCATAGGTGGATCCAGGAGTGTGAAGAGGAAGGTACAGGACCACAGACCAGAGTTGCATGGGTAGTTATAATCTCTTCTACTAGCTCCCTGGCCCTAACACTGGAACAGGCATACCACACCACAGAAGCATCAGTTGGAGACTTTTTTAAAGTCCTTGAATCAGGTAAGACCAGTGGTGATGCACAAGGGGTGCACGGGGGTACACATGCACCCCCTGAGAGCACTGGTGCACCCCCTAACCAGCCACACTCACTGCTTAAGTGACAGGTGGGGGGGCATGTGGGAGTGCCGGTGCCCCTCCTGCAAGCACCAGCTGGGGAGCAGTGCTCCTGGAAGCAGCCACAGCTACTTCCACAAGCCTCAGTGATCAGCTGCATTGCAATTACCCAGGGGGGATACCCCTCCATTGGTGACATTGGCCCTAGTGGGACACCCCCCTGGTTAGTGAGATCTGCCACAGAGGGTCCCCCCCACCCAGTCAATGAGATTGGGTCAGCTGAGCCTGACTACCTTTTGGGGCCAACTTCCCTAGGTCCAGAGCTTGCAGGGAGTTATTAATTGATGCTCTGGTGATTTCTGCTTAGACCGGAGGGGAGACCCCCCTGTCCTGGTCAGTGAGATTGGTCATGGGGGGACCTTCCCCCGGTCACCGACTGCTCTCAGGGAGGGGGGCACATCCCCCCCTGACTAAGGTGGCACCAGTTATTCATGGGCAAGACTCTCCCCCTGCTTACCTCTTGGCACCCCTCCTTTCCCCTCTGTGTTTAGTGGCATGTCTCCTGAATCAAGTGTTATTGGTGTAATTTAGTTGTTGTCTCTGCCCATATAATGGTGTTCCCTTATCTAAAGAGTTAGGCAGGGCCTAACTATCTTTTGGGGCCAACTTCCCTAGATCCAGAGCTTGCAGAGAGTTATTAATTGATGTTCTGGTGATTTCTGCTTAGGCATACGTAACTAAGTATGACCACGTAGGCATCCTTCCAGTTACAAATTGGAGTACCTGGTGGATTTACTCTCACAATGATTTTGTAGAGTACTGGAGCTAGCACAATTTGAACTTCTCTTAGGACTTCTGCATCTTACTCTTACCTAAGTCCTAGTTAATCAGTTTCTGAGACCTATGAATATGGCCTATAAAAAGGTTAAAAAGTAGTTGTGTTTAAAAATATAGATAGGCATTGAGTGAGTTTTTCAAAACTATTTGGGTTCCTAACTATCGCTGAAGACAATAGAAGTAATCACCTTGGGCTAGATCCAGTAGAAGACTTAGACATTTAAGTCATCTAACATTCCATCGTCTTACCCCTAAGACTGCAGCACAAAGAAAACAGCAAGGAGGAAGAGGATCCATTCAATTTTCATAATATCTGAATAGGATTGTAATTAAGTACCCACTTGTATTTAAGTGCATAATAAGCAGGGATTCTGGCTATCTCTGATTTTTTAAAAAATCCCCAATTTTTGGATTTAAAAAGTAACCCAAAATCCACATTTTCCCATGATTAAAATGAAACACCACTCATTACCATTAATGGGCATTGGGCATTAAATGGGCATCCTCATGCCTTAGAAGCAATTCATTAATTACATCAAAGGCATGGCAGATGAATTAGGTGGGTGGAGTGCCCTAGACAGGTGGGTAGACCAATGTTTTGAATGGCCCCTGAAACTTCCCCGCCACAAAATGTTAAGTTTGAAATAGTTAAAATATATAGAGAAAGGTCCACATGACCAAGGATCCTGGTTTTCTCTGATAAAAAAGATCCCCAATTAGAAAAGGTAACCTAAAATTCACATTTTTCCATGATTAAAATGAAACATAACTGCTATATATTAATGATGCTTCATTTTAATCATGGAAAATACAGAATTTGGGTTACTCTTTTTAATCTAAAAATTGGGGATTTTTTTTTAATCAGAGGGAACCAGGATCCCTGCTAATAAGCATAATAGAATCTATAAAACTTTGAGAATATGGACCTAAATTTTCCCTGATATTAACTGTTCATACTATTAACTAATAGTTCTTATAGTGAATAGTAAATTGAGTTAAGAAAAGACTACAAGTTTTCAAAAGGAGGCTGGATAAGCATCTGACTGTGATAGTTTAGGCTTCCAACCCCTCTGTTCCAGCAGACCATTTAAGTCTTAACCATGAGTAGTTCTATGTAGATCAGTAGAGCTATTTGCATATGCTTATATACTTTTCTGGATCAAGGCCTAGCTGGCAACACCTGTATATCATTCCTGTAATAACTATGATATTATTTATAGCAAAATTTTCTAAATTCAGTCATAGGTACAAACTTGAGCCCTTGTATTTCTGATTAACTTATTTTGTGCCCTAATTATATAATCATTTACAGTCTTATGCTATACTAGTCAATTGCCCATCAAGAATGACAGCAGGGAGGGAGGAGGCTGGGATGGAGTGCCACCACCTAACGTCCCAAGCTGCCGCTGTTCTGCCTCTTGCAGGGAGCGGGGTGGGTCCTCAGTGCAGCTTGCAGGGAGCTGGGTCAGGCAGCTGAGGCCATCACTGCTGGCCCTTGCTCCCCCACCCCATTTCCAGTCCTTGGTGCTGCTTGCAGGGAGTGGGGTTGGGGACTGGCCTGGGCTCCCCCACCCTCTGTCTGGTCCTCAGCGTGGCTTCAGAATCATGGTGGTACTCCTTCATGCTTGGAGCACTGTGATTGGCTGTTTCCATCAGCAAATCAGAGTGCAAATAAAGTGTTATGGACAGAAAGACAGACTTAGGCTTTTATAATATTAGAATTACTACTAAAAGCATATTGATATTAAGCCGCCCTAGAGCTCTATGTGTATATATCAAAATATATACTCAATATATATATAATGAAATTGTAACTATAATCATAGTTTATGTTATTACCTTAGTACCCCATTAAAAATGACTGGATTCATTTCTAATTAAATAGAGGAAGAGAAGACTCACCTTGGGTTATTTAACTGGAAATGTTTCTACTTGGGAATATTTCAGGCATAGAAATATTGAACTGGATGATGTCTCCCAGACTATCAGGTGGATTTTCCTTTTGAAAGCCTGCAGTCCTTTTTCAACTCAACTTACTATTAGCTACAGTTAGTGAGAATTTTGGAATTGGGGACCAGGGAAAGAGTAAAGACCAGGGAAAAGTAAAGCTATTTAAGCCATATACCAAAGAGGTTTCTGAGCACTGATGCATCCTACTCAGTGCTCATCCCCTCTCCCCCTTATCTCACCTTCCCTCTCATTTAGGTTACAGATTCAGCCCTAAGCTTTTCAGGCAACTGAGGAAAAATAACAACACAAATACAAAAGTTGTCAAAGAAACCTTATTGAGGGTAAAAAATTATTTGTGGTCCTCATAGATGACCAGTAGAAGCACTGAAACATGGGATTAAAAAACAATTCTCATATAGAGATAGTTACCTTTCAACTCTAACATTGTGGTAGCAAGCTGGAATCCAGGTATGACATGTACTAGTTACTGATGGATGAATAGTCCTGTCCTTTTATACTATCCCTTCCATAAACTTGTCAAGTTTTTTTCTTGAAGAATTTCAGGTTCTTTCCCCCCAGTAATTTGTTTTGAAAACTGTTGTAACACTTCACTTACTTCTAATATCCAGTCGAAATTTGTTCATGACCAGTTTCAGCCGTTAGCTTAAAGAACTTTACTCTTTCCCTAATATTAAACCCACAAATGTATTAATAAAAATAATGATAGCTTTTCTTAGCCTTTCTTTTGCTTTATTTTATTTCATCTCATAAGGTAAGTTGAAAAAATTTAATGCATAACTTTATTTGGACCAGTTATAGAAATTAACATAATCCTCACTAGAATGATGTGGTTCTGAGCAATTATCATCCTCCCATTTTTTTTGGCATACCAAAAGCTTCCATCAAAACATTGAAGTGAGTGAACTCCTGAAAAAATTAACATAGAAGCCTTTCAATAACATTTTTTCTAGTCCATTTTTTTCTAGTCCACTCCTATTGAAATTTTGAGTTCACTGAAAATAAAACCCTTTATCTTAGACACCAGTTTCTATAGAAGAATATTCTGAATGAAAATTAACCAAATCAATTCAGGCTTTAAGTCCATTTAATTAGAGCTTAGATCATTTACAATATTCAGAGACAGCATTTCAAGTATTCAATATAATTCACTAAAGCAGTTTTATGAAGAATAGTCTGTTCAATTAGGAAAATAAAATATTCTTAAATGTAATCAGTAAAAGATCAAGCTGTTTCATGATCAAAGTACATCAATTACAGTACATATATTTGTATGACAAAATTCAACTAATTCATTAGGGCATGTGTCTACTCTCTCTAATGAAGTGTAACAATATTACAACATTTTAATTACCTAATAGGGAAGATATTCACTTTTTTCCACTGAGAAAATGAAAAAGAAGTATAGGGAAATGATGAAAAAATGCATGACAACTGTAGTTGCAGATATCTCATTCAAATTTGTCACTGATGTACAAATTTGAAAATTTCATTGGAAATGAGTACTGATAGAGACAATAATTATTAAGTGTGAAGTTGCACTAAATTAGATGTAAGATAACATCTGGTAATGATTCTATACTTTGTATAAACATATTTCCATATAAGTGTTAAGTTTGAAATAGTTAAAATATATAGGAGTATTTAGAAGATCTGCGTTTTCACGGGGATCAACTGTGGGCTGCCCGTACATATTCAGTAGGGGGTCCCACAGTGGAGCTTCATTTTTTCCTTGCTCTGCATGTACCTATAGAAGAACTTTTTGTTGTCCTTTATTTTGGTTTCCAGCTTGATCTCCATGCCTGCCTTGGCTTTCCATGTCTCATACCTCCAGACCCTAACTGCAAAAGTGTAGTTTATATGTACGGTTGCTTAACCACTTTTCCATAGCTTATATGCTTCCTTTCTCTTTCAATAGTTCCCCAATCCCTGTTGAGCCAAGTGGGTCTCTTGGCCCCTTTCCCACTTTCTGACTATGTGGGAATGGCCCCTTTTTGAGCAGAGAATTGCTCCCTTAAAGTAGCACCACAGCTCCTGAACTCCCAAATTGTCCAGTTGCTGGTTGCAGAGGGCCTCTTCACCTAGGCTCCAGAGCTTGCCAAAGTCCAGAGTCTGCCCTTCTGAAGTCTAGGTTTTCTGTTCTACTGACTGAATTCCCAGCCTTTCACTGGATGGTGAACCTGATCAGGTTGTGATTAGTGTCGCCCAGAGTACCTCCAATCCTCAGGTCACCTGCCATGCCCTCTGCTTTGGTCAGCACTAAGTCCAGAGTTGCTTTACCCTTTCCACAGCTTATGTCAAGAACAATTTATCAATAGCTGCCAAGAAGTTGGTTGACCTGCTGGAGCTGGCCAAATGGTCTTCCCAACAGATGTCAGGGTTGTTGAAGTCACCGATGATAATCAGGTCTTTTGCGCTGGCTGCCTCAGTCAGTTCTCTGGAGAATGCCTGATCACTCTCCTCTTCTTGGTAGGGAGGTCTCTAGTAGACTCCAACCATCAGATCTCCCTTCCATGGACCCCTTGTATCTTGACCCAGAGAGTCTTAAGTGACCTCTACCTGCAATCAAACGTGACCTGCAGGGAGGGGTACCACTCTTTCACATAAAGAGCCACATCTCCTCCCTTCTTCTCAACCTGATCTTTCCTATTGAGCCTATAGCCCTCAATATCCACTGCCCAATCATATGCATCATCCCACCAGGTCTCCATCAACCCAATGAGGTCAAATTCCTAAGCTACCATAAAGCGTGCCAGTTCACCCTGTTTATTGCACATTCTTCTGGTGCTCCCATAAAAACACCTAAGTTCACCCCTACTCGCCTCAGGTTTTCTGTCACTCTGCAAGTGTCTCAGGGTGTTGGTACTCATCTGGGTGTCCATGATGTGAATGCCCTCTCCTGGCTTATCTTGGCCAAAAGATTCATGTACAGCAGTGGAACCTTCCCCCTCTCCCCCAGGCATGACTAGTTTAATACCCTCCTCAGCAAGTCATCAATTCTCATAGAGAAGAACTTCTTCCCTTTGCCTGTGAGGTGAATACCATCTCTTGCGTGTAGATTAGTGCCATTGAACTGCATGTGAACATCAAGGAGTCCAAAACCAACAGGGTGTCACCATCTCTGAAGCCTTCAGTTGACTTCCTCAATGCACTCCTCCCTCCGACAATGGCTCTTAACTTGGAGGACTGAGGAGAAGACCACTTGTGCTCCTAGGTCCTTGAGCTTTGCCCTATGGTCTTGTAGTCGCTAATGGTTCTCCCGGGCTTGTTTCTTGCCACGTCACTGGTGCCCATGTGGACAAGAAGCATGGAGTAGTGGTCCATAGGGTGGGCCAGCTTTGGGATCCTTACTGTACATCTTGGATCTTAGCTCCTGGAAGGCAGCAGACCTCTTGAGCAAAGTGGTCTGGACAGCAAATGGTGCCTTCTATTCCCCACAGCAGGGAGTCTCACATGAAAATCACCCATTGTTGCTTCCTTGGTGGGGGCGGTTGTTCCTGTCCTGTCATTGGTACAGAGGACACGGATGCTTCATCCATTGATGGTGTGATAATGATAATAATGATGAGTGATAATAATAACAACAACCATGATAATCATCATAATCATTCTCATCTTCTTAAATCTGTTTAATCCAATCTCTCAATTTTTAGGATCTCATTATATTTGAACACTTACGGATGACCATCTGCCTAAATCCTTTTTTTTTAATTTTACTTTCTTTTCATCTAAATTCAGGATCATTCTCTATAGTTAATTCCCGCCCCCCCCAAGTGCCTAAATCACTTAGATGTCTATCTTCTGGTGCTTTTGAGAATAGGAAGTTAGGTGCTTTCCCCCACTTTTTTCCACCAGAGATCTTGTAAGGCTTTTTGGAGGGACAACAGACATGTTAACTTCACTTGCACTGCTGAGATATTAATGATTTCTGTGTCTTGTTTCAGATACAACAGATCCTTTTTAAGTTTTGTATTGTTTTCCCAGTAGCTAAATCTGACACTGTCAGTGAAAAATCAAAATGATTATTAGGTCATGCAACAGTACAAATTGTAATTACATCTGCCTTCTAGGCATGATGAAGTTCAGTACTTAGGGATGGAAACAGCTTAGTAAATTCCCCAGGAGTATGTATCCAGTGTACCTCATTGGCAATCACTCTTGTAAGTGAGATCCGGAGGACAGCCTCTACAACTCTTGTCTTATACCCAAAAATGCTTCAAAGATTGTGCTTCCAAGGTTGAAAACACTGTGTGTACAGATATTAAAAAAAAAAATCACCTGGCAGGTAGAGGGCCCCCTGGGTATTCAAATTCTCTTGTTCCATGGTAATGCCTCTGATCACCCCATTTGAGTCCTTTTGTGGGCCTTGATTTAGCTTTGTATGCATAGGCAGATGCATAAAAAGAAAAAATAAGTTTTGCAGTAAATCAGTGCATTTGTTTATTTAATATAAAAATGTTTCTATAGAGATAAAAAACAGAACAAAACAAAACCCTGGTTCCTGGTTTCCATATGCAAGTGATTTCAATATCACTTCAGCAGTGCTGCTCTTCTTCTGGATTTGTTCTGAATCTTAGTATCTTCTCTTATTCGAACAGCATTTGCTGTTTTCTATAAAAGATGTTACATTTGCAATTATTTTACAGTTAAAATTTTAGTCCACTGGGAGGATTTTATTACAGTAGTATGATGGATCAACAACTCTGATTATAATCATACTTTTTGCTCTGGTTCTGAGTAGATAGTTAGCTTCAGAAGGTTAATATGTGTAGGTTGCTTGCCACCTAATGACAAGAAGAGCTTAGCAGTCTTTTGTTCAAGCTCATTTAACTTTTTTGAACCTGAGGTTTCACTCAGAAATCTGTAAAATAAGCACTGGCAGCCAATTACTCAAGTTAAGTGGTGAGTAAGGCTGCATCATTTACTCTTTAACCTTCATTAGGTCTGGGCCTTCTATCTCTTGGAGATCGTAGAAAGGAGGTTGTCTTCCAAAGGATAAAGAGCAAGGGCAGAGGAGGAGATAAAGGAAGATCCAGTCAGTGCCAGGCCAAACTGGGGCTGGATATTATTCACAAGTGGGGAGATTAAGGGCAAAAAGGGTAATTTTGTGCTCCATTCCTATTGCCTTTGAATGGGGGCTGGATACTTTATAGTCCTTGCTGTCTTATGAAATATATCCTTTATTTCTCCACACCAATATTGAGATAGAAAATATTAGAGAAATAAGTATTGGATTGAGGTTGGAATTTCTGAATACTAATCCAAAATGTACAGATGTCTTGTTATCAGGTAGTAGGAAAAAGAGTTACAACAATTATTTAGGCTCAGGATCTCATCCAAGATGTACCACAGATAAAATCAGGGGGCACCTATACATGTGCCCAATGTGTTCTAATTAGAACACTTTGAAGAAGACTCAATTAATCAAATCTGATGAAGCATGCTAATTTGCATGCTCCAGCAGTCTTGGTATCACATCTTTCAGCATCCCCATGCTTCAGAATGGCAGAAGGGGTGTCTCAACTAAAGCTTATCAAATAAGCTTTTGTTAAAGCCCCCCTGCCACTGAAGTGTGGGAAGACGAATACATGAGGTGATTTGGGTACTTTAAGGCAGCTCCCAAGAGCCCCACCCCAGAGCACGTGTAAAGACACTCAAGGTTAATACAATACTTTCTAAAACTGTGTAATTAATATTTCAAAACTCATGAGCTTTATTCTCAGCTAATATAAGTTGGCAAAAATATACACCAGCTGAATGTGACCTATTGTGTGAACATTAAGTACCATAAGCACTATAATTTTTTGGATTAGTGTACCCCTGGTGACTAGATGCAGAGCAGTTTACCCCCAGCAGCCGGATGGGAAGTGGGGGAGGGAAGGGTGGTGGCATGCAGCTAGATGCAGAGTGGTGGCAGCTACCACGTGAGAGCTTGCTCCACCCCTTGCATCTGGCTGAGCAAGAAGCACCTGCACAGCAGTGCGGGATGATGTGTGGTGACGCTCCATCCCCACCCACCAGTGCTGACCCCTTAGGGCCTTCTTAAGTACCCCCAGGGGTATGCGTACCCCCAGTTGACAACCCCTGCACTATAAGTATTGGGGCAGGATGAGGAGGAGGAGCTGCTGGAGGCGGAAGTACCTGAGCAGTATCCAGGCATCTGAAGGAGCAGTGGGAGCAGCCCTGCCAGGAAGCTATGTGCACTTGCTGGGGCTAGGGAGGTAACATCAGAGGACATGGGTTGGGTGGGGGCAGGAGTGTGGCACAGCGTGCCCCAGGCAGGAGTGGGTGGGCTTGTCCCCATGCAGAGCCCATGGGCTAGATACAATTAATTGGTGGGCCAGATTTGGCCTTCAGGCCATATTTTTTGCACTCCTGTTCTAAAATGTTATTTACTTGCCTTTTTTCTTTCCATTTTCTTTTCTTTTTTTCTTTTTCTTTTTTGGTGTGTAAACAGAATTTTCCTGTGGTCCAATTCTATTCTCAGATCTGTCTGCATAGTTAATAAAATATGGACTCTTGCAGGTGTACTTGATCATAGAAGTTGGAGAAGCCAGAAATGTAAACCAAAGCAAGTAAAATATATCTAGCTGGTGTTGATGTTTCACTGATATCAATTTTATCACTTACTTTGTGACCAGGCAAATATAACTTTGTTACCGTCATGTTATTTTATGAGAATATACCCACAATGCTCACTTTGCAGTAGCTGCAGATGCCAAATACGGTTATCTTTTCCTTGAGTGAGTAAAAGTTAATGTTCTTCCAAGTGCTTATAATGGGAAAAATGACATTAAGCACAGTAATGTAATTAAAGAGCAAAACAGATGGTAACTGCAGTAATAAAATCATCCTTAGCTGTTAAGTTCTACAACATAGATTGGGTCTCATTCACATAGGCAACACTATTCCAATAAAATTAAATGCTGCAAACGTCTATGAAGTTTTGTAGCCATCCAAGAATGGGGACTGTAACAGGGGGCTTTCCCAGGGCTGGTTTGATGTTGGCCCACCCACCTGTTTCTGGGTTAACCGCCCACCTCTCTCGCCTACCATGCCTTGATGACAAATTATTATGGTGTTAATTAGGTGGGAGGCTGCACATTTCCTGGCCTGATGCCAGAACGTGCTATCTGAAGTTCTGAACCTTCCCTACACTGCAGCCCATGCCTCACAGTTGGCATCTATGTTCTTGACATCTCCAGCCCCACACTAGGCCCCATAACCCTTCAGTCTGGACCCCAAATGGATCCCTCCTATCAGGTGGCCTATTCCACCCTTTGACCCTTCTGGTCCTGGCCCCAGCATTGACCTCTGACCAGTTGAGGGTGCCTCAAGTCTGGCTTCTGAGCATCTAGCCCACACTCTGTAACATGGGTCTGCCTTCTCAGGTCCTACGATGGGGTTACCCACCCGGCTGTGGGAGCTGGGATTATTAAGGTGCCCCAACCCACCTTTCACCAGGGTGGTAACTGGCCTGGCATTTCCTGGGGGCTCCCACGCCACTAGTAGCCCCACCAGGCCACCCATCCCTAGCAGGGTGCAGTTTTAGGTCATGCCCAGGACCAAGAGCCTCCTAGCCATCCCCATAAGCTCTTGCCTTTACCTTCTAGCTGTTTCTGAGCCTCAGCTCTGCCGGCTGATGTCTCACATCTGCCAGCAGCAAATTGCTACTTTACCCTATATATATCTATCCAGGGTCTCAAAATGGCCACCATACTCAAGCACCTGGCTGCTGCCTGCTCCAGCCCTTAAAGTGGCAGGCACCAACAGTGCCCTGCCACAGGGACAAATATTATCTAATAAAATCTAACCCTAGTTATAAACTAGCAGAAAGCACATATCTAAATACTACAAGCTAGAGGCATAACAATCAGGGTTGGGACCCCATTAAAAACCTTCAGAAAAGCAGGAGAAAAGAGGAGAAGTGTGGGTTCTAAGCAGAGAGGGAGAGGCATGCAATTTCAAGAGCTTGGGGGGCCCTTAAGAGTCTTATTTGTGCCAGGAACTCCCAAACAATCCCCAGCTGCAGTTCTGGATGTGTCTGTGGCTATGGCTGTGACTGCAGTGGTGGCTGCCACTACAGTCACCACTGCCATGTTCTCTGACCACCTTGGTTTTTGCTCTTAAAACACCAGCAGCAGGGTGTCCATGTCCATGTGGTTAGGCAATTATTTTGGTACCCCTCCTAAGTTGGCACCTGGGGCTGGTACTCCTGTTGAGCACCCCTAGTTACTCGACTGCTCCAGTCAAGGTTGCATGTTTTAGATGCACCTCTGTATCATGTGCTTGACAGAATCCCAGTCCTTCTATGGTTCTCTTTGTGGTTTTAATTTACTGACATTTTCTTCCCAGTGCATCAGGACCAGGGACTGGGTATGCCAGTTTCAAAGCAAGCTGCACTCTAAAAGACATTCAAAAGAGAACAGCCTGAGAAACAGGTATCTTTGGCCTAATAAGAGGGCACTTAGTTGGAATGAATGGGGAAGTTAATTTCACTTTTTTGTATCCACATACTTGCCAGTTACTCTGACTAGTGTTGATGGATAACAGTTGTGAGGCAATCAGACTTGATTGTAATGGGAACTTTATAAACACCACAAAAATCTAGAGGTGATTAGATTGTTTCTGACTTGAAAATGACAAATGAGATTTATACAGTTTATGTAGGATATAAGGATTTTGCCTTCTGTTGATTCCTACAATCATGAAGGAAGTTCAGGCTCCTCAGTGGTTGCAGGAGGAGTAACATTCAAGATATTCATTCTTAATTTGCTATAATCTTCCTAGGTGAAAAGCCAATTTGGAATGATATACTCTTAAGAATACTAGTTTCCCCATAGCTCTCTTGCAGTTAGTAAAGATTATGCTTCAGAGACAGGTATCATACAGACATTCGGGTTTTTTTCTGAGTCACTGTTCTCTCAGGAAAAACTACAAGTGTACAGATGTTCAAGCTTTTTTTCTTTGATAAAAATAACTGGGAACAAGCATGGTTAAATCACTCCTAGGAAAGTTTCTCCTGGGAGAGTGAATGGCTGTACATGCTGTAGCTCCTCCTAGCAAAATAGAACATAGTCCTCCAGCATTCCCTCCCATCCCAGGGAGACTATGAGTGCATCTATATGTACATTTAATCATGATGTACATCTTCTGAGTATTAAGCTAATGCACAGTAAGTGACTTTGGCTAGGTGTCTGTACATGCAGGGACCTGGCACTAAATTTAGAGCCAGATCCCTCCAGCCCTAACATATGCCCCGGTGGCCACTAGGGGGAGCTCCAGCCCCTGGAGCACTTGGCAGCCATGTTTGAAGCCAGACCCATTACCAGCACTTGGCACCCATCTTTGAAACGCAGCCCTGCACTGTGATCTTTGGGTAGCTAGTTCTAGTACCCAGATGCGCTCATGCACTGAAGCATGCAAAGAGGCAGCAAGTGGCAGATATGTTCATGCCCCTTCTGTGTCCTTGTTCTATGACTGCCCCATCCCCTGGCCCTGGAAGTGAGAGACAGTGTCCTGAGCCTGCTGGCTGTCTCAGTCACCCTGTTGTCCCACCGCAGTCACCATCACCTGGCCCACAGCCATCTCACTCCGCCCAGCTCCCCCACATGCAGTGACCACCTGCCTGCCTGCTATGTGCTCTCCCAGGGCCTGTACCACCATGTGGCTGCTGCCAGACATGGTGATGACAGGCTCCAGGAGGCTACCACCAGCGCTGCCATCACCCTCCTGGCCCTCCAGGCCTGCAGTCTCTGGGCCCGCTGCACCAGCCAGGACTGGTGGCAGAGCCTCGTGCAACATGAATGGGATGACAAGCAGTGGGTCCACAATTTCAGGATGACCCAGGCCACCTTCATTGACCTGCTCCACCATCTCTGGCCCCACCTGGAGTGCCAGAACAATGGCCTACACTGAGCCCTCCCTGGTGACAACCACCTGGATCTGGTCAAGTTGCCCACTCCTTCCAGTCTGTGGTATGTGGGGCACTTGTTCAGGATGGGCAAGGCCACTTCTGGAGAAGCCATCATGGAGGCATTTGGTGCCCTGCAGGATGTGCTGGTGGACACTCTTCTCCACATCTGCAACCCCCAAGCAGTGGGGGCAGGGTTCCCCAAAGTATTGCAGTTTCCCCAATGTATTAAGACCCTGGACAAGACACACATCCTGGTGACCTGCCCAACCCATGGAGTCTGACCCTACTATAACCACAGGAGGTTCCACTAGGTGGTCCTGCAGGTGGTCATCAATCACCAGTGGATTTTCACCTAGGTCAGCATTGACTGGGCAGGCAACACTCACAATGCATGCTGCTTGAGGAACTCTGGACAGGGCATGCTGATGGAGAGTGAGCACTTTGTATCAGGGCTGGAGGACCTGCAGCTTGGAGGACCAAGCATACCCACTCCTCCTATGGTGGATGAGGCCCTACACTGGGCATCTCAATCCTTTCAAGGCCCAGTTTAATAGGTGCCTTGACCAGACCCACACCCTCATCGAGTGCACTTTTGGCCACCTCAAAGGACACTGGCAATCTCACACTGCTGTCCTTGAAGTGGCCAAGAACAACTTCCCTATGGTCATTGTAGCAGCCTGTGTTCTGCAAAATATTTTCAAGGCCTGGAGACAGCTGCTTTGAGAGGCCTGGGAAGAGGGAGTACACTAGGTGGAGACAGCAGGGCAGTGGGAATATGATCTGTGGTGGCAGTGGCAGGGGTGCCCCCTGCTCCCCCTGGTGAGGCCCCAGGCAAGCTGCGCACCAACCAGTGGGGGCTAGGGCACTGGGTGCAGGAGGCTCTGCCAGACCACCTCAAAGAACATTCCCCCATCTAGCCCACCTGCCCCACTGCCCACACCTGCCTAACCCTCCGCCCCACCCCCTACGCCAGCACTACTCTCAGGCTAGGCACATTTTTTAGACAAAAAATGCTTCGTTTACCTTACAGGGCCCACCCCGATCCCTTCCTCCAACCCCCTCAACAGTTTCCTCCCCCTTCCTCTGCAACCAGTAGAACCCTTCCACCACCCTCCTCAGTCACCACCACCAACAAAAATGCACTTTCCATTGTCAAAACTATGTACAACAGTCTCAATCTCTGTTTGTGAGTCCTGGAGTGGAGGGCTGTGGAGTGGAGCCACCTAGAGATTCAGGTGCCCTTAGAAGCCTACACTGGGGCTCCCACACAGGACAGAAGGTGGGCTGGGGCTGCATCTGCCCCCAGCACCTGGCATGGCTTTCCCTGCTCCACCCACTTCCATCCTGGGCAAGCACCTGGCCTCCCTGCCAGACACTTTCCATGGGACAGGCAGCGTGAGCTCCTGGAGGCTCTGTGTGTCTCATTCCAGGCAGGCTAGGTTCAATCACTCACATGATCAGGGAGCAGCAGGGCAGGCCCCATGAGGAGAGGCTACGGGACCTGAACCTGTTCAGCCTCCACAAGAGAAGGCTCAGGGGGGATCTAGTGGCCTGTTACAAACTAGTCAGAGGGGACCAGCAGGCATTGGAGGAGTCCCTGTTCCCTCAAGCACTACCAGGAGTGACTAGAAATAATTGTCACAAGCTAGCAGAGGGTAAATTCAGATTAGACATCAGGAGGTGCTACTTCACAGTCAGGGTGGCTAGGATCTGGAACTAACCTCCAAGCAAAGTGGTGCTGGCTCCTACCCTGGGGGTCTTTAAGACAAGGCTAGACAATCACCTTGCTAGGGTCGTTTGACCCCAGTACTCTTTCCTGCTATGGCAGGGGGTCAGACTTGATGATCTGCTCAGGTCCCTTCTGACCCTACTAACTCTGAAACTATGAAACATGGGCAGAGACTCAGCTGTCTCCTTGGCCCTCCTTCTCCAAGGCTGAGCCACATCCTGAAGGCACCTGAATCCTGGGCAGCAAGGCATCCTGCCACTGCAGGGCTGAATTGCCCAGCCAGCAAACTCATCCTGAGAGAGAGGTGCAGGGGTGCCACTAGCAAATTCCCTGTCCATGCTGCACTGCCCGCTTCCCTAGCAGGGGGTTGTGAGAGGGGGCCTTCCCTCATGCTTTAACATGAGCCCTTGAGTCTCCTGTCCCTTCTGCCAACTTAGTCCCAAGTTCACTGGCACACCAACAGGTACTGCTGCTGCAGGAACTGCTGCTCCAGCTCCAGCAACTGTACCTTGAAGAACAGCACCCATTATATTATTTTCTTGGCAGCACCTGGCAGCAGTGCGGGGCCCATGCATGCAGGGCTGACACTGGTGAGGGAGGAATATGGGGAGGGGGTTAGAGCTGGGGCTGGGCTGATCATGTCCAGGGGGCCTGGAGGCTCCCACACCCCCTGGCCAGCAGTTGGCTGCACCACCTTGCTATGCTGCCATCAGCTTCTTGGAGCTATCCAGGGTGCTGCCCATGGCATGCTGCCAATGTGTTTGCCCAGCAAGCCACATTAAGGCACCATAAGTCATGCACATGTAGACATGTTTGCCCAAATGACCTGAATGCACCTTAGGCTAAGGCACATTAAATTTAGGCACACACAAATTCACATGTAGACATGCCCAGTGTCTTCTGTATTCGGCATACCATGCTTCAATATGGCAGCAGAGTTGCTTTAACTAAAGCTTGTTCAATGAGCTTTAGTGAATGCACCCCCCACCACCATTTTTAAGTGTGGGGATGCTGAATGCATGTAATGCTAAGGCTACTAGAGCATGCTATTTAGCATGTGTCAGAGCAGGTGTCCAGCACGTTTATAGGTGCCCTAAGGTGCCATCCAGCCTGACTTTCTCCCTAAGAAGATAAGAATCCTGTTTAAAACTAGAGGCTCTTTATGGGACAGACTTCTGCTATATATGCACTAGCAGAATTTGGGGTTGGTGAGTAGGGCACAAGCCCTGGCTCCCCATCTATAGCAGGTCAGAATGTCATCTCTTAGGCAGTTCACAGTGCTGCAGGAACAGCAACATCTGGGGCTGGGCAGACTGCTCTGCACCAGTAAGAAATGGGGATGTTGAATCCCCAGGAGAAGAAAAATTGATCCACCCTTCTCCTTTCTCCTACTTTGTGGTCCTTTGCACCATCCCCAGCTGTGGGGTTTTGCCCAGGTGCTAAATCTACTACTAACACCTCTGCTAGCATATATATAAGTTATACTGCAAACTGTTTTGACTTTGGGGACCAATTGCCTTCCTTAATGTCCTTATACCTTTGATTTGGGATAAAATTTCAAGGAGAATTGAAGGAGCATCTGACAAAGAGGAATGAAATTTTATAAAAAAGCATGCCTCTCCCAGTACCTTTTAGAGAAGACACTGACTCAAGACTATAAAATATTCAACAACCTTGATGAAACTGAGGATAGTTTCCTCACCCTCTCCTACCCCCTGTCCAGGCATTTTGATTGTAGCAGCAGCCAGGGGTGATGCATAGGATGCATGGGGATGCATGTGCATCCCCTGACAGTGCTGGTGCACTCTCTGACAGGCCATGCTTCCCTCTTAGATGATGGTCGGGGGGGGCAAGCAGGTGCACCAGTCCCCCCCCCCCTTCAAGTGCTGACTGGGTAGTGGAAGCATCACTCCCAAGCCACTTCCAGGAGTGCCGCAGACATTTTCCAGAGCACCGCAGCTGCCCCCCAGTTGGCAAGTTTGGCCCATCACTGACTGGTCATTGGTGGGGCATGTGCCCCCCCATCTAAGGTAGCACCTGTCACCCATGGCAACAGCAGCTGCTGCCTCAGCTTTGCCATGGCTGGAGTTTGTGCAGGGGTGTGAGGTATGACAGAATCACTTCATCTCATGGACCCAGCCCAGCTTTGCCCAATACCTCAGCTGGGCTAGCTGGGGAAGCCCATGAGGCAAGGGAGCTCTATTCCACTCTGCACCCACCCTCCAATTCTGTGCAGGAAAAGACGAGCTGGCATCTGTGTGCTGCTCCATCCTCCCTCCCTCACTGACAGCCACACAAAACATGAAAGATTAACCCTCGTGGAAATACAAGTTCCCTAAGGCACTCTATTCTATAGTGCCTTCTGCTAATAGCTGATCTAAAGAGAGTTATGTTTTCACATGCTCAGTCATTTTAAAAGCAATTTGCAGCTATGCATGCGTGTTATGTCATGGCTGTAGAACACTTTCAGGGGCTCAACTGAGCAAAAAATGTAATTCATCTAAGTGCCCACTAACTAGATCCCTAAATTTTTCTTAACATTGAGCTTTTTAAAACATGTTGCTGCTAAAGAGCCAAAAGAGCACAAAGTGGATTTAAAAGTCCTCTCATTCACTGTGCAAAGGTGATATATGAACTTAAGGTACCTGGTAGAGTCCACAATTTCCACCTACATTTCACTCAGCAGTATATTAAAAAAAATATGCTGATCAGCTATTTCTTCAAAATGATTTGAAGTGACTGAGCACTTTCAATCATCAATTTCCTTAGAAGAAGGTGGGATTTAGGTTTACAAGCACACAAGAAACTGAAATGAGCCCTTCAATATTTTCCCTATTAATTTCACATGGTGAATAGTCTGTAGGTAATAGGAAAGCTTCCCATTATTTTTGAATTACTCGTATTCTCTTTACATTTAGTAGGTCACCTTCCATGAAACCTGAAAGTGACTACCAGTAATGTATTGGTATGCAGACAATATTAATCAAATGTAGCTCAGTGTGTTTTGCCATTTTTAAATCTCTTTCCTCAGAAATGGATAAAACCCTGAAAAGATATGCTTATATTTCAGTTTTAAATGTGAGCCATTTGTAATTTCTAAGCATATGAGATTCAGCGTAGTTAGATGATGCTGAAGTAATCTGTAAAAACAAGGTAAGAATTTTTTACAAGAGCATCCAGAGGAATTAGTTCCTTTGAATTAAAAGCTATTACAACTTCTCATTTTGAGTTTATGACTAACAAGCATGTTTATCCCCCAACACTCCACCCAACACACACATACCCAGGGGAAAATGTTTACATACACACAAATATAAAATATGCATATACTGGCAACACTATATCTTTCCAGCAAAGAAAGTAAATAACTGGTATTCTCTCTTACTTTGGAAAGATTTGCAAAGAAGACATATCCAGTTCCTTAAGTTATAGACAATATACACTTGCCAAATAACATCAGTAACAAGGTACTGCTCCAAAAATAGTCATATACTGAACTCAGTTATATTCATTATGATAATAGGATAATGATTTATTACAAGGCTGGCACACTGATGTAATCCACTGTTAAGTAAACCAGGCTCACTTAGTTATGGAATTTCCAGAAAGCAGCATGTGTTCAGTCCTCTTGTGACAGCTATAGCTTCACTCATTAATTTTGAGTACGGGTATGAAAACTGGCAACTTGATAACAGCTCCATCAAGTGGTGGAACTGATTTATTACATTTTAAAATGGATTTATTAATAGAAAAGAACTTGGCTCTTCAATTTGGCTCAGTGTTTGGCTTCAGTAGTTAACAATGAGATCCCAGAAGATGACTGGTAAGAGAAGAAGTATGCATAATCATTACAGAAAAGCCATGCTCAAGGAGATGGACTGGAGATACAAAGGAGAAGATGAGAAAAGCTGGCTTCCACAAAAAATGAAAGTAGGAAGTGCTGGAGAGCAATGGCCCAAATATAAAAAGGGGCAAAAAAAGGCTGCAAGTGGTCTTGATCATAAAAGGTGATAGTAGAATAGCTTGTCCTAGCATTGGTCTATACCTAATTTAAGAACAGGTTAGCTTCAATAAACTTCCTGCCTAGAAATTGGCAAAACAGCCAAATGTGTTCCAGTGCAAAAATTTTTTAAAAAATCCAATACATTTTGGAGAGTAATTGTTAACTGTAGGCCAGTCAGTCTTACCTCTATCCCTAGGAAAATACTGGAAAAAATCATCAAAGAGTGCATTTGTGAAGGCCCAGCAGGCGAAATGATGCTGAACAGAAACCAGCACAGGTTCATCACAGGTAGATCCTGCCTGACAAACCTTATAGCCTTTTATGACCAGGTTACACACTGCCTTGACACAGGAGCTGAGGCTGATGTCATCTACACACTTTTGCATCCTATTCTCATAGGGAAGCTAGCAGGCTGTGGAGTGGACACCTACACATTCAGGTGGGTGGCCAACTGGCTTAGGGACCACACTCAAAGTGTGGTGGTGGATGGGTCATTCTCAGCCTGGAAGGAGGTGAGCAGTGAGGTCTCGCAGGGACTGATCCTTGGACCAGTGTTATTTAATATCTTCATCAGTGATTTGGATGAGGGTGTGGAGAGCACCCTCTCCAAGTTCGCAGATGATACCAAGTTATGGGGCAAAGTTAACACACCAGAGGGCAGGGAGCAGATACAGTCTGACCTGAACAGGTTGGATCAATGGGAGGAATAAAATAGGATGCAATCTAACAAAGATAAATGTAAGGTACTCCATCTAGGAAGGAGGAATCCCCAGCACACCTGTAGGTTGGGGGATGTCCTCCTCAACATCTCAGAGGCTCAGAGATATCTTGGAGTTATAGTTGACTCCAAGATGAATATGAGCTGGCAGTATAATGAGGCCATCAACAATCACACCTTATCATGTATTAGCAGATGCATGAATAACAGACCAAGGGAGGTGATGCTCCCCCTCTATGTGGCATTGGTCAGGCCACAGTTGGATTACTGTGTCCAGTTTTGGTCTCCACACTTCAAGAGGGACACAGAGAATCTTGAGAGGGTTCCGAGGAGGGCCACTCACATAATTAGTGGCCTCCATGAAAGACCCTATGAGGGGAGGTTGAGAGATCTGGATCTCTCCAGCCTTCACAAGAGACGTCTGAGGGGAGACCTTACAGCAGCCTATAAGTTTATCAAGGGAGGATAACAGGGAATTGGTGATTTGCTATTTACCAGACTGACTGATTGGAAGGTAGCAAATGTGGTCCTCATCTTCAAGAAAGGGAAGAGGGAGGACCCGGGCAACTATAGGCCCGTCAGTCTTACCTCAATCCTGGGGAAACTCTTTGAGAAGATCATCAAGGAGCACATTTGTGATGGGCCGGCATCAGAAATGATGCTCAGGGGCAATCAGCATGGATTTATTAGGGGGAGATCATGTCAGACCAACCTGATTGCC
>NW_017729032.1:81531188-81535283 GCF_001723915.1 Gavialis gangeticus
ACTCACTAGGGGGGACCAGAAGGGTTTGGGGGAGACGCTGTTTCCCCTAGCGCCCGCTGGCATAACAAGGAGTAATGGGCACAAGTTGATGGAGAGGAGGTATAGATTGGACATCCACAAAAACTACTTCACAGTTAGGGCGGCTAGGAGCTGGAACCAACTTCCGAGGGAAGTGGTGCTGGCCCCTACCCTGGGGGTCTTTAAGAAGAGGCTGGATGCCTACCTGGCTGGACTCATTTGAGTCCCATTTTTGTTTTGGGGTTTTTTGTTGTTCTCCCGCCCTGGTGGGGGGTCGGGCTAGAAGATCTACTAGGTCCCTTCCGACCCTAAAACTATGAAACTATGAAACTATGAAACCAGAGCACCCCAGGGAGTAACTAGGAATAATGGTTGCAAACTAGTGGAGAGTAGATTTAGGTGAGACATTAGGAAGAATTTTTTTACAGTAGGGGTGGCCAGAATCTGCAATGGGCTTCCAAGAGAGGTAGTGCTATCATCTAACTTGGAGGTCTTCAAGAGGAGGCTTGGTAGTCACCTGGCTGGGGTCATCTGACTTCAGTCCTCTTTCCTGCCAGGGGCAGGGGGTCAGAAACAATGATCCATTGTGGTCCCTTCTGACTCCACAATCTATGAATCTATGTTAGTGCGCTTTCCTTTATTTTTGTACAATACATATGAGAAAGGCCCCCCCGGCTTACCTCTATAAGTTGGTGAACTTGTAGAATGTTTATACAGTGCTTTATTAAAACAATTCCTTGCAGCTATGTCTTTCAAACCATATTCTGCTCTACTCCAGTCCTGGTCAGATAGCACTCATAAAGGACTTGATCTTACAAAGTTGTGATAGAACCACAGAGAAAAAGTCATGGGTATATCTAGAACAGACAGTCCTGGGTATTGGCCTAGGTGATGTAAGCTGGGGAAAAGCAGCTCCTCAAAATAGTGGGCCAGTAAGAGGTTGTGCTCAAGTCTCTTCTTCTATTCTCTCCTTGGATTTAAGGAATTGAGCAGTCACCTGTAAGAAACCTACCACTACACTAGGGGAGTACATCAAGGGCTCAGTGAGTAACTGTTCACCAGGGCACTCAAGGGGAAAACCACGTGTAATGGCCACAAAGTCCTGGAAGACTGATTCAGGCTCAACATTAAGAAAACTTCTTCATGGTCACGGGGTCCAGACTGTGGAATATGCTCCCTCCAGAGGTGGTGCATTCACCTACCCTGGCAATCTTCAAGAGGAGACAGAACTGTCACCTCTCTGGGGTCACCTGGCCCCCAGTTATGATTCTTGCTTGGTGCAGGGGGCTGGACCTGGTGATCTTCTGAGGTCCCTTCCAGCCATACAATCTATGAAATCTATGAAATTTTGGTTTCTAGGAATCTAAGCTGTATGATTAAAGGGGCTGCTCTTAGACATATTTGAGTACCTACTACCTATGGTTGACTAGCTGAAGAGTACTGCTTTAGTTAGGGTTACCATATTTCCAGTTCCAAAAAAGAGGACACCTGTCAGAGGGGACACCTCATTCCCAACTTACAGCCCCTCTTCTTGCTGCTGCCCCCCATTCCTGACCCACAGGGCCCTGGCCCTGACAGTGCCCCTCCCTCCTGGCCCACAGTTCCTCACCCCACCCCAGCCTATGCTGGTGGTCTTCACTTCTGACTGGCAGCCCCTGGGGGCTGCCAGTGCTCCATACTCCTGAGCCACAAGTCCCCAACTCCTCCTGTTCTCTCACTTCCAAGCCACAACTCCCTCAGCCCTACAGTTGCCCCTCACTCCTGACCCACAACTCCCTGATCCTCCAGCCCTGATGAAGGGAGCCCCCTACTACTTCCATCTTGACAGGGATGGAACACGGTGACTCTGATTCATGTGAGCAGCAGCAGAGAGAGTCCTGCCCCAGCGTGGGTGGGAGGGAACAGAAGGGGAGGCCTTTGGCACCCCTTGCCCTCAGCTGGGTCTCCAACACTAAGTGGCCTGGCCATGGCCCTCACTTTCCCCCAGGCAGTGTCTCCCAACTGCTCCACCCCTGTGAGCTCAGGCATCAGGCCCTGTGCTGCCAGCCCAGCCATGGAGCTCCTTGCTACTCTTAAACGACCTTCTGCCCCCTTCTCTTGCTGGAGGGGCAGGTGCCTGCCCCACTGCCCCTCCCTGCTGTAGACCCTGAACTTAGATAGCTTCCCTGAGCACCGGCAGGCACCCCCCAACACATGCACCCATCCCCTCCACCAACGCCTGCCACACAGACACCCCCCGGACAGTTCCCAAGCCCTGGCCCTCCAGCGCCCACAGAATTAGTGCATGCCAGCCACATTTGTGTGTGAGAGGAGATGCACGTTATGCCCCCCACCTTGTATTGCCCTCACCACACTCCCTCCAGCAGAGCAGAGCAAAATCATTTACTTGGATTTCAAAACACTGCCTGGATAGAGATCAGAGATCCAAAAAGACGACTTGTCTGGAAAAACCCAGATGTCTGGTAACCCTACTTGAGTGCATTATTTCCATTCATTGGTTTTCACTAAATACCTATGTCCTGTTCATGTTCTATTGTACATTTCTCTCCAGACTCACTAGGACTCAGTTTGTCACTGGGAGTTGCATCTTGCTCATTGCTAAGCATGGAACATTTTTCTATGTTTTGTGGAAGTCCAAAGAGGAGGATATCCAGAATTTGCCAAGTAAGGGAGATGTGCTCTTTTGTGTTTCTTTCTGTAACAGGGAACCCTGGCCCTGTTACTGAAGAGCAGTGCAGTCCCTTTAAGGACAGAGTCTTTACAGCACAATCAGCCAGCAGAATGGGGATTAAGGAACAGTCCTATAATCAGGTCAGATGGTTGAGGCAACACATGACCAGAAGAGGATTCAAGCCAGAGCTATATAAGTTAAGTCCTGGAGTTGAGCCAGTTGAGGAGGCTAGCCCTGACAGTCATGGAGTGGGGAACTCCTGACAGCAGCATGGCTGCTTCTATTGTGTTCACTTAAACAGTAGTTTTCTAGCTGTCTAACTGGTATTTTAGAATCTGCCTTTGCCCTTTGGACATGAGGACATGCACAGGCTGACTAAGCAGGTACAATAGCCTAAACATGGTCTGGGCATATATATACATACCTCAGCAGAAGTCCAGGAAGAAGTGTTGGCCCTCCCACATTTTTCTCCAATAACAAGAGTTTTAGAGCCCTAGTCAAAGAAACAGGAAACTTGGTCCTAGGTCCTTCTCACTTGGGGTTTAAACCTGCACCTTTCTTCCCAGCAGAGTGCTCTAACAATCATAACAGCACAGGCATTAAACGGTCTCTCCTCTAGACATCCTTTGAATCTGAGCCTTGCATTTAACATGCATTGGATAAAACAGATACAGAATAGTGCAGTAGGGAAGGGTCAAAGAACATACAATCCTACCCTAAATGTCTTGCTATGACCCAAGTGTGTTTACCTTCACATTGTTATTTAAAATTGTCAATTGCTCAAATTAACAGTGAGACCTTAAAAAGGAGATAAAGCAAAATGTTGTGTTTATTGATTACATGAAGCAGATACATAAGCTTGGACACACCAGTCATACAAACAAACATACACAAACACACATACAAACAGACATAGACAAACAGACAAAATCACTCCAGTAAGATGTTATAGTTACCAACATATGGCAGCACTGGATGGCGAATTCCAGGCTCATTGAGTGTGATGGGAGCGGGGAAAGAACAGACGTGCCTGTGCTCCATAATGTTGCAGAGAGTGGATTTCCCCATCTTGACTTGCCTGCATCTAACTTTTGTACGGATTTCAAGTCTTTGTTCAGCATTGGGGTTCTTCCATGCTCAGTCTTTAATTAGAGGTTATTTCTTATCATCTTCTGGGTTTCTCAACTTGAGAATTGTGTAGTTGGTATCTCTGCCTTGAAGTATTGTGTAGTTCAAATGTCAGGATATGCAAAATTCCATCTTCTTTGGACCTGATCACAGACAAGTCCTTCAGCCATTCATTAATTAGCTTAATTAGTTTACTGTCTGGTAACTCATACATTGGCACCTTGTTGCTTACACAATCAGTTAAAACTTCTTCTGTTTTCATGCAAATAGTTACCATT
>NW_017729032.1:81540283-81561145 GCF_001723915.1 Gavialis gangeticus
TCATACCTTTGATTTCGTTTCCTCGCGTACTGATTATTCCGATTACCGAACTTACTGGCTTTGACCCTGACTTCGATTACTTCCGGCTTCTACTTACCTGGCATTTGACGGACCTCAGCTTCCATTATCGACCACGATCTGGCTCATCCCTAATTCACCTCTCGGCTCTCGACCTCGGCTTTTCCTTTGACCTCCCATTTCATCCTTTGGACTGGCGTCACACTCTCGACCCTAACATCGTCTCATCACTACGAGTTACAGCTCTTGTTTGTTATTCGTTCATCCCTGTATAAGCTGTCGACCAGCTCTGGAACTAGCCAGCAGGCAGCCGTCCCTAGCTTTCCAGGGTTAGATAGCAAGGGCTTGCTGGTGAACCCCATGAGCTGACAGATCCCTTTGTTGTTTGTTCACATTCCAAAACTGTAACTGAAGAAAGCATCGCAACCTACGCCTTCAAAGCGTAAGTCAAATATACCCACTTTGTTTGAAACTGTTACGTTTCCGTGCCTCAGAACTCCATGCCAAAAATCCCGCCTGTTCCGTGTCCAATTGCCACCACCCGGCTGCCCAACCGTGACACCGTGAGCTTGGTTAACCAACTCCAGGACATAACTAATATGCAAAAATTCATACTACAACATATCATTGACTCCTGTCATTCTCTTCATAGGGATCTGATCTACTCATTGTGTCCAGCCACCTGTGTAGGATCATAGGGGTGAGACTTTTACTTCCTTACCCCAGACTGAGGTTGGGATGTTGGTGAAGGCAGTTATTTTTTTTTCTCTTAGCAGCAGCTGCAGGTGCTATCTAGTCTCATTCTACTATTTTGGCTGCTTGGCTTCTCTTTCATAGGGGCACTTGAATGCTGGGGCACAAGTGCCATGTCCAAAACCATTTTGTTTATATGCCCCCAGTGTGAGCTTTATGATGGCTTCTCTGAAACAAGTACCCTGCATACTAACATTTTAGCATGCAAGGCCTCCTTTCCCCAACCTTCTGCACCTTGCACTGTTATACTGCCATACGGTATGATTTTTAAAAAATGATGGAGTAGAGATATGTTATAGTTCCAACAGAAATACCAAGAATTGTAAGAGGAGTGGTTCTGTATTTAAGTCCCATCCCCACTACAAGGGTGCTTATCAGCTTGCAGAAATCTTAAGCCAATTTCTCCTTTGTGTGTAGTTTTGTCACTAAATCCTGTCACGGTTGTTCTTTAGTATATAGAAAACCTTCACTGTGGAAAAGGAAGACAATAAAGCATGTCCTCAAAACACATAGTTACTACAGCATCAAAAGACAAATCTACTCTAGGGTATTTCATTGTTTAAATTACAACTTCTCTGAAGAGCAGAAATAATCTTAAATGCATTGAGAAATATAGAAGACAGTGCATTCAGTTTTGATTGATGGTTTTAGGGATTTATAGACTAGTTTCCCCACTCGCATGAAAACTACTATCGGGGTGTTAAATAACGAATTTGGATTCACGGCCATTTATTTTGCACTACAATCAAAGGTGGGAAATTGCAAGGATTCTATTTTGGTTTACTCCCTAGATCACTGTCTTAACTCAAATATTTGGTAGGTCCCTCTATGCTCTATAGGCAATTCTAATCTAAAACTAAATGTCCTCAAGTGATCTAACTTTTGGCCCTACCCCACATCTTGTTAATGGCAGAGCACTTAGATTATTTCTGTTAGGATAAATAAAAGGTAGATTTGTGAATTCCACTAGGGAAGAGTTACTTGCCCAGACCACTTAAGTAACTGCTTACTAGAGGATGAGGTTCACAATCTGACCCAGTGGGTGCATCTCCATGAGACACTTTACTGCACAGTAGACTAAACTACTGTACAGTAAAATTATGCCATCTACATGCGTGTGGCATTTACTGCACAGTAAATTAGTCTATTGCTCAGTTGGCTAGTACCTGTAGGTACAGATGATAGATTAACTACTCAGTAGCTACTGCACAGTAATGCATGTGTAGACAACTGACCAGGAGCAAATTGCTCCCTGGGAGCCCAGACAACAGGGTGGAGTAGAACCATACCCTGCCCTGGGCAGCTGCCTCCCAGCCCCATGCCCTGATCTCCTGATTGATGTGTGGGGTTGTGAGGCAGCTACCCCAAAAGCAGGACAGTTGTCCCCATTCTCAAGAGCACAGGTCTGACCCTGGCATCCCCTGCCAGCCTAAGACTGGCACCTGGGGGAGCCTGGAGCTGTTGCTGGCTGCTTTAGTGGGGAAGAGCAGAGCAGAAATAGCCCTGAACTGAACTGTTCTGATCAGGAGCAAATTTCTCCTAATGTATACATATGTAGCTGCATTCTCAGGAAAATATGTACCCAGTGTGAATTAACTATAATGAAGGCACTTGTTCATGCCAGAATACAGTACAGGGTTGTGGAGGCATATTCTGTTGCTTAGAAACTATTAGGTCAAGAGGCAAAAATATCACAAGATAATGGGTTAACTGTTATTTTATGGACTCGGAATGAAATATCTTGACTTACTTGCTATGATTATAAAAACAGAAGCTCATAATTTGGAGTCTGATATGCAGATAATTAGAATCAGTGCAAGCAGCGTTAAACTGAACAGACTTTTTTCAGCCTCTCTAGGATGTCTAGTGCATCTGTATTATGATGTTTTTCTTCCTTCCGCTGTTTCCTCTTTGCCTTCTCTTCCCATTCTTGTGTCTCTCCTGCCAACTGCCAAACTCTTAACATATGCTTCTTACACTTATTTACATGCTTTAGGGCATCTGTGGGGGAAATGCCATGCCTATACTGCCTTCTTTCAGTATAGATCAATTCTGTATTAATTATAGAATTTTTAGGCCCAATTCATTTTAATATAATTAATTGGAAAGTAGTAAAAATACAAAATAAATAAAGAGAAGCAATGATAAAGAACCTCAGGATGTTAAAAGTATTTGTGGCATCTATACCCCAAGCCTGGTAAGATAGTACTCATGAAGGACTTGATCTTGCAAGGTTGTGCATAAAAGCTAACAGAAAAAGTCAGGAGGTGTTAATCATATATTGATTAATGTGCTGTAGTTACTGTTCCTTAAGTTTAGTACTTGGATAACCAAGAACAAAATCAATGTCCAGTACTATATGCTACTGCTCAGTAGCACTGGTGCGTGGGTTTTTTCAGATGGTAACTGTTCAGTAGCCTAATACTACTGCGCAGCAGAGTATTAGCCCGGGTTTTGCCCAGCACACTACTGTGTGGTGTTATTAGGCTACTGCACACTTAGCATCTTGTGTAGATACACCCAAGTTACTATACGTGTACCACAGATCTTTAAAATTTGGGAACTGAAATTAAGGTAGAAATAAAAGTGCATAGGAAAATAGTTATGCATTTGGTCTCTTTACAAGCATATGAGATTCAATGTAGTTTTACAATGCTTTGGCCACTGAACAGCTTTGTCTATTGACCCTTGGCAATGCACACGTGTTCATCTGGGGCCTAATTTCTAAGTGGAACTGACATTTCATCCAAGGACTTTACCCTTTCCATACTGGATGAGTATCACATCCTGACACTCAAATACAGTCAAGTAAAACATGGTCTATATTTACCAGAGCAGGCCCCACAGGTGAAATAAGCCAGGGACAACCTAGTAGGGTCTATTTGATGGGTCTTAGGAATGAGATGGGTCCAGGATAACTCTATTACCTAGGTAATTATGAACATGCTCAGCACTGGAAACTTACATGTTTAGGGAATTTTACCATTACACTTTAGATATGGAGAGAGTTTAAGCACCTACAGGATTATGTGGGTATATATAAGGAATGAACTTGTGAATGCCGATGATACCTAAATGCTGAACACAGGAACCTAACGATCTAACTCCAGTTTATTTTTAAATAAAAGCTTAGATTCTTATATATCGACAAGACTCTAAGAACTAGGCCTTTAAGGACAATGTCAAACATAATGAAAACTGGCACCACAGTCAATATGTGATCCCCCTGAAACTGGGTTCTCTATCTCTTCATTCTGTTCTTCATTTTACACTCAGTTCTGCTCTTCATTTTACATTCATTTTAGGGGTCATTATTTTGATACAGGAAAAACCAATGCTTTAAAAAAATAAGAATATGAAAAAACAAGAGAACTGTATATAGTTTATATATAGCAACACAAGCTTTTTTTTCTTCTGTAGGATCCATCATTATCTAAAAACATACTCTGCTTTAAACTTGTCAAACAGTGCAGTATTCCAGAAGATGTCAGCAGAGTATTAGAAAATCAAAACTGCAGAAGTCATCTCAGGCTGAAAAATTTAAATATTGCAGTGCTGGAAATGTCTATATTACATAGCATTGCTTAAGAAGATGGTGTCTAAAACTATTACTTGCCACTCTGATCTCATCATTGGCAGCAATGAGGGAGGATTGGAGCTCTGTGATTGCACTTTTGATCTAATGAATTGGATAGAAGGATAATGAAATATAATTTGCTGAAAAAGGCTTCAGATCTTAGTGCTGGCATGATAAAAATAAGCTAAATAAGTCCATAGTGAAGACTACAGCAACACTTCCACTGAGGAGGATAATCCTGTCAAATGCAAGGGATAATCCTCTCAAATGTGATACTTACTCACATTGAGTTATAACTTACTCTATGATTAATCTTATTGATTCTGTAGCTCTGGAATAACAAGAATCAGGAATGCCTGAGAATGTATAAAAAGTTTTATTTAAATTCTTCTGCCTCCTCCTTAATGACCTGATTCTGTTTCTGTTGAAGTCAATAACAAAATTCACATTGATTTTAATTGAGCTTCTCACATAATAAAATACTACTGTGATACGTATATATTAACAAAGTAAATGAAAATGCAGGTATGGTGGTGTAACCCAGATGGTATGCAGAGGGTACCCCCTCTCCAATTAAAGGGATGTCAATGGGTATGGGAATGCTGTGGGAATGTGGTGGCTTATCTGCAGGCTACCTCACCTCCTTACCCTATAGAACAAAGCCAAGACCAGAATGCCCAGTAATACTTAACTATTAGGTTTAATGATACAACATAACATAAAACATATAACCTTAAACTTACTTTCAAATATTTCTCTCTATATATATATTCACACATATATAAAATGGTAAATAGATATATTTACACATACATTACTGACAGATATAGATTTACCTCAGCAGTAACTCTTATTTACTCTTTCAGTCTTGTTTTAGGCACAGGCTCAGTCCTCTTTGGCCTCCTGTTCAGTGTCCAACCCCCGCCCCTCAACAGGCAAAGAAGCTCTCAACAACAAAACTCAGGTTAATCACAATTCAGTGACAGGAATACCTGGCAGTGACAGGACAATAATTGAACAGAACACAATAAAGTTACATCACATATATAGAAATAACCAATACAATAGATTCAGACATAAGCAGTTTAAAATCCTGTCATATAACAACAATAGGGACACAATATTATAAACAGAATTGCAATGGCATAAATAACTAGACTGCAACTATTGGTGCAGCAGCAGTGTCCAGAGAAGAAATGGCAAACCCAGGAAAGATCCCATTACCTAATTAAACATAATTACCCTCTCCCAGGTTACTCAACTAAGAGAGGGGCCCATAAACATAACACCACCCTTAACAAACATGAACCCTAGACTCCCTTCTGTGCCCAGGCATGAATCGTCCCCCCTCCTTAGGGGATTCCCCTTGATACCCCACAGTGAAGAAGGTCCCTCCTCACTTGTGGGAACCCCCCTTCCAGGTAACTCACGTCTCCCAGCATCCTCCCTCACATGGGTGGTTGACCTGTCCAGTCACTGCTCATGGCAGGAAGCCCCAAGTTGCCTGGTGCAGCCTCCAGGGCCTATCAGCCCTCTCTCATCCTACCATGCACCACCCTGTGCACTGGGACCCATGGTGCAGCTGTGGTGACCCATCAGCTTTAAGGCCTGGTGTACCAATCTGTGCACTGATGGCCCAGCTCCTGCCTCTTGCAGGATTGGGGATCTGTGCTGCCTCATGCAGCTGCTGGGGTCCCATCCACGCCCAGACCCTCTGTGCACTGACCTGTGCACCATTGCTGTGGCTCCCTCCATAGCCGGACAGGGACAGCACCCCTTGCTGTTCCCCGTTCAGTGAAGGTATCTTCAGGGCTCTTCTGGGGCAACTGCTCTGCCCCACCAGGCAGTTCTACCAGCTCTTCTCAGCCCTTCTTCATCATCCCTCAACAAAAGCTTCCCATGTGCTGGGAATGCTGGCTTTTTAAGGCTCCACCCCTGGATTGGGAGCGAACCAATAGAAAAACCTGAGGGGTTAGTTCCCTTTCAGGTCCTCTCTTTCACCTCACCCCAGGGTCAGGTCAGGGCTGCCTTCTTTCTGCTTTACCCTGATTGGTGGGGAAGGAAAACTGTCTCCATCAATGACGCCTGAGCCCTTCAAGCTCAAGCTAACAGTTCAGGGCTGCTGGTGAGCCCACTGGCCAGCCTGTGACAGTTGGAAAGATTTTAAATACATTTGTTGACAAAGAAAGATACTGTGTAACTGACTGATAGCCAACATAACATCTATATTTTCTTGTTAAGAAACGAGAAAATCTTTGATCTAGGCAATAATAGGCCAGATTATGAGATCTCAACAGTATTTTTTTAAAAGCAAGGAAAGAATAAAGAAAAGCATAGAAGTAAACAGAATAAGACTACAATAAAGCATGGGTTTGCTAAAAGTAGTCCTTTCCAAAGGCAGTCTCTTTTCTGGTAAAACTGATTTTCTTGCAGAAATAGATCTGTACTACAATAAAACATTTGATATAGTGCCCTATGGGAAATTACTAGGTAAGTTAGAAAAGATGGGAATTAGTATAAGAAGGGTAAGTTTTTAAAATTGTTGTCCTAATCCAGGTGAATAAGGAAGCGGTTTAACAGCAAATAATAATGGATTGTTCTAAAAAGGAATCTATCAGACTAGAACAAAGTTCTAGTCTTCCCAAGGATTGTACTTTGAACCAATCTTATTTCATTATTTTTCATAAATGACATTAGCATAAAATGTCATTTTTGAGAGAAGTGGTTGGATTTTACTTTGGATACAAATACAAATCTAAATTATGCTGCTTATAGAAAATCATGTAACTTCGATTGATTCTGCCTTGGGCTTTTTGAATGTCTGTACCTAGCCAAAATTAGCAGGCATTATCAATGCAGAAGGGGATCTCAGTATCTTATAGGAAAAGCTGGATGACCATGAGGACTAGAGCAATAGAAAAGAGAGAAACTTTAATCCTAGAAAATTTATGATCACATATTTAGAGTATAATATAAGGCTGTTATACACTGTTATACAATGGAGGGTTATCAGCTGGAAGGGACAGAAGAATCACATAAAGGTACTTGATCATAGCTGACAGTGGGGAATAAGCGAAAGGCAAATGAGATCCAAGAATATATTTATTGAGGTGTTTCCAATAGTGAAGGGGAATAATTCCATGCTGTTGTACAAGGGATTCATAAGACCTCGACTGGAATGCTAAGTCAACAAGTTTAAGAAAGTTGAATCCAAACTGGCACAGTGCAAAGAAGAGCTGCCAGGTTGAAATGGAGATCCTGTCTTATGAGAAAACTAAAAGAACATGGCTCATTTCACCTAGCAAAATTAAGGCTGGGAGCAGATATAGTTGTTCTTTATAAATTAATCAGGGGTAAATTCCATAAGCAGAAACAAAAAACAGGCACGTCAACACCTATTTAAGTTAAAAGAGAAAGCTGTCATAAATACAGAAGGCTAAGAAGTGGCTAGCAATATGTACACTTTGGAAATTAGAACAAGTTCTTCAACAGTCTTCCAGTTGGACGAATGAATTAAAATTTAAAAAAAAACCTTTTTTTTTTTTTTTTTTTAGAGATGGAATTTGATCTGTTTATAAAAGGGATTAAATGATGAGTTTAACATAGGACAGAACTGGATTTGATAAACAAGGAAATCCTTTCTTCAGTCCTATGTCTCTTTTTCCTATACACCTATTCAATAGAAGTAAGAACATCAGAATCTGGTCTAGAGTGATTAACAGAAATGATAATACTGCTCCAAAAGCGAACCAGAGCGGGCCATTAAGGAGGAAATGAACTTTAAACAAATGTCTAAGTATTCCAAATTTTGATACACTTTTTTTTTGCAAATCAGACATAACTTTTCAGTTTTACCTTCTAGAGAAAATTGTGCAATTTAACCTCATGAATTTTTATCAGTTTTGTAAGGAAGTTTTGTGAGAACTTTAAAAGTATGAAAATGATTTTGCTTTTGGAAATTAAAGGTTCAGCTTATAGTGCAATCAAAATTGTACTGGTTTTTGTCGAGAACTACTCAACACTCCTGATATACTGTGTGGAGATACAAAATAATTTTAATTTCTCAAAATATATCGCACAGCTTCCTTGCTACCTTGGGGACAGAGTAGTTTACAATGATACTTTATAGGGTTTGCCATGGATCTACCTGGGCTGTGGTTAGGTGACAGCAGTAACTGGGTTCTTAGACCTTAGACCCAAGCTGGATTATTTTGGTTTACCTCCATAAAACATAGCCAACTGCTACTTCAGAGGACATAATATACACTCCCTTGCATGACTAGTTAGTTCTTTTAGCCAGTGTATACAGCAGGACTGCCTATTTTGTACCCCTCCCTCCACCCTTTTAAGTGCGTTGTTCCAGGGAGGGAGAGAATACGTGTGCCTTCTAGAGTCAATTCTATTCTGAATAGCCTTATGCAGGCCATGTGAAAGAGCTTACTACTTGCCACCATCACAAACAGACCAAATAATGGTGCTAGGGCTCACCATCTAACTATACACTGCAAGAGAAGTGTCAAACTCACCACAGGCCCAGGGCCTGATCAGCACTGGTATTAGCTCAGTTTTTTAAAGTAACATTTTTTCTTGCAAGGCAGGCTATTTGGAAGTGATCAGGAGAAGGATAAAATGGAAAAGAAAAGAAAAGAAAAGAAAAAAAAAGGAAGCAAGACAGTTTGAGTATGAATTCCCATCCTCAAAATGAAAGATCTCTGGGTCTGATTAAAGAAATTAGTGTGTTCCTATCTCCTTAAGTGAGTGGATACAACCTGGTCCATCTTTCCATCTTCAGTCTAAATAGGTGGACACAACAGAACCATATCACCATTTTCCTGTTCAGGGGTTTTGTGTGGTTTTGGCCACTGGGGAGACTATCATTATAGTGTAGGACTCTATGGAAAAATTCTAGTGTATGAACAAATGCTGAACACGTAAAATGACTACTTATTAGGCTGGAATGAAAATGTCCTCAGGTTTAAAGTCCACTGCGCTGTTTCATGCAATTAATTCTCCTATCTCTCCTTTCTTCCAGATATTTTAGCATTTTTTCTGTTGCTTCCATCTAGAAGACATCACAGGAAAGAAAGCACACATTATGAGCAATTTTATTGGTTGTCATGTATCTTGTTCAAGTTCAGAGCACCCGTTTAAATCATTTGAATGGGTCAAGGCTTTGAAGTTTAAATAAGCTCTGAAGAGATGAAAGTATCAAGGATGAATTGTAGTTAATGATGTTCTCAAGTTCCCTCTTCAAGTGTCTTTCATGAACCAAGGGAACTACAGTATAAGGATCTGGTTTTCAAATGAGTAATTTTAGACTCTGCAATTGAAAACAAATGTGCAAACTCTCTAGCGTTAAACTAAACTCAGTATGCATATGAATATATTCAATTCCAGACCTTTGGGGTTTGATTATCTGTAACCCTAGGCACTATAATAAAACAAACTTATAGGGAAAATCCTGCTTTAAGCAGGGGGTTGGATTAGATAATCTCCTAAGGTCCTTTCCAAATCTGTTTTCTATGATTCTATGAAACAAACACTTCTCATCACAGCTAAGTCATTTGGGATTTTGCTCAAGTATGGGCTCCAGAAATTATCCCTCTTTGAAGCTCAAAATAAATTTCCCACTAAACAATTTTAACATCACACACACGTAAAATAAGTAATATCTTTCTACCAAGTGAATATTTTAATACGTTCTTGCAAAGAGAACCAGGTGATATTGCAGGATGTACCATATTAAATGAAAGTCTGAAATAAGAGCAAGATTATTTGAGATCCTTTTTGAGAAGCTGCAGCTGTATGGGTGACATTCTCAGTTTTGCTATTTTAGTAACTGATCATTAAGTAGCTTCACAAAGAATATTGCTGCTCTGTGATTTATGTTTTTGAATGATGAAATTGAGTTATTTTTTTCTATATTCTGTTCGTTCTGCCCCCTTTATCTTGCACCAGATTACATCTTGCTAGCAGGCTGGGCAATTTTGCCATCTGTGCTGAGTGCTGATATACTTAAAACAAGCAGTTATTTTAACATTATAGTCAGATGAAGAACAGATGAAGCACAGCACAAGGTGGGGTGTTATTACCAAGCCTGTGACTGGCATTCCTGTATGGAGTGGATTTCTTTAAAGCTCTATGTGAAATACCAAAAAAAATTAAAGAATATTTAATTCTCAAGAACAGTATTATAATGTATGCATTCCGTCTTATGATATATTATTCATTAAATCAGGATAAGGAGACTAGATATGTCTATGAAGAGTCTGGCCCTGACCTAGGTGGCCTGTAGATAGTACTAGTATATCATTGTTAAATAATAGTTTTAACAGGAAAATTTAAACTGTTAAAAATATAAAACATAGCACAACATTCCCAGTTAGAAGCTGCCCCCTCTCTCAAATGATGACTGACAACTACTGTACTTTAAAAAACATCAGTAGTCAAGTACTCTTCAGTGTTATTCTTTTTCTGATGGTTGGTTGCTCCTGTCTTTGGGAAACCATATTACACAAATCCTCACTGTGTGGATGTGCTGAAGGGGCTTTGCTCAAGTTAAAGCTGTTTGCAGTGTTACCTTCAACACAGCTAATAATGATGTGACTGAATCATTTTGCTTACAAGGCCTCTGTACAACAATTAAGCATTTGGCAAACCAGAAGTGTGAGACTCAATTTACATGGAGAACAAGACTTAGGTATTATGTTCCCGATAGTCTTGCAAGGTAGCTAAATTTTATTTTCATTTTTGCACCTTCACATTTGTATCTACAAATTATTTCCAGGCACTAGAAATTTCAGATGGAGATTCAGCTATCTTATTTTTAGATGCAAATTGTGGGTTTGCAAAATAGTATTATTAGAGCTAGATGAATATACTACATTTAAAAAATGTAAGTTCCAACCCAGCAGAGGACATAAGAATAAGCAAAACTTTTAGCATTTGAGTGGGGCAGTTCATAGACTTAAAGATATTTGCTGAAATTGTGGGTGAAGATGAGGTAATGCAGTTGTCTGGAGTAAAAAAAATCTGTGCTATGATGACAGATTTCTATAAATAATATTGGAGTGGTTTTTTCCTTTTTTTTGAAGTATGTGATTTTTCTCTAATGCAACATTGCCTTTAGAAAATCATTTAGCTATTCAATTAATAATTACTAAAATGAAGTGAAAATAGAAGTATTAATAAATTGTGGGGCTATGCCCCGCTGGTTTAAGTTTGTGAGTATATCATCCTTTAGTGGCTGGTCCTAGTAAGCCTTATTTATTCCAGAAGATAGGGGGGGACTTGGTGTAGTAAGGTTCTTGGTTTCAGTCTTCAGTTACAAGAAGTGTCTCTGTATGTATTTGACCACAGATTGCTACCTTAACATGGCCATTAGAGAGGTTTAATATATTTTGATAAGATAAAATTGATATTAAAGTAATTTATTTAATAAATAAAAAATCCCAGGTCACGACTTTCCCATGGCAATTTCTATTATCTCCTATTTATATTATCCCTGACAGTAATCTACACTTATCTCTTGAAAAACTTAAGCTTCTTTTCTAAGTACCAAATGTAATTTGGTTATGCGGGTGTCTATACTTAGGTGCCTTAGTTCAGATGCTAATCTCATATCATATTACTGGGTTTAGGCATTTAGGACTCCTATACAGTTCATGGGGAAAGTCAGGAAACTCTGAAAAATAGTCTAGAAAGCCTGGAGACACTTAGGGCATCTGTATATGTGTTCTAAGCTGTGGGAGCTCTCAGAGCCACTTTAATTAAAGCGCTCACAGTGTCACATGTATTCAGCATCCTGTGCTTCCGAATGGCAGTGTGGGTGCTTGAACTGAAGCTTATTTTGAAGTGTGGGGGGGCTGAATAGACATGACATGAAGGCTGCTGGAGCACATTAACACAATCCAGCAGATTTGATTATTTGAGTCTGCTCTGATGCATGCTAATTAGCATGCATCAGAGCAGATTTCCATCATGTGTATAGGTGCCCCTAGAGACAGCCAAAAAAATGCTAAGCATAGGGACATTTTTGAACACTCTCCGTGGAGTGTGTTCATCTCACTCTGGGATATACATTAGACTTCTCAATTTACTTGCAATCCACATGGCTTTGATGTGCTTCTGAGAGTAGCTGCCTAACTGCTGAATGGTAATAGTGCTGACTTTCACATGACACCTAGGAGGACAGTTCCAGAGATTTGGAGATCTAAGTGATAGCCCCATAGCGAAAAGGCATCTAAATCCTGATCTTTCATTTCTCAAGGAGGTCCCACTACCAATTGTCTATAGCTGTGGTTGAACATATATATTTTTTAGCATGAGGAGGAGATTCTGATACCTGACACCAGAAGGTAACACCTCCCATATTTCACCAATAAATACAGTAAAAGTTTACAATTTCAAATCATTGCATAGTGCACCTAGCTATCCTATTTACAAGTCCTGCTGTGTTGTAGAATTTATTAGTTTCATATGCCCTAATAGGGGCAAATGTGTAGAAACAGAGGCATTTACTACACTGTTAATTAAGCAACTGTGCAGTAAATGTCTTGTGTAGATGCACCCTTTGTGATTTACATTTGCTCTAATTTATATCAAATTGGACCTTGAAATTGTAGTCCTCCCCCTGCCACTCCTATCACCTTAAGGGTGACAGAGTTACTGCAATGGGCTTTGAATAAGGTCTCTGTACTTTAACGTCTATGGTTAAGAACTTTTTTTGTCATAATATGATCACTATCCTGGTAGAGGCTTTTAGACACTTTTTCAATAAAAATATTAAATAATAGCAATAATAATAGTTTTTGCTATGCATTATCATTCACTTCAGTTCTCCCTCTTATGCTTACTGCAGCAACTGACACTTATTTTGAAGCGATATTAGATGTATCTACTTAACTAGTCTTTAATTATTTTTTCTATAAAGAAATCTGTACCTTTTTTGATAGTCATATATTTTGCCTCCACAAGAATATGCATTTTTTCATTATGATTTAATTCCACATCTGAGGTCTGTAACTGAAACTAAACAAAGCAAAGTCATCACAGCCAGATATGATTTCTTGCTGCAGCCCACCCAGATTATAGACCCTCTTAGAGCTGCAAAAGACTGTGGAATTGAAATAATAGCAGGAATTCATGCCTTGCTTTAAGTGCTAGTGACTGATGTTGTTGTTGGGCAATGGAAGTGGCAACATGAGTATTTTAGGTAGTGCTGGGTGTGTGTTCAAAGAAAGTTTGAACTGGAGGTAAAAACAGCAGGGGGAGATGGAAAAAAGTGAATTTCTTCTCTCTCCATCACTCACTCCCCTTGAGTCCTGGATTTTTTCTGCTTTTTCTTCTCTTAGCTTCTGAATTGAGACCCATAGGTAGTTTCATTTGTGTTGTTCCTCAAAGGTGAAAAGGCTAGCTTTACAGCTGTAAGTATAAATCCTGCTACTGATTTTCAGGACGTATCCACTTTTTTTTTTAACCTGAAATGATGTATTGTGAAGCTTGTATTATTTTAAACTCATCCATTTAAATGAGTGATTTCACTATGATGAAAACTATCGGAGTACAGCTGGTGACAGGTTTGTTTGCATTATGGAAGAATGCTTTTGTAACATATCAGATTTCAGAACTTCAAAATATAGCTCATTCTAAACTATATGGTACAAGGGAGAGCTGTTTTGCTAGTTTGTAATGCAATTCACTGAGGCATTTATTTTGATGGTTAGCATAAAATGGAAAAAACATGATGATCTTAGTTACTACCAGGTATTAAAACATTCCAAAAATTCTTGGAATAAGGAAAGGAAGCAGGGTGAAGAAGGATGTTAGGTAAAATATTATATTTTGAATGTGCGTAAGGGTACAGACATTTTAAAAAGTGTACTAAAGACTACAACTAAATTTTATTTCACTGACTAGATATTTAGGGGTTAATTCTATTCACTCAGTAGATGACCAAAGTAAAACTTGCAGCCAGCATTGATTCATCCAACGTGCAAGATCTATTCTATTATTCACTTCTTTTATAGTAATAGGCTTGCCCTCCAAAAAGAAACATGCAGATGTCTCCCTTTTCCCAGACCGGGGACACTTCTGTCAGGTAACTCAAAGTTAGCAGCAATCTGAACTTTGTACAATTGTACATTGGGTGAAATAGAATTCTTCCCCATGGGAGCCCTTATAAGTGAATTCTACTTCCTCCTAAAGAAGATAGGGATCTGACAGTTAAAGAAATCTACTGTAAGCCCTCTGTTTTTAGAATTTATGTCAAATATAATGAGTTTTCTGTGTATCAAGGTTTTCAGAATTAAATACGTTATAGATGATGTTACTTTATGCATTTTTTCTGAGTTAATTGTATTTATGTTGCATGTCTCAGCTTTTCTCATTAGTTTGTAGCTGGGGAAAGAAAGGGATAATGGTGTTGGAAGCAGATCTGTGAGGATCTACCTAAGTGTTCTGCTCTGGAGGAATGTATAATGAAGCAACATTGAACTAATTTGCGTATGTTGACACACCAAGTCCAGCACCTAGAGAGACTCTTGGCTTTTTTTTTGTCAGGGAGGAACTTCAAAGCCTCAATCTTGACAACAAGATGCCCAGAGACAAGGGGCAGAGGAAAGAGAGATAAAGTTAAGAGGACTGGGACCTGTAAGCATTGAGATGGAACAGTCTGTGAAATGGAGGCATCCCTGAGTTAACCTGGGCTTTGGGGCCCAAGACCTCTGCCTGATGCACGGCTGTTGACCCATAAATGTTGTTTGTGTTTAAGAAGAGCTGTCTCCTTCATTTCATGTGTCTTTGGGTACATTCCCTTTGAGGGGATAAAGCCCCTATCCAAGCGCTAAGTCAGCAGTTTCTCTGAAGAAACCACAGATAACTGATGTGATCAGGAACCAAAAGGCTGGGTCTTTTGGAGTCCAAGGAACTAGAGTCTCCAGGGTTGTCTAGGGCTAGGGATAGACATTACACATACACCAGTTTAAGTGATCAATCACTAATTTAAACCTGTAAGAGAACAGATGTTCAGTGCACATAAACCAGTGTAAAAATGGCTAAAACCAGTTTGAATGTAGTATCAAACTGAACTGATTTGGGACAAAAAAGTTTATGCAATGTCTGTCCCAGACCCTTTGAAGGTTTAAGGTAAACCAGACTCCTTCAGTATGCCGGCATGCTCTCTCGGCTGTTTGGGGCTCTCTGCTCCAAAGCAGGACTGACTCCTCCACTCTGCTCCCTGGCCAGAGCTCTGGCAGAGACTTGCAGGCACAGCAGTGTCTGCTGGCATCCCCTGCACCCCTCCCCTCTTCACCACTCACTGCTTAAGCAGAGATCCCTTCCTCCTCTCTTCCACAGCAGGGACCATAGCCAGCATGTGGCACGCTAGCTAATGCCGTGTAAAGCAAATAGGGCAGTGTCCACTTACGGCTTTTTGGAGGTAATTAACAGCTCAGATGGTAATGTCCCTGCATTCATTTCTTTGGAGAAAAGCTGTTTAAGAAGGACTTGTAATGAGTGAACATTTGTTTTCTGATGGGGTGTTAAATGCTGATAACAGAGCAGATAAATGCTCTGTTATCAAGGAGGGGGACTCCCTCCCTAATCACAGCATTCTGCTGGGGCCTGGCCACATGCACTTCAGCTCAGCCCTGGGGAAGGGAGGGCTGCTCTAGTACTCCCTCGGCTTTTACCCTGAGCCGCTGCAGGCATGTGCTTGCATTTCTGGGATATTCATCTGGTTACAAAACTGATTTAGCCTAGCCAGGTTAGACTAACCTGAAAAGATTGAATTGATTAAGGTGCAGGCTTTTTGAATGTCTGTCCCTAGCCTAGAAGCTATGCCTGAGTTAGTTTTGGGGTGCTGTTCCAAGAGACTGAATAAGGCTCTTGGAATCCATGACAAAAGGCATGTGCTGTGCTTAAGGCCCTGATCTTTTAATTGACTCAGTGCAGTTGGACTCTCACACCTATGTGAAGTCAACTGAAAGATTGAATATTTCATGTCTTACCTGATACACAATATTTTCTTGCATTCTATACCCTCCCAAATAAGACACACACCTTGTTTTGGGGAAGGTGGAATTGGGGGGTAAGAAAGGTTTTTCCAGAGTGGGTTGATACCAGTGAAGATGTACTCACATATACCAGGTTTGAATCTGGGCCATTATTTCTTTCTTCTAAGGAATTTAATAAATTAAATATATATATAATGTATATTACATAGTAAATGAAAACAATATATAACTGGCACATGGCATGAATATATTGATGGAAAGTTTATAGCAGTGTATCAAAATGTTACATGCATCCTAGTTATATTTTTCCCTGTTAATGTCTTAACGTTTACTATAAGACCTTGGCAAATAATTTGAACATAATGTGAAAGACTCAAAGACTGCCTTAAAAAGCTTTATTCATTTTTAATGCCCTCTGTTATAATCACAGAAGCAAAAATGCAGATAAAAAAGAAAGTAAAGGTATATTTATTAGATGTTAAGTAATGTTTTGTCATGCTTTATTACTTTATTTTACCCTATGGTTTGCAAAGACATTGAGCTAAATCCAATTTCATTTAACATGCCTAAATGGTATGTACATCGCTGTATTATGGCAGTTTTTGACATTGAAGCAGGTGGAACATAAACTACCTGCCGGAATGAGGGAGGATGGAGGAGGAGAAGATCTCTCTTACTATTTTGTCCAATAGCCTAGCAGCTAGGGTACGTATCCTGGGAGTAGGAAATTCAAGCTTATTCCCCCTTCATCCACTCCAAATCTGTACCTCCTGCTTCCCAACAGATCTTGGTTAAGCTTTTTAAGGCACCGCCCAGTCCAGTTGCATGGGAGCCAGAGGTATGCTTTACCCCCCACATAAAAAGTACATTCCTGTCAAAATGACCAAAGGAAGACCGGTTTTACAGTAATCATCAGAGAATTCAGCACTAAGCATTCCTTTACCAGCATAGTTATATTTGCTTGACAAGATAATGAAAAATTACAATTCCTCTCCCATCCCACATCTGTTCCATATGTGTCATTCTGAAAGTAACAGAAAAAGGACCAAAACTCATGTACAGGTCTATAGAGAATGGGTTGGGGGACAGTAAGGGGTGCCTGAGATTGTATAGTCCAGTTCATTTGAAGTTGGGTCTTATTATAAATGGTCTCATTGCACCCTAACGCTGTTAAATTATCCTTCTCTTTCTAATTCTCTGACCTAATAGCTAGGGTGTATTCTCCAAACTGCTGTATATTGATTCCTAATCCTAGAAGGGGAAACCCATGTGCTTGTGTCAATCGAATTTGAGAACAAATCCAACACTGTGAAAGATTATAAGCACGAGTGAAACTCTGAATGAATCGGTGATAATAATTCTCAGGTTGCAATCCCACACTGCTGTTTAACGGGGGAAGGTATATTGTACCCCAATTAGTAACCCAATTATCTCATACATACTAATAATCTATCTGGCCAGGAAATTTGTCTTTCAGTTCATGTCTGAGAAATGTTAACTTATTTTGATCAAAGCTCCTACCTGAGGGCCATTCCAGGGGTGTCCCCCTGGTACCAGTTGGCCAATCTACTTTACACAAAATAACTGCCCGCTGTTTGGATAACCCCTGAGTACTATCTATCCTTCTCCAATTTTTTAGAATTTCTGCCAAAGGTGTCTCCTTAACAACACTCTGCCCAGAACCCATATCTACTAAGCCCCCTTACTGCCAGAACAATGGTCTTCGCTCTTCCTCCCTGGAGTCGTCCGTGGGTGAACACACCCAGTGCCGGCTATGGAGTCATTCCAGGAGGATGAGCGTGTCACTCCGTCACTGGCAAGCCTAGAGTCCCATCTTGGGTGCCAAGAACTGTTACAAATTACGTTCGTAAGCCACGTGCAGTTCGCTCTAGGCTGGGGCAATGATCATGCAGAGCAAGTACCCGGAGTCAGATACAGAATCTTTATTCACTGCAGCGAGGTGCCTCTGAAGAGGGACCCCGCTTATTAGATACAGTACTATTTTATACCTTTAGTACACTAGCATTAGCTCATGCTCATCAGAATACCCAATCATCTACTAACTAAACTGCTACTCTATCTAATCAGGTGGCACCGTGTGTGTGAACACCGAAGTTTAACCTTCGTGACTGCATGCTCTATATACTCTTGCCAAGTAGTCTGCTTCCAAACAAAACAGTCCTTGTACCTCTTTCAAGGTTCCTTGTTGACCAGATTCAGCTAGTTTCATATCTTATCAGTAGCCCTTACACAGCACTTCTCCTTTCACCCATCTAGTACGTGCTGTGTCCGCTTCTATGTATTAAAGTTAAAAGTAAAAGAAATGGCCTTACTTCTATATTGCAAAATCCACACACAACACTGAGCTCTTGATGTACTCCTCTAGTGTAGTGGAAAGCTGCTACCGGGTCCCCTCTCAGCCTTCTTTTCTTCAGGCTGAAGAGTCCCAGATCCATCAGCCTTTCCTCATATGACTTGCCATGTAAGACTCTGATCATATGGGTGGTTCTTCTTTGGACTCTCTCAAGCTATAGCATGTCCTTGTTAAAGTGTGGTGCCTAGAACTGCATGCAGTACTCCAGCTGCAGTCTCACCAGTGCTGAGTAGAGCAGAAGAATCACCTCCTTGGTTTTCCTGGAGATGCGTCGATTGATGCATGCCAGAGTATGATTTGTCCTACTGGCTACAGCATCTCACTGCTGGCTCATGTTCATACTGTGGTCTATTATTACTCCAGCTCCCTTTCATTCATGGTACTAGACAGTTTATTGCCGCCAATCCTCTAGGTGCGTTGGGGGTTGCTTGTCCTGAGGTGGAGCACTTGACATGTCTTGATGTTGAACTTCATCAGATTACGATTTGGCCAGCTTGCAGGCCTGTTTAGGTCTACCTGTATCTGTAATCTATCTTCAGCCATGACCATGCTTCCCCATAACCTGGTGTTGTCTGTGAACTTGGTCCATGAGCTCCTTATGCCCACATCCAAATTGTTAATAAAGATGTTGAAAAGTATTGTACCAAGCACTGACCTCTGTGGGACACCACTAACCACTTCTTGCCAGGATGACACAGAGCCGTTCACTACGACTCTCTGGGTCCTATTCTGCAGCCAGTTTCTCATCCACCTGACTGTCTCAGAGTTAAGCCCACAATCCTCCAATTTTCTTGTGAGGACATCGTGGGATACTAGATCAAAGGCCTTTTGGAAGTCAAGGTATACAATGTCAACCTGCTTTCTCATGTCCAGGTGGCAAGTTACCTGATCATAGAAGTAGATGAGGTTGGTAAGGCAAGACCTGCCCACGTGGAACCCATGCTGGTTGTCATTCAGAATCTTACCTTCTGAAAGCTTAGCACAGATAGACTCACTGATGAACCTTTCTAGGATTTTTTCTAGGATTAGTCTGACTCTTTACCATTTTCTTTCAAAATCCCCCAGAAACACCAAAGAAACACTATGATTTCCCTCCTGCCACCCCCACTGGACAGAACAGTTTGATAAATCTAAGTGAGTATGTAAAATGAAATGAAATAGGAAGGAGCCTATTTCACTTTATGCACCCAAATAGCTTTTATCCAGCAGTATAACAGCTGTTTTTTGGGGGGCACTTACGCAATTTGTGACTCTATTCTATTTTAAGTGTGAATATATAAGTGTATATCTAGTAGCCTGAGTTCTAGAAAAGATATAAGGGTCTCTATATATTTGCCTGAGGATAAGTCTTGAAACTGTAGCCTGGCAAAACCATGGGGAGACAGAAGTAGAGCCTTTTCATGTTTCAGCACAATAACCTAGACAACTGAAGCAGGCTCTGGATAGCATTTAATTTGTGTCCTAGTAGTTAAAGTCTGAAGCTCAGGAATCAGAGACATGTGGATCTGTATGAATCTGTGGGGGAAGACAGTCTTTAGAACAGCCCTCCATTTGAATCTGGCCTCCTGAGCCCAGAAGAAAGAGAATAAGCCTGGGAATGCATGCCTTAGTGAGATAGTTGCTCCTCTGGAAGCAAGCAGGCCCTGGATTCAAGCCTCAGTCCTTGCTTCCAATGTGGCAGAAACTCCCCTTAGTATTCTCCATCTGTTCTATCCAATGGCAATGAAATTCAAGATATAGTGGCTCAGCTTCAAAAGAAGTCCTGTAGATAGGACTGAACAATGCCTGACCTATGGCCTGGTGGTTACTGTTGTCACAGCCGCCTGTGGAGGGTTCAGGATTGACAGTATGTTGGTGAACTAATTGATGAAGAGGAGTGTATGGCAAGAATCAAATATGCACATGAAAATGACATCACTCACTTCTATATGCTCACTATAGATAAGGTACAATATTTTAATATTTCTCTTGTCATGTAATAATGTGTTTATTATTTAATAATACATTCTGATAAACATTTGACTTGCTTTCCTGTGGAAAAGCAGTGCAGTAACTGATAGGTCCAAAGACTAAACTGTCTGATCTGCTTTGATTTATCATCTGTTCACAGTGTTTTTCACTCTTTC
>NW_017729032.1:81571250-81607990 GCF_001723915.1 Gavialis gangeticus
CATACTTTCAGCTGTCACAACTGTGCTGTGACAGACAGTCAAAGAAATTTAGGTTTAAACCCCCTTGGCACAAGAAATGGGGAAATAGGTCTTTGGCTTCCTGAGCAAAAGCTATAACCATTCGGCTGTTGAAGTTAAAACATGGGATAGTTTTCCACCTGGTCCACTCAGGCATGCATATACATAGTTGTGTCCAGCAGAAGCATAGCTAGGAGTGGGTGAGAAGGGCAGCAGCTCTGGTTACCAATTTAGGACAGGCATTGTAATCATCCCCTAATCCCTGCAGAGTCTGCATTGCTTTTGAAGAAGCAGCAGCCAGTGAATGGACATGCTGGTGTTACTGCTTTAAGAGGAAGACCAGGGATGAATAGAGCATGTGGCAGCGGTACTAGCAGCAGCACTGCCAGGGACTTTTTGGGAGTTTCCAGGTGTATCTTCTCTTCACCCACAATCTCAGAACCCGCATGCAACCGTTGGTCTCAGAACCTGTGTGCCTCTCCTCTGCTTTTGCAATCATGCATGTCCTTATCCTCCCACTCATGTGCCCCCCCACTTCTGGAACCACACGTCCTCTGCCCTGTTCTTTTGCAGGATTTGCTCAGGGCATAAACCCTGCTTGTTATGCCTCTGTTGTCCATTATATAACCTACTGTGCATGCTTGATAGCTACGCAGACAATTACACACTGCATAGTAATAGAATTGCAAACTGTGCATAAGTGTCAAAAATGCAGTTAGGTTGCTGGAAAACTTCCATTTGGGTACATACAGTGAAATAAGATTGTGTCCTTTGTGTGTGTGTATTGTGCTCTATGGATTATTTACAAAACATTTGCTTCCATTATCCCATTCACTATTCAATATTCATAGTATTTGTTTTATCTTCTAAATCCATGCTACCCTTTCTGCTTCCCTGATCCACAGAAATTCCCATTGGCTTCAAGGAGCTAGGCAGCTGGTCTGAATAACAGACATTTTTATTAACAAAAAAGGAAGAAGCCAAACTGATTTCAAGCTGTCCATGCTAACCTTTCCAGCACAAACCTTTGTGGCATAGTAACAAGATATTTTCTTTATGTGAACAATCTTGCAGAAGATGAAAATGTAACTTTTATGAAGGTTCACAGAAAATGAATACAGAGTTAGAAATTCTGGAGCAAGGATGTATTTTTTATTTTGTTTCTGCAGTTGCTGCAGTATTTTTCACACTTTGTAATGTGCTTTGGGAGGCAAGGTGCAAGAATAATATACAATATAGCTCTTTTTATTATTACTCCAGTAGCATTTGAAGGTTTTTAATAGGTTTTGCCTCTGTTGTACTCATGTAACTACAGTAAATTACTATTCCAAGATGAAACAGACAAGCGGCTATGGCTAATGGGGAGGGAGGACCAACTAATTGTACAAAGAAGATGTTGTAGCATAGAATATCCAAATGAACAATTCATAGATGTAACTGGCAAAAATCATTCCTTGTACTTACAACTTGTCACCTGCATAACACAGCCTTGACAAATATGAACAGGATTTCCCCACAGACTCAGTTTTCCAATCCTCCTACCGGTTTATAGGGTAAACTAAGCCAGGATAGGGCATACATTTAATTGATATGGGGCTGAGGGGCACAGAATTAATTGATGTGGGATTAGGAGAAAGGCAAAATGGCTATGGAGGAGTAAGGAATTAATGCACTATGGGAGATACTGAAATTCCTCTGCCCAATCAGGCTGCACTTAATGTGAAGGGTATATATTATGGGAAAATACGTGATTTTATGCACATTTAAATCTTCCAGGTCATTTGTCACAAAATGACTTCATGAATGCATATGACAATTTCTGTAAGCATCAGTGAAGAAGTATCAAGAAAGTGTTTAAACTACTGAATGAGGAAAATCTTTTCTTATGAATTAGAACATTTCATTTTTGAAGCTAATCAACCTAGCGGTAGGATACTTTATCCAATTAATTTATTTTGTTCAGATTTGATTTTAAAAAAAGGATTAGCAATGAGATTAGCTGCCCAAACAGAAAAACAAACTAAAACCCCCTTGTTTTAAATTTCTTAGGTTAATAAAACCTGTTTCTTGATGACTGCTATAAAAGCAGTAACATAAAACTGATTCACAAACATTTGAATAAACTATTGGTTAAAATGTAAGAGAGGAATATAGAGAGCTCAGGTGAGGCTAAGATAATTAAAATTGATTAAACATTTACATGTAAGGCAAGACACATAAAACATCTGGCATAAAATCATTTTGAAGAAACCCTATATTTTACAGTATTCAAAAAATGACTGAAAGAAGAGCAGGTTGAAATTAGCTAACCTTCCTAGGGCATTAATCTGTTTTTCCCTGATCCAGAAAAAATACTTAAATAAATTGTGCAAATACCCCTTTTAGATCATAGGGAAGATCTTCCCTGACTAAACCACCCTGCAAAGTGTCTAAATCAGTGGAAATTCTCACATGCTTAAAATTAAGCATATTGTATTGTGCTTCGTTAGACAAGGACCAGAATCTAATATGTTAATGAACCTCAAATGTAGCTTCAAGTGTCCAGTGTGGGTTGTTATAGAGTGGCAAAAGGGTATCAGAAGCACCAAAGCCAACTATTTGTTTTGGAAAATGGGATTAAATGTTTCTGACTATGTCTTCTAAGTTATGAGGACTGCTATCATTAATGTTTTCATAGATTTTCCTTTTTGGGTGAGGGAGATGTACCATGGAGTTTATTTTGATGAGCCAAGTGTGGAAGGCTTGTTCATAGAATAAGGAAATTCCTCTATTTTTTTTATTTCTTGGTGTGTAGAAGGACAGCATGGAGGGACAACTTGTGCAGTAAACACCAAAGAGGTCTGTCTGAGTGCTAGCACACACAGCCATGTTTGTGTTCTTTATGAGCAACATCCTCCCGTGCTGAAGACTCTGATCCTAGTCTAACAAAGCACAATACAATGTGCTTAATTTTAAGAAAGTGAGAATTTCCACTGATTTAGATACTTTGCGGGGTGGTTTAGTCAGGGATGATCTTCCCTATGATCTAAAAGGGCTATTCACACAATTTCTTTTAAGTATTTTTTCTGGATCAGAGAAAAACAGGTTAATGCCCAACAAGACTGAGCTCCATAAAAAAATGTCAGTAGGAGTCTGATTCTGTACCAGAGCAGTAATGGGAGTTTTGTTATTTAATTGTCAGAAACAGTGGCAGTAGTGTGGCATTTTTTTACATTTGTGTTTTTGCACTGTCATTAATATATATATATTAAGCCTGATTCTGAAACCTTTATTGTAGAAGATAAACTTATTGAAAAATCAATGGGCCAATTTGCATGAGTAAAGATAATATACACAGTCCTGCATTTGTATCATAATGTGAAAAGTATTAGCTATTTATCTGTGAGCATGAAGTTCCACTTTCATCAATATCTCCCCTCCATATGGTATTCAGATCTACTATATAAAACACAAATTCCCTAATCAAGATTTTCTGGTTGTTATGGTTCTGGACAGAGAGCATATGTGTTATGTATTCCTAAAGCACACAGAGGTATAGTTTGACTTTCATGAGTGAAAGGTCTCATATATTGAAGTTAATACCTACTCATACTCAGGAGTGATGAGATCAGAAGAAAAGATATTTGCTATTCTGTTATGCTTGTGAATTCTATGAAATTAGCATCTTGCTTCAGGATGAAACAATGGGTCTCAAAACACTCTTTAATTTAGCCCTAAAATAGAGTCAATTTTCTATTTGCCTTTGGTTTGACTATCATCATCTCACATGAATTTATATCAAATTAATGTTGCATTATAGGAAATGCATTTCATACTGCATGCAGAGAGCTAGAGTCTCAACTTTATTCCTAAATTAATATGGTTTATTTAGGTATGCCATCACTATTGTTTCTCATCTATCTAGAGTCAATGGACCTAAGCAAGAAAATATATGGTGCAGACAATTTTACTAGGTTGCAAATTAGCTAGGAAAATAAATAACTAATCACAATATAAACACTCCACAGAAACCTTATTTTAAAACATTTTAATGTTACTTTTTCATGGCTGAGCTTTAGCCCCACTGTATTGTCCTTACAGCTAATGTTATTTTGTACTCTATTATGTGAATCTTACATTAATTCTATCTGCTACTCAGTAGCTGTCCAACTCCAGAGTTACAATATCATCATGAATCATTGCCATTAATTAGAACTTCTATTATGAATGGATTCAGTACAGCACACTGAGCTTTTTGTTAAATTAACCATATGTGTGATGGCTAAGCCATCATTTAGTAAAATTAAGGCTGTCTAGTGGGAAAGGCAATAATAATAGTATCTGTTTTTAACTACCACTTTAAACTTTGCTTGACAAATAGGAGTTTAGCACTACCTGGAATCTTCTGTTTGTAGACAGATTCTGTATACATACGCCACTCAGATTACATGGGGTTTGAACACCAAATTTGGCTGTTAGGTTATAAAGAGATGCATAGTATAGATCAGATAATTTCTGCTTCTTGTTGTGAACTTTATGGGGTGACAGAGGAATCGAACTCAGAGCATAACATTAATTGGAAACCAAAACCTCCACTAGCCTCAGTCTGAGAGGTAATTTGGGTATTTGTGAAGGGGTCTATCAAGAAAATCTTAGTTGGGATTGGGTAAAATTTATTTAGATTGTTGGCATCAGCAGCCAGCATTAAAAGCCTGTTAAAATAAGGGGTGCTTATACAAGTTACCTTTTTTTACATGATCCGGCCCCTGAAAGTGCTCTGCCATGCCAGGACACACATTTACAGCTGCAGAATGCTTTTAAAGTAGCAGATCATGTGAAAAATTAACCCTCTTCAAATGAGGTATTAGATGAAGGATCTTCGATTTAGAGCACCTTATGGAATTAGTGTTCCCTAAGGTTAACTTTCTGTGCAATGGGCTGGGCTGATGCAGCCTAGCCCCACCCCCACATCTTTACACAGGGGGAGGGGGGGTTGAGGAGGCAGAGGGAGCGAGCATCTCTGAGCTGCTGGCTGGGGTTTTGTGCCCAGCCTGAGTGGGGGGACAACTCATGGCCCCCTCCCTCCTCAGGTACCAATGAGGTGGGGGGGCTGTTCCACCCCTCTGCCAGCTCAGGCCAGGAAACAAACCCCAGCTGGAAGCTCAGAGATGCTCCCTCCCTCTGCCTCCTCTTCCCCTCACTGACACCCTTGGAGCTGGGAGAGGGGGAGTGGGGCTAGGGAGAGTGGTGGTGCAGGTAGGCTTTATCCCCCCCGACCCAACATGACTTAGAATGGGGGTCTGAACATCTGTCTGTACCCAAGAGGTTCATGGATAAATTTAACCCAAACTTTATTAGTGTTGCACAACTGTCACAGGCCAGCTGGGCACTGTGAGTGTATCAATTTTATCACAGGTCAACTGGGCTGTTTGATTCAGTTTTGGATTGAGGAGGCAAAGTTGGGAGTGAAATGAAGGCAAATTTATTATAGGTTACACGCATACAACAGTTAACGGAAAGATAAATGCAATAAGCAGATAATGCAGTATTAAAGAGCTAATAGTAAATAATAACAACAGATAATAATAACAGATAGATCAATTCTGTCGTAGGCCAACTGGGCACTGCCAGGGTATTAGCCACTGAGCTGTTCAAAACAATAGATAAACATAGGCTGGCAACTTATCAATAGTCCCTCAATGCCAGGTATGCGTCAAGTGATTCCAACAAAATCAGGCATCCCTCAATCAACGCTGTCAGAGGGTTACCGGGGAAGGTCCCTTGATCCGATCCTCACTCACACCAGGAGTCTGGGGTTTGGGCGTGGGACAGAAATGACTGTTCTGTTCCCTTCTTCCTGCTGGTTACCTGATGCACATGCTTTTTATACCTAGTCTTATGTTAATCTGTTGGCCTCAGAGCCATTCATAATGTTGCCCTATAGCTGTTACCCTATGGGATTGAAAGGTGTTAAAATTATCATAAAAGGTTACTACCCAGACTAGGGTTTATCCAAGAAGCAAATTATGATTCAGCACCTTTAGGTTTGAAATTAACATTGCTCCACCTAAGTTCCAACCCCTTTTAGGCTTCATTTGAATATTCGTTCTTGTAATATGTTTTTTTGGAATGTGTTGGGTGTGCCAGGCAGTTAGATCCAGTTTTATCATCAAGGCTGAACCCTGAGCAAAAAACCGTTCGGTCTCCTAATCTTACACCTACAGCTTTGCCTATGGGGCCCAGTCAGTTCCATGAACAGTTAATTTTATCAGTTTGGTTAAACGTATGACAGACAAGTTACATTTGCAGTTTACAAACTTACAAGCTTTATATTCACTAATATTACCTGTTTAGGCAAAATACCAAATGCCTCCAAGAAGCACATATTTATTGCTTATTAAGTCTTCTGGTTCTGGTTGTTACACACAGCCCTACAAATCCAAACCAGATGATCTCTACTAGGTGATGGACTGCTAACAGTTTCAACAATAACCTGGTAAATGCAAGAAGAAGGCATTAAGGTAAGACAGGAAAAAAGTGCACACTTGTATCCCCATGTTGACCTCCAGTGGTGGAATTGTTACATTGCTTCTTGTGCAGAGATGAGGACTTTGGCAGGATTATGTGTCTTGTATCTGTACAGAAACACAATTCCTTCCCATCTTTTTGAATGGTGTGGCCACATCTGCCTGCATCTTCCTGGCCCCTTTTGGGGTTTGTACACTCATGTAGGGAATAGGAACAAGCAAGAGAGGAGTAACAGGCGAGTACTGTGCCGTAGGCAAGAGCAGAAGCCAGAGGTTCTCCAGTGCTGGGGAAGATGTCCCTCCTTGTATTGGTGCTGATGTGTGTCAAGCAGTCATTTAAACAACTGTTTTCAATAGCAAAAAACATGAGGTGACATCTCCCCATCCACAAATCACTGGCTGCTGCTCCTGCTGCTTTGCTTTCCCTGCTACCATCCCAGAGCTGGAATGGCCACAGCAAAAATGTAGGGTATAGGAGGGAAGGGGAATAGAAGGGTGAACACCAATGTAGCTCCATTCTCGTGCCACTCACTTGGGCAATACCCAAGACTTGTGCTTGTAGTTGAACGTTGCTATTAAATCCCCTCTCTGTCTTCTCTAGACTAAGCCCAGTTCCCTCAGTTTTTACTCATTAATCATGTCCCCCCGCCCCCACACCAAGTCGGATGTGCTTCACTGGACTCCCTCCAATTTGTCCACATCCTGTAGTGGGGGGCTGAACACTGAACACAGTACTCCAGATGTGGCCTCACCAGTGCTGAATAGAGAGGGATAATCACTTTCCTTTACCTACTGGTAACACATCTACCAAATCAGCCAAGTATGCCATTTTAAAATTAGTCTTCTTGGCAACAAGGGCGCACTGCTGGCTCATATTCAGCTTATTGTCCACTGTAACCCCCAGGTCCTTTTCTGCTTCCCAGACAGTGAGCCCTCAGTCTGTATTGGTGCATGGGATTGTTCTGTCCTAAGTGTAGAACTTTGCATTTGTCCTTGTTGAACCTTATGAGATTTCTTTTGGCCCAACCCTCCCAATTGTTTAAGTCACTCTGAATCCTAGCCCTACCTTCCACCATATCTACTACTCCCTCCAGCTTGATGTCATCTGCAAACTTGCTGAGGGTGCACTCTATGCCATCTTCTAGGTCGTTGTTGAAGAACAAAACTGACCCCTGGGGCACTCCACTTGATACCAGCAGTCATTGATCAAGCCATTGATTAGTGCTCTCTGAGCCTGATGTTCCAGCCAGTTTTCTATCCACCATACTGTCCATTCCTCCAGCTCATACTTCCTTAGCTTGCCTGCGAGAATGAGGTGGGAGACTGCATCAAAAGCCTTGCTAAAATCAAGGTACACCACATCCACTGGTCTCCCCACATCCACCAAGCTAGTCACCTCATCATAGAAGGCAATCAGGTTGGTCAGGCATGACTTCCCCTGGTGAATCCATGCTGGCTGGTCCCAATCACCTTCTTCCCCTCCAAGTGCTTACAAGTGGATTCCTTGGGATGTGCTCCATAATTTTCCCAGGGACTGAGGTGAGGCTGACTGGTCTGCAGTTCCCTGGATCCTCCTTCTTCCCTTCCTTAAATTTGGGCACTATGTTTGCACTTTTCCAATCATCCAGGATGTTTTCTGACCACTATGAATTTTAAAAGATGATGGCCAATGGATCTTCAATCACATCAGCCAGCTCCCTCAGCACCCTCGGGTGCATCCCATCCAACCCCATGCATTTGTACATATCCAGTGTTTCTAAATAGTCCCTAACCTGTTATTTCACCACTGAGGGCTGCTCACCTCCTTCTCAAACAGTGCTGCCTGGTAAAGTAGTCTGGGAGCTGACCTTGCCTGTGAAGACTGAGGCAAAAAAGGCATTGAGAACTTCAGCCTTTTCTGCATCCTCTGTCACAAGGTTGCCTCCCCCATTTAGTTAGGGATCCACACTTTCCCTGATCCTCCCCTTGCTACTGACATACTTGTAGAAACCCTTCTTTTTACCCTTCACATCCCTTGCTAGTTGCAACTCCAATTGCATTTTTGCCTTCCTGACTTCATTCCTGCAGGCCCAAGCACTGCTCTTATATTCTTCCCCAGTTATTTGTACATTTTCCCACTTCTTATAAACTTCCTTTCCATGATTTAGTTTATTGAAGAGTTCCCTGCTAAGCCAAGCTGGCATTCTGTCTTCCTGAGCATCGGGATGATTTGTTCCTGCACTCTCAGTAAGACTTCTTTGAAGTACAATTAGCTCTCCTCAATTCCTCTCCCCCTCAGACTGGATTTCCAGGGAATCCTGCCCATGAGTTCCTTGAGCAAGTCAAAGTCTGCTTTTCTGAAGTCCAGGGTCCTTACTCTGCTGCTGTACCTCCTTACTATCCTCAGGATCCTGAACTCTATCATCTCATGGTCACTGCTACCCAAGTTGCCATCCACTACTATGTTCCCCACCAATTCTTCCCTTTTTGTGAGCTGCAGGTAAAAAAGAGCATGGCCCCTAGCTGGCCACTCCAGCACTTGCACCAAGAAGTTGATCCCAGCACTCTCCAAAAACATCCTGGATTGCCTGTGCACTGCTGTATTGCCCTCCTAGTGGAAGTCAGAGTAATTGAAGTCCCCCACAAAAACCAGGGCCTGTGACTGGGAAACTTCCCTTAGCTGTTTGAAGAAAGCCTCATACAACATTTCCTTCTGGTCCGGTGATCTATAGCAGACCCTCCACCATGACATCACTCTTGTTGCTCTCCTCTCTGACCCTAACCCAGAGATTGTCAACAGGCCTATCTGCAGTTTCATACTGCAGCACTGAGCAATCATATGGCTCTTTTACATAAAGTGAAACTCCTCCTCGTCTTCTCCCCTACCTGTGCTTCCTGAACAGTTTGCATGCATCCATGATAGTGTTCCAGTCATGTGAGCTATCCCACCAAGTCCCAATTATTCCAGCCACGTCATAGTTCTGTGACTGTGCGAGGACTTCCAATTCTTCCTGCTTGTTTCCCAGGCTCTGTGCATTTGTGTACAGGCACCTGAAGAAACTAGTCGATTGCCCTGATTTCTCATGAAGTATGAGAGCATCTCCCCTATTGACCTACTTGCTGTTCCTCTAAGTCTCCCACTTCCCCACTTACTTCAGGGCTTTGGTCTCCATCTCCCACAGAATCTAGTTAACAGCACCTCCTCACTAGGCTAGTGACCCTGTCTGTAAAGACACTCTTTCCTATCTTTGTCAGGTAGATCCCATCTCTTCCCAATGATCTTTGTTCTTGGAAGAACATATGGTCAAAGAAGCCAAATCACTGCTGGGGATACCACCTGCACAGCCCAGTGTTGATCTGCAGGATGCACTTTCTCCTGCCTGGGTCCTTTCCTTTGACAGGAAGGATTGACAACAACACAACCTGAGCCACAGACCATCTCACGCTTGTACCCAGAGCCCTATAGTCACTTTTGATACACTCAGGGTCTCCCCTGGCAATATCACTGGTGCCTACATGGATGACCAGCATGGGGTAGTAGTCAGAGTGCTAGATGAGTCTTGCTAGTCCCTCTGTGACATCTCAGATGTGAGATTCAGGTCAGCAGCTGACCTCCCAAGACAACAGGTCAGGTCAACAGATGGCTCCCTCGTCCACCACAGAAGGGAGTCTCCAGACACCACCACCTGTTGTTTTTTCTTGGTGGCTGTCATCTCAATCCTTCCCACATTGGTGAGGCCTGACCTGTCTTCCTCCACCAGTGGAATATGCTTCTTCTTCTCTGCTGCTAGGGCTGCAGATCTGTCCTCTCTCTTCTCTAAAGCTGCACCTGACATTTCTTCCTCCATAATCCCAGAGGTCTCCTCCAGCATTGAATCAATGAATACATAGATTTAATAGACATTAGGGCCGGAAAGGACATTGGAAGATCATTGAGTCCAGCCCCCTGCCCTAGGGGCAGGAAGTCAACTGGGGTCATGGGATCCCAGCAAGATAAACATGCAAATTTCTCTTGAAGGCATTCAAAGTAGGTACTTGAACCACCTCCAATGGCAGGCTATTCCTGACCTTGGAGGCTCGGACAGTAAAGAAATTCTTCCTTATGTCCAGCCTGAAATGGTCTTGGAGGAGTTTATAACCATTCGATCTTGTCATCCCTTGGGGCACTCTGGTGAATAAATGTTCCCCAAGATCCTGGTGAACACCCCTGAAAAACTTATAGGTGGCCATCAGATTGCCCCTGAGCCTGCACTTTTCCAGGCTGAAGAGTCCCATAGCTCTCAGCCTCTCATCGTAAGGTCTGTTTTTCTGACCTCTGATCATGCGTGTGGCTCTTCTTATGGCAGAGGATCCTTTGGCACCTTGCCACCTCCATCTGTAGTTCTCTTGCCTGTTCCCTGACAGAAACCATCAGAAGGCACTTCTCATGCCTCAGGCGCTCCTTGACCTGGCTGTCACTGGAAGGAACCTGCAAGCCGCAGTCCCCACAGTGCCAAACCTGGACCTTGGTGGAAGCATCTATGGTGAGTGGTCCTGCTTGGACATAAACATCACAGGTGCAAGCAGAGACAGTGGCATTATGATGTCCTCCAGCCATTTCCCTGGGTTTCTTAATCTGCCTTCTCTCTCTAACTGCCCTTCTTCCAAACAGACCTTCTCTAATCAACTCTCCTGGAACTGGCGTGCTTACTTTTCGTTGGCCCCGAAGAGTTCCTTTTTTTCCTAGCTTCCTCATGCCAAGCTGAAAGACTTGCTTCTCAAAAAAGGGGGGTAGGGCACAAATGGGCCTAGGTCCTGGCCTGAAAACTGCCACAAACTTCTTACCCTGTTTGCAGCCCCCGTTCATTGGCTCCCTGGTCATCCTTACACTACTGACAAACAAATTTCAACTGTTTGAAGAAAGTGATGCTGATTACCAAGGATCTGGGTTTTCCCATGGGAAAAAAAATGCAGATTTTCCTTTTTAAAGGAGAAAAATCCAGATTTTAGCCTTTGAACCAGGAAACCATTGGCTTCTCCCTGCAGGTTGGCAGTGTTCCAGTCTCCAAGGAGATGCTTGGGGCTGAGGGGAGTAGGGGGAGGGTGATTGGAGGCTGGGAGTCTCATGTGCATGTGTGCCCGCACGTACATGTGGCCAGCAATACAGCTAGGCAGGTGGTAGGAGCAGCTCCAGCAGCTGGATACAGGTAAGTCTATGGGATGAGGAGGAGGGGTTGGAGGGCCAGGGTTTAGGGACTGCCCAGGGGGCTGGGTGTGGGGGTTTGTAGGGTGTGTGTGTGTAGCCAGGGTGTGTGGAGAGGATTTGTGTGTGGAGGGGATGTGAGGTGTGTCTGTGTGGAGTTATGTGTGTGTTTAGGGCACGGGTATGTGTTCCTGTGACACAATGTGGGTGCGTGCCAGCACTGGGAAGGTGTCTGGGTGTTGGGGATGTGGCAATTCAGGGGGCTCTGACACAACTCAGTCCCACCAGCAAGCTCAGGACTGCATTGTTCTCAGTAAGCCCCACCCAGAAGTGCCTGCCCCTCCAGTTGGAGAAGGGAGTGGGAGGTCTTTGGGGTAGTGGGGAGCTGTGTGGCCAAGCCAGCAGTGCTGGAGACCAGTGGCAGTGCTCTCAGGGATAGGGGTGGAATGGCCAAGAGAAGCTGCCTGGGTGGGGGGTGCCATGGCCAGGCTGCCTAGTGCAGTGCAGGGGGGCAGTGGAGGGGAGCAATCAGCAAAGCCCAGAAGCATGGGAAATACCCATGGTAGAAAATAGGCATAGCTATGCTTAGATCATCCCTGACTAGGGACTGTCCAACCTCTTCTTGAACACTGCAAGTGATGGAGAGTTCACAACTTCCCTAGGCCATCTATTCCACTGCCTCAATATTCTCACAGTGAAAAATATTTTTCCAGATATCCAATCTAAACTTACTTTGTAGCAACTTCAAGCCACTGGTCCATGTCATTCTCTCTGTGGCAAGAAAGAAAAAGTGCTTTCCCTCTTCTTTTTGGCAGCCCTTCAAGTATTTGAAGGCTGCTATAATGTCCCCTCCATAGTGCCTTTTCTGCAAGCTAAACATGCCTAGCTCCTTCAGCCTCTCCTGGTATAATTTCCTTTCGAAGCCTTCAGTCATCTTTGTTGCCCACCTCTAGACCTTCCCTAACTTCTCCATGTATTTTTAAAATTTGGAGCTCAGAACTATACTGAGAATCATTTAGAAATTCTAGAAAGTATTCATAATCATTGCTGAATAGAGAAGCACCATCACCTCCTGTGTCTTGCACCTAATGCTTCTATTGATGCAACTGAAACCGCATTCACCTTTTGTGTGGCTGCATCACACTGTAGACTTACACTGAGTCTGTGGTCTACCAAGAAAAGTCCTTTTCCATAGTACTGCCATCCAAACAGATGTTCCCCACTATGTATTTGTATTTTTAATTATTCTTCCTGAGGTCTAGCACCTTACATTTGTCAGCTTCATCCTGCTAGCTCCAGCCCAGCTTTTCAATATGTTGATATTCTTTTGAATTGTGCTCCTGTTCTCCAGCATATTCAAAATCCTTCCCAGTTTCATACTGTTTGCAGACTTGCTCAAGAACCTTCCTATGCCAGCAACCAAATCATTAATAGATACATTGAACAGCACTGGGCCCAGGACAGACCTCTGTGGGACTCCACTCGAAACCTCCTTCCATTCTGAATGGATCCATTTATGAAAGAACCCTTGCCTGTGGTTATTGAGCCAGTTGTCTATCCAACTTACAGTGGTTTTGCCTAGCCCGCATTACTCCAATTTTTTTTATGAAAAAGGCATTCTCTGAACTTACAGAAAAAATATATTCATTCCCAGCTGCCTTGTAATAATAATTGAAAAAATAGCTCTAGAAAGTCTTTGAAATCATAAGTATATGTGACTTACAATTTCAAAGGCTAATAACTGACCTATTAAAAAAAAAAGAAGCAGAAAAAAGACATCCATTAAACCAAATTTCAAGTTCCAGTGAAAGAGCTATAAGATTTTTTTTAACATGGCTAAAATGTTTTTCCTGTATTCCTAGTCTCAAAAATAAATGGGGCGAACACCAAATAGAGAAAATTTCAGGCCAAGGATAAAGTTTGACAAAGTTATCATCTAAATTTGCTCAACATTTGATTAAATACTACTGCTGGTGAATATTACTATCATTTCTACTTCTATTACTTCTGATATAATCAAATAAAAACTTTGTGGCAAAAGTTAACAAAAATCTGTGTCTAAAAGTAAAGTCTTTATTTTAATACATGAATTAGAACATTTTTGAATTTAGGAGCTCATCTTTATACACCCTTTAAAAAATATATTGGCATGGGTATTAAACACAGATTGCTTTTTGCAACTTCTTAGTTTCAAGGAAACCAAAGCTGTTTCTGCAGTTTCATTCAAGCTTTTAACATTTTAATTAAGGGATTCACCTTCAACCTCAACTCTCCCAAACAACATAATGATATATGATTCAAACCAAGCTGAAAACATGAGAAAATTTATTATCTTCCAGGTGTTGATGACTGCTTATTCATTCGTGAATGCCATGTCAGTTACTCCCATTCAGCCCTGTACTAAAACTGCCTAAGTACTTACATTTATTCTAGCTCTGTGGACAAACTGGTCTAAAGAGATACTGTAAATTGTTATCTAATTTTGGTTAAACATGCTTCTCAGATGTAAATAAAATGTTCTCAATGGAACATTAGGAACAGACAATTTACCCACAATACTTCTCATTTTTTGATGATGACTAGCTGTTACCATGTCAACTACATACAGTAAAGCAATTTTGGTGCCATATGGTTTACAGAACCATCTGTGCACCCCAAGGACAGACTCAACTTTCATGAAAATGCAAACTTGTTTTGTGAAAGGTTGAAGTGACAGAAATATATATCCAACGCTATCTATTGATTCTCTAAAACTTAATTTCCCAGCTGTTCATGTCAAAATCTCTTTGTTATTATTGGAGAACACTGTTTAACTTTAGGAATAAGTTATAAATCTAGGAACATACCGGTGAGGTCTTTTTTCAGCAAGCTGTGATAACAGTGTGTTATAGGCATCTTGCCAAAATCTTAACTTACACTGAAATGAAATAATCAATTTGATCTAACAAGACCCTTCTGACATGTGTTAGTTATCTATTGTAGTTTTATGTAAAAAGGGGTTAATCTTGTAATAGCATACTAGACTATTAGCCTCAGAGAAAATCCTCTTAAGATAAACTTACCTATTATATTCATAAAATAAATGGAGAGTTCTAGTCCTTGCTCCACAGCTTATGTTGCTCCTTTAATCCTAAGGATTCAGTGGAACAGGGAAATGATCCCACAAAAGTGCCATAATCACCAGGCATGAGAGTTGTTTTCCTTCTAACTTGCACTCACTCGAGGACAATGAACATTTAATTATATATATGTGTGCAAAGTGGAACAGTTTCTTCAAAACTGAATGTGTCACTTTGTTTCCCTCCAGAAGCCAACAACCTAGTGGTTAGATCACACTTCATAGATGTGGGAAATGTGGGTTGGAATTCTTTCAGAGAGAGGAAAGAATCTAATTCAAGTCCCCACAATCTTGCTGAGTTCATGACCACTACTACTAAGCTATTACATGCGCACACGTGTACAAAGTGCATATGTGCATGGAGGATGGGGGGAGTGGAAGTGTGGGGGTACGTAACAGAGAACCTAGAGCTCCTGCTACCTGAAGGGGGCAAAGAGCACCAGATGAAGCCCAGACAGCTGAGAGGTGTTAGCCACAAGAAGGAAGGGGGCAAAGAGCAAAGAAATATTGTTGCCTAGACAGAGAGCTGTCCATTAGAGACCTCCGCCAACCATTAGAGTGAAGGGGCTCACCTGCAGCCAGCCCAGAGAATTCTGCCTGAGGTAATTTGGCTGCAAAGGAATAAGCAGCTAAGGATAAAAGGCCAAGACTACCTATTGCAGAGTTTGCTGCTATGCAGTAGGACATTAGGGCAGAACCTGGCTTCTGTTGGTAGAGCAGCAATCATGAGCTGCCATGGTAACTGGCTGTCAGACTCTAAGGAGAAACCTCTGTGAGGCTGAAGCACCAGCTGATTGGAAGGGACAGGGCTTAGGTAGCATAAAAGCATAGGGCAAGGGTGGGCAAAATACAGCCCACAGGCCAGATCCAGCCCACTAAGCCATTGTATCTGGCCAACCAGGCCATTCTATCTGGCCCACAGGGCACCTAAAACGTTTGGAAAATGAATGTTTATCTGTTCCTGGCTCCCTGTCAAAGATGACAGGAGCCAGGGGCAGTAGGACCCAGGAGAAGCTAGGAGGACCCAGGGGCAAAGCCAGCTCAGACCTGCCCCCCTCCTACCCTACCTTCCCCCAACTGGAAGTCTCTGCCACTTTCACTACTTCCCTGAATGCTTGTTCCAGCACCACTTTGTAGCAGAAAGCCCCCTTTGTATATTTCCCTTCTGGACATGGATATAATGAAGCCCCTTCTTGCCTGCACCCCCTCCCCCCTTTTTTTTTTTGCATTTCTTTTCCTTCTAAGTATTGGCAGAGACCTAACACACTCATTGCATGGTTGTGGCAAGACTCAGAGAAAGCCAGAAATCTGAAGTGGCTTTCTGTAGAAGAAACCTAGAAACTACATTTACATATCAATTAAGCTCAGTGTCACTAAAAAAAACAAAAGAACTAAAATATCCACTGCAAAGACTGTAAATATATCCTGTGCTAATCTAACTCACTTACTGTCCCCAGTAACCTTTGATCCTCACTACCTCACATTGCACTTTTATATATTTCTTACAGTGCATCTTCATATTTCAACTGTCTCATCTTTACCATGGCATTTTGTATTTTATATTTTATACTTTTAAACTCCTAAGGAATGTAGTCCCTGTAGAATGAAGTAACACCCTGGACCATTGTTAAAACTGCATTGAAATTGTAATTGTAAAGTGATAAAATCTGTTGAGTGAATGCGAGTGAATGACGATCATCAATAGACAATAGCCTAGACAAAGGAACTCCATTTTAAGCTAATCAAGCTAAAGAACTGATTCTTGGAACTGAGCACTTGCCCTATGGTTTATACCTGTAAGCCATGACAATACAGTCATTAAGTCAGTAAGTCAAGGGTGGACTCCCAAAACTTCAGGTACCAGCAGGCAGAGACCCCTGTGACTAACAGTTGTCAGGTACTACTCAAGACCCAGGTGGGACAGCGCCCTCCGGATTGGGTAGCCAAGATAATAATGAGGGACTACACAAGTCTGCCAGAAAGGGATAAAAGGCAGGTGACCCCCTTCTGGAGAAGACATTGTCTTGAAGGAAGCTGACCATCAACAGCAGACTCCAGGGCCTTGGACAGGTAGATATACTGATATCTGCACTCCCACCATCATTACAGCAGCTATTATACAATATGCTACATGCGTTTGAATGAGTTAGTGCATATGTGCTAAGGTGACCAGTACCACCTGTAACTCAAAGTTTGCATTTATGATTTTATTGGTCACTTCACATCCTGTCTAATAAACTACAATTTATTATGATCCCACGAGTTGGTCCTTTGTAGCCAAAACCATGTGGCTCCCAGCTGCATTGCCAGAGCACGGGGCCTCCACCTGTACCCTGGGGCCAGGAACAATGTATGTGTGTTTTTGTGTCTGTGTGTAGTGGCGGAGGCACAGAGTGTGCGTGCGTGTGCATGTGCCTATGTATGTGTGTGTGTTCATGGGGCAAGTCCCACAAGCACACGCCAACTTACACATGCATCCATATCACCTCTCTCACTACTATACACACAGACCCCCCACACCCACACCCCCTCACACACTCCAGCCACCCTCAGCCCCCAGACACAGTCCCCCACAAACCCAATAGCAACCCACACCACACATATCTACACATATACACACATGCTTCCTCACGCCACACACCCACTGACCCCCACAAACCTATACCCATCCCCATGCTCCCCACCCCCCACAGTATACAAGAGTAAGACTTCATTTTAAGCTATTATGCAATCACCTCTATGTACACTATGCAAACACATGTAAATCATGGCAAAAATATTTTTTAAATCATAGTTTCATAGTTTCATAGTAGCTAGTGTTAGGAGGGACCTGAACTGATCATCTAGTCTGAACCCCTGCCACAGGCAGGAATGAATGCTGAGTTTACAAGACCCCAGACAGGTGACCATCCAACCTCCCCTTCAATTTGCCCAAGGTAGGGGCAAGGACCACTGCCCTGGGATGCTGGTTCCAGTTTTTGGCCACTCTAACTGTAAAATATTGCTTTCTGATCTCTAACCTAAATCTATTCTCCATCAGCTTATTACCATTATTCCTTGTCACCGCAGGTGGTGCTGGGGAGAAAAGGCTGTTACCTATTTGCTGTTGATCTCCCCTGATGACTTTGTAGACAGCCACTAGGTCCCCCCTCAGCCTCCTCTTGTCAAGGATGAACAGGTTCAGGTTCCTCAGTCTCTCCTCATAGGGCCTGTCCTGCTTCCCTTTCACCAAGTGGGTGGCCCTCCTCTGAACCCTCTCCAGGCTGGCCACATCCCTCTTGAAGTGCGGCACCCAGTACTGGATGCAGAACTCCAACTGCGGCCTAGCCAAAGTCACACAGAGGGGGAGCATCACCTCTCTGGACCAGCTTGAGATGTATCTTTGGATGCATGACAAGGTATGGCTGGCCTTGCTGGCTGCGGTCTGGCATTGGTGGCTCATGTTCATCTTGGAGTCAATAATGGCTCCAAGATCCCATTCCACCTCTGTGCTTTCAATAGGGGAACTCCCCAGCCTGTATGTATGCTGTGGATTCCTTCTCCCAAGGTGCAGTACCTTGCATTTGTCTACGTTGTCAAAATCAAGTTAATGACTGGTATAGATGTTTGATTTTTAGCATATAATTTGGTATTTTTCTGGTTCTGAGATGGCAAAACCCTTTGCTAAAAGGAGTATTTCCAGGGGCAAGGGGAGGGACTTCTGATGGCAAAGGTCATGTGTTAGGGGGTGGGGTTTCCAGTCCTAAGATGGTGACCAGGGGGTGTGGCACCCATCAAGGGGTAGGGCTACCCATGCAGCTTTTGACAGCTTGCCAAAACTCAGTAAGCAGCCCTCCTTTTGCACTAATTTGTCTGCCCCTGGCATACAGCCTGAGTCAGGACAAGGGGCTGACCCTGCAAGCCAGAAGGAGAAGTCTCTGGTCAGAAAAACCACAGGAGAAAATCTGGCTAACTTTTGAGCTGCCCTAAAGGCTGCCAGTAGGACATTGATGATGACACATAGAGAGATACAACTCAGAATAAGGGGAAGCCTTGCTGCCCTGATTGTAAGCAACTGTTGACACTTGGACATAGAACAGGTTTAATTTGTGTTATAGCCAGTAGGCTTGTTCTTTTCTTACAGTTTAGACTGGCAGTTTGGGATGGGGCTATCAGACGTTGGCAGAGGTCCCAATTGTGCCTGAGGGAATGAAAGTGTGTTGAGTCCTGCTGGGGCTAAGGGCTCAAAACACACAGAAGAATGAAGCCTAAAGGAGGTTGTAGCCTAGCAAGAAGTCGAAGCCTAGCATGGGTGGGAGACAAACAGGATCAGGGGGCCCATACAGAGGCAAAGTAAGCTAAATTCACTGAGCAGGGCCAGAAGTCCTAGACAGAGCCAAGGTGGCTCAGTGCCATGAACAGGGAGGAGACAGGGCCAGTCAGCCCAGACAGAGTCAAAGAAGGCTCACTTCTGAAGACAGGGTGGAGACAGATTCAGGAGGCTTAGGGCTAAAGTAATTGAGACAAGAGTTGGGACCCAAAAGCCAGGTCCAGCACACTGAGCCTAGGCTAGAAGGCCCAGCTAGAGAAAGGGGGCAGGGGCCAAGAAGGCTGAGGCTCTGACAAGGGAATGATTGTAATGATTGCAAGTAACACTTGCAAGACATGGCCATGGCTGTAAGGGAGGTTGTAGGCTGTGAATAGCCCTTAAGGCTATGGTTGCATCACAACCACTCACAGAACCCAAATCTGGCTACAGAGAGGGTAGATTCTGTTGCTATACCTTGAAAGGAAAGATTGAATTCTGCTCAGATTTCAAAAGAAAGGGTATAGGCATGTAAATCCAGGAGAAGGTAATAGCTCGTGACTCTCAGGCTGAGAAAGGCCTCTAAAATCCAAAAGTGTGTGGGATTATAGATATATGCTTCTCCACAGCATTTCCTACTGACTAATTTAGGCAGCTGCCTAGTTAATCTGCTCTTTTGTTGATTTGATTGTGTGGATCTTACTTTCCTCATGCATTGTCTAGAGAGCCTGGGTATGTAACTCATACCTGTGGATTAAAGGATGGGAATCAAATTCTTAAGTCCCTTTTTTAGATCAAACTGTAACATCTACACTCTAGATTTACCAGCTGCATCTGCTGGTTTTATGATCATATGAACTTTTGCCTTGCTTGGGATTGCAAAAGTGCTGTAAAGAATATGGAAGGTACGAGTAAATTTGTCCTTGAGTATAAAAATAACTCTAAGAGTTCTGCAACTAGTTTACTTGGTTTTCAGCTGGAGTAACTCTCTTGGTATCAGTGAAGTTGAACTAGTATAAAACTGGAATAAGAATCTGTCACCTAACTTTAATGAATATTGAGCATGCTCAGTAATTCTTTCTCAGACCCAAGGTCTGAGTCACCCATTAGATGTAATGCATGTTTCAAAATCTCCTTGGCTATTACTTTTTTCAATTAAGAAGCAAAGACCTAGATATTGAATCAAAAGATTAAACTCCTCACAGTTAATATTCTCTTTCTTGTGCTTGAACCTTCAGCCATGGTCACTCTGAGTATATAACATTCTACCCATTTCTGTGGCCACATGCTGTTATGGTTTCATCATAGTATCATGTAGTGCTTTCACCAGATTTTTAAAAATGCTTTCTCTTACCAATGGTAATGATTAGCCAGAAAATTCTTCATTACCTTCTCTGCCCAGATCCTGATTTTACTATTTCCCCCCACTTTGATTCCTTTCCTCCCCCTCCCCAGAAAACAGAACAATTATAATATTAATTTAATACTTTATAATCAATTTAATAGCTTACTGACAATTTAGTAAATTTAATAATTTGATAATTTAATAATAATTCAATAATTTGAATCAGCTAAATAAAATATGTATGATAGAATCATTATTTTTCCTCCATTCCCCTTTTTCTGTATTCACTTCTGTGAGATTACTTTTTTTCCCCTCTCCCCTATCTCTCTTCTGTTATGGCATGGTTACATTGCTCTTTTTCTCCCTGTGCTCTGTACTTATTTTTTACTGCTGGCACTCTCACGGTGAGAGATTTGCAGCTGCATTCCCATGGCTCTTCTTCATCTTGGCAGCAACCCAATAGTTTCTTATAACAACTTGCCTGGTTGTAGTAAGGATGGGCATCACAATACTAGTCCATGAACATTTATGTTAATGAGACAAAACAAAGGAATGACTTGGCTGCTATATGCAGTAAGTCTCACATACCCTGTGTGAGCTCAGTATTCATCAGAAGCTGGAAGAGTCTCACACACTGAACTGGCTGTTCATGTGGTTCACAAAAGTATTGTGCCTTCTTACCAACTGACTTGCAGTCTGATCACTTATAGTTTGGAGCTTGAAGAGAAATCTGACACCAGATGCACAAAGGGGTTTGTTGAGCTTTGCTGAGATTTAAGAGAATCTGAATTAGCCTGATGGCAGGGTTCTTTGGATAGATATGATATCTTTTATTAAACTAATTAAATAGTTGGAGAAAAGTTCTTTGCAAGCTTTTGGGCGCAAACACCCTTCTTCAGGCATTGGGAGACTCTGCTGCTTTTATGCGTTCTCCTGGGTAGGAAAAAAGCTAAAGCCTGACTCATTTTTATGTAAACCTAGGCTGTTCTGGTTTTAGTTGCAAACCACATAAAAGTCAGTAGTTGTTCAGTGGTTTAGACAAAACATACTTTATTTTGCTTTGTTTTGCAAATTCCGAGTATACTACATGGTATCACAGATCACCCCACTTCAGCACACATTCCTCCTTGAGAGTCCCCAAGAACAGGCCTTATTCAGTCTCTCTGTCCTTGAGGACCCTCTGAAACCAGCTCTGGCATGACTTAACAAGTGGCAAGCCTCTGATGTGAGGCCCTGGCTCTTTGTCCCTGATTTCTCTAGTGATCCATAGCACTCCAATGATCAAAGACCCTCTTTTTTTCCCCCTTAAGTCCTGGGAAGGGGGCATGGTGTTGTTCCCTTGAAAGGTGGGATCAGAGGTTTGAAATCTCAAATAGCACAGCAGACCACTCACCTCTCCAAACAGTCTTTATTGGGCCGTTGCAGTGCCGTCTGTCTTTCCTCAGACTCCACTCTTTTCTCTCTACTCCGGACTATTCCTTTTTCCCTACTCTGTCCTCCCTGGGATTACTTCTCCCTCTCTCCTCCTCTCTCAGAACCTCACTCTTTCTCCTTTGGTGCAGTGAGCTACACTCACACCAAAACTGTTACAAAACTGTAGCAATCATCACAGGGACTAAGAGTCAGCAATAAAATTAAACAAAATATCGTAACCAATCAAGGAGCAGTCTCTGGCTCAGTGCCAGGCCCAGACTGCCACTTTTCCCTTGAGTGAAAAGATGCTCTACTTACAAAAGTATTTACAGCAACTGTTTACATCAACACATGCTCACACCAAGCACCCAAGATGTTCCCCACCAGAAATGTAAGGTAGAACCCAGCCCATTATCCTTTTTGGTCACACATGGTAATAAGGAATCCTCAATCTGAACAGCACTACAGTGGTTCCCTATTGCCATACAGTTATAGTCTGGGTCATAGAAGTCCTTAAAATGTAATTAAAAACTTTTAAAATTCATTTTAGCAGAATAACTGGAACATTTTCTTGACTAGTATCTTTTGAGTGGACAGATGTGTATGTGATGGACAGAGTACTAACTGGAAGTAATTTTCAGGATATTTAGGTTAGAAAGTATTTTGGTTCACTTAAAGAAAAAAAATGGGCCAAAAGGTCCACACACTGGGTACATTGTGAGGATGATACTTATGCATGTGATGTAAAGGATGGAGGTTTCAGACTCTTGTGGCTGATGAGCATGTGCGCGTGGAAGAGAGAGGGTACTGGGTAGGCGGTAAGGTGGCCCAAAATCATCTTGCCGCAGCCGTCTGGAAACCATGCTTGTCCTTACTGGGTGCATCTATACAAGATGTGTTACTGCACATTAGCTGACAGTGTGGTATGGGTGTGCATCTACACATGCGTGCGATTACTGAGCAGTAAAAATGAATAATCATGACTAAATTTGATACCTGCATTTGCAGGTATCAAATTTGGGTGCAATAGTTAATGTGCAGTAATGAACACATAGACGTGATCCAGCACTAAATTTAGATGAGCTGTAATGCACATGTAGATGTGATCCAGCGCTAAGTTCAGCCCTGTCTCTATGGGGTTGGCCTAAGTCCAGCCCCAGGGCTCCTGGTTGGGAGCCTCTCCTTGCCTGGGGCTGAGCTACCTCTGTGGCAGCCCCTAGCTGCAGGCTATAAAAGCCTCCAACCATTTTGTGCCCTGGAGCACACTTTACAGAAGCTTGAGGGAGCCTGCACATTGTACAGGAGCACTACAGGCCCTTTGTACCCCCTGGACAGGCCACTGGCTGCCTCTACCTGCCTTGCCTGCAAGCCTGAGTTGCTCCTTGGCCACTGCTGGGCCACACAGCTGCCAGGGCACCCCCATTGGGCAATGTGGGTGCTGAATAGGGCTGCAGGCTGTTGCAACCACTGGCCATCCCTGTTAGCTTCCCAGGGCTGCTGGCAGCAGGGCCAGCATCAGCTCCCTGCTGCTTACCACCCCCCACCCACAGCTTGCCCTGCAGGTGTTGTGGGGCATAGCTTCTGCCATACAGCTTGCAGCCTTTGCCATGCCTCTGCAATGGATGCTGCTGGCATGGTGCAGGAGCATGGAGAGCCGGTGAAAGAGCCAGCATGTCATCCTCCTCTTTCTCTTCCCTATTGAGGCCCAGCCCTACCCACATGTACACATCTGTGCCATCCGCTCAGAACCCCAACTTGAGCCTGATTCAGATTGGGGACTTCATGGTGCTTTGGGGTGATGCAGAGGTCCAGAGGCAGTTTGAGCAGAGTGGGCACACATGAATGCCCACATTTTATGTCCTGGCTCTGTCAGGCAGGATGGGGGATCAAGGGCACTCCTAGTCAGGGTGGCAGTGCCACATAAAGTTCAAGGCCTTGTGGGTACAGTGGCTGGCCATGACCAACCACAATCGTTGGTCCGGTTGTTGTCCCTGCAAGACCATGTCCTTTATGTGGCAGCTGTCCTATATTGCAGTGCCCTGGGGTGCAGGCCACAACCTTGCAGTTTATACCATCAGAGGCAGCCTGCCTGGGCCCCCACCCCACCCTGGACCCTCTGGTGACATGTCACCAGAGGAGGGGCCCTCAGGTGCCCAGCACCCTGCCCCACACAACTCCCCAGCTGCTATATCCACTAGCAGCTTAGGGATCCCTGGCCAGAGGCTGCCTCAGTCACTGCATATTCCCAGACCCTGCCATGAGCAGCAGTCAGCCATGTCACCTCTGGCCACCAGCAGTGCCAGCTCCTCCCTAGCTTGCCACACACTGTCTGCTGCATACATGAAGCTATTTTATGTTACTTGTGTCCCTGAAAAATATGTAATGCAAAAGGTAGGTGAGTCCTCCTCCTGTTTGTTGCTACTTTTTGTCATTCAGGGTCATTTAAGGGTGAAAATTTTGCTGTATTACCAAAGTAGATGCATTAATACATTTTTCAGGATATGCGCACAGTAGAATAGAATTGCACGTAAGTACTTTTAGATGCCCAATACATGGATTAGAATTTGAACCTTGAGTTACTACATGAAAGCTTAATCCACCCTGTATGCAAGATTCCTTATGTGTCTCCATATTACCCTGAGAAGTCTGTATAGGATAAGACTTGGTCTACTGTATCGGCTCAGAAATTATTCAAAGAGGCCTAATTCTTCTTATTTTTTTTTATTCTATTCTATCTGAAAATCACAGACATTTTGCATAAATCCCCAATTCCTCAATTGGAGAAAAAATGCAAGTAGCACACTATGATTAACCCTTTGCATAACAGCCAATCAGTAAAACATTTTATAAAATATAGGAGATCTGGATTCTAGGCCCACCTCACCCTGAGTAGTTCTACATCTTCTGCTTTTCAGGATAATGCCTAAACCACCAACCTGGCATTTTAAACATGAGAGTAGTTTTAAATTTCTAGGTGTAAGGGTTGCAAGATTTCCATCAGAGAGAGCTGAGTGCCCTCCCCCTTCCCCACCACGGGGAAACTTTCAACCCACCCACCCCACAGCCCACTGTGGGCATCAGACCAAGGTTCCTGGTGTGATGCCAACAATCAGTAATTGTTAGCATCAGGACTGGAGCAGTCCTGGATGGGTTCTATACCTTGGGCTGGCATATAATATGTGCCAGAGGTAGTTTAGAATGGTCTAGTTGTAAAATCTGTAATGCTTAATAGGTGATATCCTTTTATGTGCTCTAGCCACTACAAAATATATTGGACCACTGTGTACTTTATATAATCTGACTTCAAGGGTATATTTATACATTTATGTCATAAATTGTTAGTGACTTGTTACACATTAATTTTAGGTGGCTCCTAGAGCTCTTAACTCCTGGATTATCCACACATTAACACCAGAAACTAGTTTAAAGCACACTTTAGGTGCTTTAAAGTTAGACCACCCAAGACAAGTTTCTCTTTGATCCGTGTTATCCAGCTCATGTTCCATTAATGTGTGGCCACTACCTGCAGATGAGCTGTCCAAATTGCTGTTCTCTAGCATCCCAAGATGCACTCTCTCCCATCCTCCTGTTCTGTGTGGACAAATGTTCCACCCCCTGAACTTTATTGCCCTGGAGGTGGATCTGGCACCAAGCTATCTCTCCTTCCTGCCTCTAGGGGTGTGATCTTCCCACCCCAAGGGGTACAACCTCATGTCAGGCAGGCAGGTCACAGGGCATGGATGAATTCAGGAGTGAGGTTTAAGGGGGATGGGGGAGGAACAAGGTAGGAGGCTGGATTATGTCCCCATGAGCTGGAGCTTCCTTCCTGGGGCAGAGGCAGTAGCTCTCCCAAAAACACCTCTCACTGCTCCCACCTGTCAGCCACCGTGGGAAGCAGTTTATTAAAACATGTGACCTCCTTTAATTAATTTCCTCTGTATTTATTTTTATTTTTTGTTACTTCTTTTTATTTGATCCTTCAGTGGCTGTCTGACTTCGTTTCACCACCCTTCCCCCACCCCCATTTTATTACCCACTCTCATCCCATCAACTCTCCAACTCCCAGCATTACGTTCCTACCCTCCCAACCCCTCCACCACACACTTCCACCTAGAGCAGGGATAGAAGCCTGTCTTTGCTCAACAGCTCCCTTGTGACAATGCACAGATGCGCAGGTGGGGGACAATCAGAGAAGGTTTTTAGCCTTAACATGGGACTCTCCTAGTCCTAACACCAAACAGCATTTGAGCAGCTCAAAGTGAAATGTGTAGCAAGGCCCTTTATAGAGTTATTATATTATATTATCTCTTAGCTCATGGGTGGGCAAAGTTCAGTCTGCAGGCCAGCAGTGGACTACATTTCCCAGAAGCCCCTGCCTGCATGGCTGGAGCTGGTCTTCATGGAGCTGCATCTGTGCCGTGATAAGGCAAGGCTGAGGTTGCCATGGAGACCAGCCCCAGCCACGCTGGCAGGGCGTGCAGCAGGGCAGGGCAGGGGGCTGCTCCAGAGCTGCTGGGATCCTGTGGTGGGGTCAGCTTGGTCCAGGGTAGGGACATGCAGGCAGCAGATTATGGCTCTGCCCCAGTTTGGGACTAGGCTGTCACCGTAGCCTGAGGACATGAAAAATGCCGCCACCATGGGGGCAGGAGCTGCTGAGAAATGGAGTTCACTGCTGGCCTGCAGGCTGGACTTTGCCTGCCCCAGAGAAGGGCCTAGAAAATCATAGACTCATAGAAGTAGGGTTGGAAGGGACCTTGTAGATCTTCAAGTCCAACCCCCTGCCTGGGCAGGAGAAAAACTGGGCTCAAATGACTCCAGCCAGGTAGGCATCAAGCCTCTTCTTAAAGACCCCCAGGGTAGGAGCCAGCACCACATCCCTTGGAAGTTGGTTCCAGATCCTAGCCGCCCTAACTGTGAAGTAGTTCTTATGGATGTCTAATCTAAACCTACTCTCCAACAACTTATGGCTGTTATTCCTTGTTATGTCAGGGGGCGCTAGGGGAAACAAGGTCTCTCCCAATCCCTTCTGGTCCCCCCTAGTGGGTTTATAGATGGTCACCAGGTTCCCCCTCAGCCTTCTCTTGTGAAAGCTGAACAGGTTCAGGTCCCACAGTCTCTCATTGTAGGGTCTGCCCTGTTGTCCCCAGATCATGCAGGTGGCCCTCCTCTGGACCCTGTCAATGTTGTCCACATCCCTCCTGGAAATGGGGCATACAGAACTGGGCACAGTACTCCAGCTGTGGCTTGACTAGTGTCGTGTACAGGGGGAGGATCACCTCCTTGGCCCTACTTGAGATGCACCTGTGGATGCATGACAAGGTCCGGTTAGCCCTGCCAAGCGTGACCTTGCATTGTTGGCCCATGTTCATCTTGGAGTCAATAATGACTCCAAGATCCCTTTCTGCCTCCGTGCTCTCGAGAAGGGAGTTTCCCATCTTATAAGTGTGCTGCTGGCTACTACTGCCGAAGTGCAGCACCCTGCACTTGTCAGTATTGAAACGCATCCTGTTTTTGTTAGCCCGCCCCTGTAACCTACCCAGGTCTTGCTGCAGTTGTTTCCTCCCTACTAGTGTGCCCATCCCACCCCAAATTTTGGTATCATCAGCAAATTTAAAAAGGCTGCTTTTCACCCCATCGTCCAAATAGCTGATAAAGAAATTAAACAGCGCGGGCCCAAGGACCGAGCCCTAGGGGACTCCCCTGCCCATTTCTCCCTAGGTCGAATATGACCCATCCACCACCACAACCCTCTGAGTACAACCCTTCAGCCAGTCTGCAATCCATCTGACTGTGCAGGCATCAATGCCACAGTCGCCTAGTTTTTTACTGAGGATGGGGTGGGAGACGGTGTCAAAGGCCTTGCTGAAGTCCAGAAAGACTACATCTACGGCGACACATACATCCAATGCTTTTGTGACCTGATCATAAAAGGCAATCAGGTTGGTCTGACATGACCTGCCCCTAATGAAACCGCGCTGGTTGCACTTGAGCATCATCCCTGAAGTCGGCCCATCACATATGTGATCCTTGATGATCTTCTCAAAGAGTTTTCCTAGGACTGAGGTAAGAACTTTCAGATCAAACAAGAAGGTACCTATTGCATTTAGGTACTTCCGTGATGTTATGGCTGTTATACATTTTGGAAAACAATTTTGGATTTAGGTGCCCAAATTCTTTGTAAGTCTTTTTTAGGTGCCTAAATTCTGCTTCATTTACTACTTTTTTCTTGTTTTTTTTAAAAAATCTGGTCATTATTCTTTTGAGATACTATTAGATATTATATCTCATTTCCAGGCTATTATAGCTGATGTAGAAAGCATGCAGCCAATGGCTGCTGGGAAATGGAATCTGGCTGCTGGCTGGATCTGCCATTTTCCCCAACCCTGCCTTAGCTGCTTGGCTCAGATGAAGTATATCTTTTCAATCTAAAGAATAGTTGGTTTTTCAGTCAGAGATGTTTTTCCCTCATTTTGCATGCATTTGTATGATTTTTTTAAATATGTATTTTAACCTCTGTAGTCTAATGAAACACACTTTGAATACATAAACATGGGGAAAATGTCAAGGCTTTCAGATTAATTCATGTTTTTCTTGAAACTATTATACACTGTAAAACTTCTCTGGCAACTATTCTAGTAAGAAAATCTGTACTTCCTTTAACACTTATCACAATAAAAATAACTCTCTGTCACAGAACTTAGCTAATTAACAATTCTTAAAAAAATGCTGATGTCAATCAATGCAGCAGGCATCCTGTTCAAGTCAGTGTTTGTATGACAAGGCATGGGTAAGTTGAATTTCTTGTTGTAAAATAAAAAAAATACATGTCACTTTCAACTCCATTTAAGATATTGGTGAGGGATTGAAGGGTAAAATAGAGGTAAAGCATTTGATAAACTTCTGGAAAGCAAGAATTATTCTAAAAAAAAATGCTCAAATTTCAACAGGAATGAAAAGTAAATTACAAACTGTTTTAAAAAGTGATTTGACAGAACCATTTTATCTGCTTGACACGGCATTTTTGTTCTTTCTAACACCTTTCAAAACACAATATTCATGTGCTCCACTTTGTATTTTGTGGTTTCTCCCCCCTTACCATATGCAATTACAGTATTTGTAATCAGTGTGAAGCTTGGAAGAAAATATTATAGTTACACATTATCTATATTCAGAAAGAAAAAGTTGTGACATTCAGAAGTAGAACTGCTGTTAAATATCTACATATGGCAAGTGAATTAAACAGCTGCTTGATAATACATAACATTACACTAATTAATTGCACCTAATTGTACAGAGTTAAAGAAAAGCACTCACCTGTCTAGAGAATGAAGTCTTGCAGTGCTATTTTCAGCATGCAGTACACAAGCAGATTGCAGCACAAAAGAAATGTTCAGCTTTTGTTGGTTTTCATTTTGCCTGTTAATAAAAAGTTACTTTTACATGATTCTAAGTTTTCCACTGCCATATTTTTGAATTAACATACATGACAAATCCATTAATAAAAATGCTTAGCTGTTTTGCTTTAAAAACAACAGACCTTGCATGCATTATGTGCTTCCAAACCATTAAGTTTATTCACAAAGATTCTACAGCAATCTACATGATATACACTGTTATGACAACATATATTTTATATTCCACTGAAGAGTATTATAATATAAAATCTTTCCCTGATTCATTTTTTTCCTAAGCAGTTCATTTCACTCTTTATTTAGTTGTTTGAGATGTTTGAAAAATTTAAGTCATATTAGTAGCATATTTTAAGAGGACAGTCAAATTACATGTGCTTTTTAATCTTTTTAATCCTTCCTCATTATTTGCTATTTCTGGCTTCCTAATGGTGGGGATGATTTTACCCGCATCAGACAGTGGCCCATTTGAACCAAAATCAATGCTACTATTTGTGGGAGCAACTGTGCACCAATGCAATATGCATTTTGAATTAAGCTGAGTTCCATGGAAGAAGAATTGGGTTCAATTTTAGTTATAGCTGCAATTAACCAATTATTATCTCTGTGGTAGTAAAATACTCGTGTATAATCCAATTGTAGTCTCACTGAAGCATAAAGGAAAACTCTGGGTGCATCTACAAGTGCAATTAATGCAAAGCAATAAACTCCGGGGGAGTTTGAGACATAGCGAATTGCTCCCGGGTGCAGCATCTATGCATGCACCCAGGACAGCAGCAATTTGAGCCAGGGTGGAGCAAGCCTCTGGCTTCCTGGGCTGACCGAGTACAATTTACACTCACAGTCACTGTCTAAATGTGTTTCAGTGCAGTAAGCTATTCCACCATAAGACAGTACTGTTGGGGACAGTCCTATCTTATAGCTCAGTTAATTAGTTTACTATACCAGTGCACATGTAGGCAGTGATGCTTTACTGCAGAGCTAATTTGTGTACTCCGAAGTAAAGCACGTATGTAACTGCACCCACTGTAACTTCTGATCTGTGATTTGATTCTTCTTTAGTACACCATGCAAGATTGGATTGTGCTTTACTGTTGCCTAATTCCATTACAAATGAATATGCAATATCAATTTTAGATCTTTTGGCTTTCACGTTTTTTTCCCTGCCATGGAGTGCAATGTCTGTTTCAGATCTGTTTTACCTCAGGTATGGCAAGTCCATATTTTTTTCCATGTGGGATCTTACTCTCTTGTCTGACTGCATTCCCAAATCCTCTTGGTCCCTTTGTATTTCTTCACCCTCACTAGGGTTTGCAAGGTCTCCCAGATGAATACTATCTACTAATTATATTGCTGTTTACTACCTCTCAAGATATCTAATGAAGTTGTTAAATAAGACTAGAGATGGCATATCTGGCAGTTTCCCCAGAGTTCTTGAGACAAAGTGCAGTGACCTGAACCACACAGTTTTAAAAGAGATCCATTTGTTAACAGTAGCCAAACAGAGGGGAAAAAGTATTCTATACCCTGGGACGGGTTCCCATTATATTTATTTCAAAAGGGTCATTCACTACTTATTTTAATTAAGTTCTATTTTGCAGAATTACTTCCGACAAGTGTAGAAAAAAGGAAAGCAAAAAAAACTGCGAAGCAAAGTAAAGAGAAGGTGATGGTGGGGGGAATTGAAAGGCCCAAGACAACAGGGAAAATGTCATCTCCTGTTGCATCATGGAAAGCCAGAGCAGGTAATAAATCTGATCAAATGTTCTTTTGCATGTTCTCGGTAAAGGGCTATCCATAAAAAAAACTTAGGCACATATTTCCTGCTTACTTGCCAATGTGAGTCCCCCTCTACACAATACAGGTATTGCACAATTAACTGGTTAATTGTGCAGTTAACTGAAACCAGCTACATGTGCAAAGCAACTATCATGCCATAAAAAGGACTGACCTCACATTTTTTCCTAACTTTACATCTGGTTGCCATCCAGCTTTAATTTGCACATGTAGCAGGGTCTCCCCTGTAGCTGGGAGCCCTGCCAACTCACCCAGCTAGCATCCACAGGGGCGCATCATGCCCAGCTGGGGCAGGACTCTCTACCCTGGAGGTCATGAAGTGCTGCCATGGCTGTGAGTTCTGGCAGCTATGGGACTTGCAGTTATGGAGCTTTTTACTTGCTTGAACAGGGGGAGTCCAAGATGGTGATCCTGGGTTCCCCTTCTACCAGCAATAAGGGGTAATAGGATCTGATCCTGGATGCCACAATCATGCTTCCTGCCATGTACATGTGGCATGCACATGTGGTATGGCAGAAAATGTAATTTTGTAGATCCTGCATTATATATAATCACATTATTATCTGAACATCTATATTGGCCAGAATTAATAATTCTGAAATAAATTCTGGGCAAGCCAAGAACTGCTTCAGTCTTGTCTTTGCTTAGTAATGAAACAGTTTAAACCTAAGACCCACCAGAGATGCAGGCTAGACCACAAAATTAGCAAGACGAGGAAGTATTTTCACCTATGCCATGTTCCTGCCCAACAGCTCAGTGATTAGGAGGGATCCTGGTTTTCACTAATTAAAAAAAAAACAACAAAAAACTCCCCTCAATTTTCAGATTAAAATAAGTAATCCCAACTCCACATTTTTCCATGATTAACATGAAACACCACAAATAGATGGAGACATATCTATCTATCTATCTATCTATCTATCTATCTATCTATCTAGAGAGCTATCTATAGATAGATAGATAGATATAGATATATAGTGGTGTTTCATGTTAATCACAGAAAAATGTGGATTTTGGGTTACTTTTTTAAAATCCAAACATTGGTGAGTTTTTTAATCAGAAAAAACAGGATCTCCTGTGATTATAACACATAGACAAGATAAATGAAACATGAATGCAATTCTTTTTCTTCTGTGAGGGATTATGAACCTGTATCTGCCACCTGATTCTTTTATCCACCACACCATAAAGCAGTGGTTCCCAAATTCTGATAGATAGTGCACTACCAATTGAAAACAATACAACCTTAAATGCCACCAGAATTTTTTTTCAGTTCAACCTAAGTACCACCAACAAATTTTTGTCATATAAAGTAATTATACTAAACTTGTTAACACATACCACTGATGGGTTGTGTACCACTGGGGGTACCCATACCCAAACTGCTACTATAAAGTATTCTGAGGTAGCACATGCTCACTCCCTTCTGTTAAAGTTTCACTCTAGATGCAATAATTAAGTAATCACTGGGCCAGACAGAGGATGGGCCAAATCTGATGAGGAACTTAGGTGCTTGGCCATGAAAGTCGAATTCAGAATCACAAGTTAAATATTTAAGCTCCCTATGCATAGGATGACCATATTATTTTTAAGGAAATCTGGGACACTGCCCCACCTCCAAATCAGCAGTGCTGCTGCAGGCAGAGGCAGGTGAGCAGGGGCATAGGGTGCCATCTTCAAGGGAGGTGAGGTGGCATGGTATGCCAGGCAGGTGGGCAGGTAGGTACTGCTGCTGCTGTGCTGGAGCAAGGCAGGCATACTGGAGCAGGTGCCACCCTGCCAGCATGTGTCTGGCCCAGCTTCTCCTGAGCTGGGCTGGGCACCGCTGCAGTCTGTCTGCCTTGCTCCCACACAGCTAAAGGGGTGCCTGCCCGCCCAGCTGCTTCACTTCCTCACAGGACTATGTCCCATGCCCCATGCCCCTGTGATTCCAGGACTTTTGTTTCAATTTTCATCAACCAGCTAGAACTGGCCTATAAAAACTGAGACTGTCCCAGCCAAACTGGAATGTATGATCACCTTACCTATGCAATGCCCTACCTCGGTCTCCCAGGATTGAGATTGAAAGTCCTTGACAATGGATGGGAGTGGTGCCTCAGGCTAGTTAATAGGAGATGCTGCAGAAAAGATCTGTCTTAAAATTTCCTCTGTCCAGAACTTAAGCACCTGATTCTTGTTACAAACACAGACCTATGCCCCTGTGGGACCCATAGCCTACAACCATTCTTTGAAAAAAAATTAATCAAGGCTCACTCTTTTCTTTTAAAAACACACCCACCACCGCCACGATGGTGACTGTGGAAAACTGCATTTTGAAAGCAAACAGTATTCAATTTCATAACAAATCTTCAAGCAATAGACTTCAGAGTTTTCTGGGGATTTTCAAATAAAGCCTTAAGGAAACAAAACTCCTTTTCCATGTTAGTTATAGATTTTAACCTTAAGAATATAAAATAATTCCAAAGACCTGTTGACAAAATCTCTAGGAAGCACAAATACATTTGTATCAGGCATTTTTAATCCTTTAATGAGCCTTAATACAGTCATAGCGCTGCCTTTTATCTTGTTTAAAAAGCATTTTTGCAAAGGTAAAAAATAAAACAAAATCCTTACAAAAAATAATCCTGGCACTTGGTGGTGCTGTTGGATAAGAAAAACACAGATACACAGCAGCACATGGTGAAAGAGATTGTTATGGTGAGTTAAATAAAATTAAAAGGATGGCTTCATTCACCTCTGTCATATCCAATCTTACATTTCGTCTTTTGACACAAAGATTTTAAATTAGGCAGAATGGTAATTCGTGGTGGCTTGGATTCCTGATAACTAATACAAGGGATACAGATCTTTAACACAAATTTCATGCCTCCAAAGACTGACAGTTAATGAGGCTATTATTTTCATTTTTAAATTGCCCAATTGCAGAATAGAAGATTGCTGCTTTCACATCCTTTACTGTCATCTTTCAAAATGAATTCTATTACTCATCTTTTAAAACCTTTCATGTTTTAAGGTGAACACTGAAACCATTTTGCAATTCAGTACCACATTTTCTTTTACAATAAGTATTTCATTAAGTCAATAACTTGTTTCCCAGAAGTAAACAGTATGTGCTTGAATACATTTGAATACCTGTTCAGATTTCAGTAGCTGTTATAGTTTTTTGGCATTGAACTACATGCTGAGAACTGTACCTTGCACTGTCTATAACCCTATTTATCATTCTTCTTCAGAAATGTCCTCTTTCTAAAAATCATTATGTACCTTACTTGTAAACAATCTCTTCTATTTGTTTGGCAATAGTCTCTACTTACTGTAGCTCAGCTTGAGGTATTAACAGGTTTTGACAAAGCAAGTTAGGAGCATTTAGTGCCTGGCACAAGCATTCAGCTGTGGATTTTAAACAACACAGAGCAGGTAATAAGTACGGAATGGATGATTTATAAGGGGAAAAATGGCATATTTGGGTTCCAGCTAGTTTGCTAAAGTCCCTTAAATTATAACAATCTTTATTATGTTAACTCTTTCATCAGGGTTAGTGGAGTTTGAACTTCTGGTGCTCCCACTAAGATTACATTATAGCTCCTTCTATGAGGTCAAAAAAAGATGTCAGAGCTTTAGCAGGGATTTTCAATGACAAAATGAAAGTTTTAGAATTTCACTTTGCTTCAAAGAAAGGGTCTCAGCAGTGGCAGTCTTTGTTGCATTGGCAGGCTGGCACATTATTAGCATCTTTGACATATAAGAATAGGCAGCCTCAGGGCCTAAATTTTGCCTCTCTCTACTTAAAAGAGAAGACACTTAGAATGTGCCTGTGGATGACTGCTGTTTTCAATATAAGGGGCAGAATGAGCCAACAGCAAATTTCTACATTCCCCCTTGGTGCCCTACATTTTTTTTTTTACTTTAGGTTTTCATCTTTGGGTTTAAATCCTGAGAGCAATATTGAGCATCCTTGCTCCCCATTGAAGTCAGCAGGAGTTGCATGTATTGAATGTATTTAGCAGTTCCCAGGTTCTTGCTTAAAAAAGGTTTCTATTTACTTTAAATATATTTGATTATGAAAAGACTTTTCAAAGATAATTGAACTGTTTCAAAACCCAGGCGCACAAGCTTATCGGTCCGTCTTACCAATAGTTAGACAAGCAGTGTAGTCTAGTGACGAGGGCATTAAACTCTCAGTCAAGAGACCTGGGATAAGGTTTTTCCTACTGGGCTGTTATATTATGTTAGGCAGGTTGCTTCCTCCCCCTATTGGTGCTTCACTTGATCCATCCGGCTATCCTTTGGATGACACCTTGAGATTTACCCATGGAAACTGATATACCAAGTTTTTTTGTTGCACTGTGATTACCATGGTTTTCTCTGATAAAAAAAAAACAATTTTCAGATAGGAAAAAGTGACCCAAAAGAAACCCATTTTTCTGCGATTGAAATGAAACAGTACAAATATATAGATATTGATATAGATTGATATCTATATAGAGAGATATAGATCCATATCTATATATATAGATATACAGTAAAAGTTCTGTTAACTAGCATCTTACAAGCCGGCATGCTCAATTAACTGGCATGCCAGCTTGTAAGATAAAGTGAAACCAGAAGTGCCCACCGTGGAATGTCCGGTTTCTCTGAGCCCCCATGGCCTGGGGCAAAGCAGCTTGTGCTGCCAAGCCCCCATGGCCTAGAGGCATAACAGGCTGTGCGGGACTGTGCAGGGCCTGCCTCCCTGTCCTGTGGGGCCCACAGGGCCTGCGGGAGGGGCGGAGATGCTGTGGGAGAGGTGGTGATGCTGCAGGAGGTGCGGAGGGATGCCCCAGACATGGCTGGAGAAGCGGCAGCCCAGGCTGCTCAATTAACCAGCATATTTTGTTCTCTGGCATCCCCCATTTCTGGGGGGATGCTGGATAACAGAACTTTTACTGTATATAGATAGAGCTGTAGAATGAAACACCACCATCTGTATCTGTATCTGTATCTGTATCTATAAATAGTGGTATTTCATTTTAATCACAAAAAATGTAGGTTTTGGATTACTTTTTAAATCCGAAAATTGGGGAATTTTTTTTATCAGAGAAAACCAGGATCCCTGGTGATTACCATAATCTACAATAAGCAGATAATCTTAAAAAGTTGGTCAGGTACAAGGGGAAACATTTGCTTGATATCTGACTTCTCTGAGTTATTCCCTTTTACATATATTCACCTAAGCACCCCAGGGGAAAGCCAGGAGAAATGATCATTTCATAGATTTCATAGACATTAGGGCTGGAAGGGACATCAGAAGATCATAGAGTCCAGTCCCCTACCCAAAGGACAGGAAGTCAGCTGGGGTCACAGGTTCCCAGCAAGATAAACGTCAACTTTGCTCTTGAAGGTGTTCAATGTAGGTGCTTGAACCACCTCTGATGGCAGGCTATGCCAGACTTTGGGGGCTCGGACAGTAAAGAAATTCTTCCTTATGTCCAGCCTGAAACAGTCTCACAGTAGTTTATGACTGTTCGATCTCATCATCTCTTGGGGCACTCTGGTGAACAAACGTTCCCCCGGATACTGGTGGTCACCCCTGATAAACTTATAGGTGGTCATCAGATCACCCCTGAGCCTGCACTTTTCCAGGCTAAAAGAGCCCCATGTCTCTCAGCCTGTCATCATAAGGTCTGTTTTCCTGACCTCTGATCATGC
>NW_017729032.1:81612990-81619436 GCF_001723915.1 Gavialis gangeticus
CCAAAACTGGACACAATACTCCAGCTGCAGCCTCACCAATGCTGAGTACAAGAGGAAAATGACGTCCCCGGATTTGCTTGAGAAGCACCTATGGATGTGAGCCAGTGTTTTGGTCACTTTACTGGCTGCAGCATTGCTTTGCAGGCTCATGTCCATCTTGTGGTCAATGATGACCCCCAAGTCTCTTTCTTCTGTAGTGCTAGCCAGCGTAACACTGCCGAGCCTATAAGGATGCTGCAGGTTTTTCTTCCCAAGGCGGAGAACCTTGCATTTTTCAGTGTTAAACACGAACAGGTTCTCATCTGCCCATTTGTTGACCTTGTCCAGGTCAGCCCATATCACCTGCCTGTCTTCTGGTTGTCAGGAAACAGGAACCCCAAGGTCACGGTGGGCCGAGGGTTTTGGTACGGAACAGGTGGGATTAGCGGCGAGGAGTCTGAGCGGTACGGGACTCGGCGCAGTTTCAAAACAAATGGATTTTATTTACTTACACTACAGATGATGTGGTAGCGTAGGCAGGTGAGCTTTCTTCAGTTACAGTATAAACAACGAGAGGGGTCTGTTGGTCCACGGGGCTCTTGAGCTGAGCCCTTGCTTTCTAGCCCAGGAGGCTAGGTGCGGCTGCCCGACTCAATAGTCCCAGGACTGGTCAGCAGCTCTTAAACGGGACAGACAAACAACAGAACTGTAATGAAACGAAAGTCCAACATGGACGAAAGCGGGTTGTGAACGATGCCAAAGTCGATTGGAAACGGTGCTGAGGTCGATGCCGGAACAAGACAGCGATGCCGTGGTCAGTGGTCGATGCAGATTAGTTCGGTAGCCAGAAAATCAGTACGAAGACGAAATCAAATGAATCACAAAACTGCAGTTGTGAGGAGATCAATGGGCCTAAAGCCTTCCTGAAGAGCAGTCCCTGTCAAGACAGCCTCTGCTCTCAGGTCGGGTCTTCTCTATCCGGGACAGTCTGTGCCAAGGCAGTCTCTGCTTTCAGATCGAGTCAGGGTCTCCCCCCTGGGCAGGGGCTCACAAGCCTTTTAAGACAACCAGGTGGCCAATCAGGTTGCTTTCCTCATAGAATTTTCTAGTCCGCAGAACTGAGCGTGCGCGTTGTTACAACTAGGTTAGATTTGATTGACAAGCCCTAGGGTCGCACAGGGGACACATGCTGAGCATGCTGGTGATTTTCCACAGGCTCAGGCTTGTCTGAGCATGTTCAGACTTAACCCTGTGTTACCCAGCATACACTCAGAACTTGGTATGGACATGCCCCCTTGCTGGTAACACAGGAGTTTTAATTTAACGTTCGTTCTCGTCTTCGTTTCCAAAGTTAACATGATTAGGTACACTTGTGTAAACGTAAACTGATAAGCTCAGCTCGATATTCTTTTTCTCAGAAACTGGAATACACAATAAATTAATGAAATGACTATAATGATGATAAGTAAAAAGGATAATAACGGGGTCAATAAATTTGTCAACCAGGATGAAGCATCCCATCCTAGCCATTTAAACACTCGGGATAACCACCCTTGTCCGATGCCAGAAACAGCATTAACGTCCTCTGTGATTTTTCTAATTTTGATTACTTGATTTTGTAGGGGAACAGAGACGTTGGGGATGGCTATGCAGCACATGTCCCTCGACAAATTTAAGTACTGGCACAAACCCGCTTGTTGTATTAACAGAGTATCGAGGGCTAATCGGTTTTGGATTGTCATTTTTGATGTGGCCTGCAGTTGTTTGTTTATTAATTCAAAACCCGTTGCTGTGCGGTTGGCTAGGAGTTCGACCTGTTCAGACAGCTTGGCCAGGGCTATCCGGGCTTTGGCAATTCCCAGGCCCCAAAGGAAGAGCCCTTCAAAGGCCCAACTAAGGCCTTGGGTGAATCTTTCCCCATGTGTAAGGGAACTCCACACCGGGGTGGTAGATCGGGTGTGGCGGTGTAGAGCTGGACTTGGTGGGTAAGCTGTGGAGGCTTGTAACAGTGGGCAAAACAAAATGGAACTCAAAAAACATTGCACACCCAAAAGGGTAGCCGGTAGGACGGTGTACAATCGCCCGTCTGAGCATGCCCAAGCCAGGCCAAATGGTGCAGGTGTAGACAATTGAGCACACAGGCCTGGGAAAGGGAAAGCGTGTCTTGCTCGTTCCGGGGGGCCGGACTGCCTAATGGGTGGTTCTACGCTGTGGCAGGCAGCGTTCAGTAGTATAGCCCGCAGGGTAGGGTAGTAGAACCCAAACCATGAATCGTTTCCACGAGGACCCGGTTGGGTCAAATCAATAGCTGATGATTCGTCCCATTTGATTAAGGGAGTGGCTTTTATGAGGGGTGACAGGGCAACTATCAGTATGATCTTCTTACCGCGGGGTTTGAAATTAATATGCCAAGGTGGACTGATGGAACGAGGATCCCACTTCAATGACTTGTTGGGTCATGACCTCTTGACACCTTGAGGATGTATCCCCCAGGGGATGGCCGAACAAGCATAGGGCTTTCCATTCACGAAACAACTCTCACAAGGGGGATCGGTGGAGAGATCTATGCGGGAAAAGTTATGGGGCCATGAAAAATCAATGAAGGCAGAACCTCCACCTATTGAGATGTCAGTGGAGGTCTCTTGGCCTTTTGCAACTTTAGAAAACCAATTTGGAACGTCAAATGGTATGAGGTATAGGGTGAGAACTGAGTCCTTAGCGGACAAAGGGACCCGAAGGCATGCAGTTAAATCGCTGCCTGTCTCTCCATCCCCCGTGGCGTTAGCCCAGAGTGTGTAGAACCGTGTTTGTTGAGTGATCGGGTTCGGTGACCAGTTTGGTAGATAACCTAGTAACATATATACAATATACACAGTATAAAATCAGAGTCACTCGAGTGTCCATCACTGTGGTGTCTGGAATCTCCTGCGTTCAGGGTTGATCAACGTCTGTTGATCGACGTCTCGTGTCGTCCCAGGCTGGACAAGATACGACGTAGAGTGGAACAGACACACCTCTTTCCCGCCAGTGGTCTGATGTTGATCAAGGCTAGAAAACAAATACAAACAAGACAGAACGGGTTCTATGTCATAACTATTTACAAGACTACTTTAAGTGCCTAAGAGTAACGGTGACAGATCGTCTGGCCAGCCAGTTATGGTGGACTAATACGTTTTGTCCACTTTCTTCCAGCTCTGCCAGGTAAGTATTTGGGTAATGTTCTGCCGATTTAATTGATCCTTTCAACACCTTAGGATGTCGATTTCTAGGGTCCGGTAAGGTGACCCAAATGAGTTCTGCCGGTTTGAATTTTGGTTTCCATGTCTCGGTGGGCTCGACATCTCTCTGAACCTGTAGTTCTTTTCTGGAGTTTAGGTTTGTTAATACTTCGTGGTTGTGTTTTATCTAATTTTTGTAGGTTCCTTCTCCTTTCAGTCATAGAGCTTCTTTGTATAGGCCTACTGCCCTCTCTACAACCCCATTCGACTGCAGGTGGTATGGCAGGTGACGGTGCCATTCGATGTTATGTAATCGTGTGAATTTCTCAACTGCTATGGATGTAAATGGTGGTCCTCCATCTGATTGAATGGTGCCTGGGGTTTGCCAAATGGCAAATACGCTCGTGAGAGCTGTCATTACTGCAGTTGCATGTGTTTTTCTCAGAGGCACTACAGTCATTTGCTGGGTTCCTAAGTCTACAATGATCAGTCTCTTATTTGGGACTGCTGTCCCAGGTAACAGACCTAGCAAGTCCACTTGCCATGCCTTTCCCGTTTCGAAGGTTTTGCGATCAAGGGCGCCTTTGGAGTTGTCCATTGGGTGACATTTTTCTTTTGCATATGCTTCACAAGCTTGTATCACCCTGGTCCAATCTTTTCAAGATCCATATTCCAGGTTACCTTCTGATTTTTTAGTCAATTTCCATTGGCAAACTCGAGGACTGAGGTGGCCCCAGTTTTCATGTAGCCAAGTTAGATATGGATCTACACACACATCGTCATTGATATTTTGGGCGACTAGCACGCAGTCAGTGCGGTTTGGATTTTCCAACAATTTATCTATGGTGTCACGTACCGGGTCGGTGTCAGTTCTATGTGATCTTGTGTGCTTGATCAGCGGTAGTATTGTAAAGCTGGAAAGTAGGTCATACACTTCCTTCCATAAGTCGATGTTTTCTGTCGGAGAGGCCGTTCCTGTTATGATCTTATAAATGTATTGTGAATCAATTGTCAATACGGGGACTGGAAGGGTCCCATCGTGGTGGTTCAAGCAGTGATATACTAGTTCTTTAAATCCTAGTAGTTCATTTCTCTGGGCGGAGTAACACCCAGGGTAGATTTTGTAGTTGTGGCAAGGTTTACAGAAGAAACTGTACTTTCCCTCATCTCGTGTGGTGTCATCTGAGGCCATCCACGTGGGCTCTGTCATCCCGTAAAGCACTACGTTCATGGTATTGGTGGTATTCGGAGTCGGTGGTAAGTCCTTGTGTTTCCAATCATGCCAATGGTACAGGTGGTTTAATACCAGGGCACTCCAGGACGATGGTTCCCCTTGAAAACATGGGTCTGGTCGGTCGTGTAGAAGTCGCAGGAGTAATGTTGCCTGGACGGACTTCAGTTTTCCTTTTCCAGTTGCCAAGAATTCAGCCAGCTGAGCCACTAGAAGAGCTTTCCCCACAGTGCCATATCGATGTTGCGCTGCTTGGATGGTACGGTGCGCGAGATAGACTGGGTCTTCCTCGGAGTTCTTCACCATGGCGAAGAGGTGCTCCTCGGTGAAACCAACCGTGACTGTTAATGCCGTGGTGAGATCGATGGCACGTAGAGATGTGTTCTTCACAGCGGTCAGAAGCTTCTTCAAGGCTTTAGCACCCTTCGGGGTCCATGGTACTTTTTGCCGGGTCTTCTCTCGAATCTGTCGTTGGATGCGCGTGAGATTAGGCAAAAGATCTGGTGTGATGTAATGGTGAAATCAATTTAACCATCCCAGCAAGGATTGAAATTCTGTCTTGGTTGATGGGATCTTGCTCTCCCAAAGAGTGATGTCAACACTGTCATGGGATACCCCATGTCATGTGGTTCCATCGAAAGCGGTTCTGAGGAAATTGATGCTGCTGGATGGCTCCAGATGGGATTTTCTTATGTTCACAGTCCAACCATCAGCAGTTAGATGGTTTACTAGGTTTTCGGTGTTCTTTCTCACAAGGTTCTCCTTTCTTCCCATTATTGCGATGTCATCAGTATAGCTCCAGATCTTTATAGTCTTACTCTCTGGGTTACTTTTCGTAAATGATTCTAAGGTATCGTTCATGGCCCTGGTAGCCAATGCCGGGGCATTGCAGTACCCTTGCGGGCACACGTTCCATTTGTAGATTTTTCCTCTTATGCACATATTTAAAATTCCTTCCGCATCATCTATGGGTATCGAGAAGAACATGTCTTTTAAATCTGTGGTGGTGCCTACCCATGCATTGGCTTGATATTCCGCCATTTTGCTTGTGCTCTGTAGCAGGGTACAAGGCATTGCTTGGGTTAGCGTCGTGCACCGCTTGTTTACCTCTCAGTAATCGATGACTAAGCACACTTCGTTTGGTCTTCCCGGTTTCTGAATTCCCCATCCCGGCGATAATAGGGTGCTTGCGTGGATCAGTGTTATGGATACTTGTTTTACCAAATCTGCTAATAGGACATCAAGGGGATCTCGAAGGTGCGCTCTTGTCGGTATCGAGGTATATCTCCAGGTCGAGTTTATCCATAGCGTTGGTTGGTGTCATTCGTCTTTGAGGATTGTCATAATCGGTAGGACCTCTAATACTCTGTGCTTCAAATCTAACTCTCGAATTCCAGGCACTCCATGAAGGTTGATGCCTCCTAGCACCGCATCAAGACGTTTTCTGTGGCCCTTTACAAAAAATTTCACACGATTGGTCATTGTTATGGCGTTTAAGCCCTGTACCATCATCACTTTGTTTGTCCGCTGATGAGGGACTGATAGCTTCACTACGTTGACTTGGGCCCCTGTGTCTAACAGGAATTTAGGAGGAACAAGATAATGATGCTGTGGTCAGTGGTCGATGCAGATTAGTTCGGTAGCCAGAAAATCAGTAAGAAGATGAAATCAAATGAATCACAAAACCACTGTTGTGAGATCAATGGGCCGAAAGCCTTCCTGAAGAGCAGTCCCTGTCAAGACAGCCTCTGCTCTCAGGTCCGGTGATCTCTATCCAAGACAGTTTGTGCCAAGGCAGTCTCTGCTCTTGGATCGAGTCAGGGTCTCCCCCCTGAGCGGGGGCTCACAAGCCTTTTAAGACAACCAGGTGGCCAATCAGGTTGCTTTCCTCATAGAATTTTCTAGTCCGCAGAACTGAGCATGCGCGTTCTTACAACTAGGTCAGATTTGATTGACAAGCCCTAGGGTCGCACAGGGGACACATGCTGAGCATGCTGGTGATTTTCCACAGGCTCAGG
>NW_017729032.1:81624436-81627048 GCF_001723915.1 Gavialis gangeticus
TTCCAGGCTCTGGCCACCCTTACAGTGAAGTAGTTCTTCCTAATATCTAACCTAAACCTATCCTCCCTCAGCTTGTGGCCATTGTTCCTAGTGACTCCAAGGGGGACCCTGGTGAACAGAATTTCCCCGAGTCCCTGCTGGTGGCCCCTGATAAGGTTGTAAGATATATGACAGATATATGACATCAATCTCTTCTCCCTTGTCCAGGTGATAGGTCACCTGGTCGTAGAAGGAAATGAGATTGGTCAAACAAGACCAACCCGCAACAAACCTGTGCTGGCTATCCTTTAGGATGTTGGCCATTAAGGCCATTAAGGATGGCCTCTTTAATAAACTTTTCTAAGATCTTCCCCAGGATAGAAGTCAGGCTGATGGGCTTATAGTTAGCCGGATCCACTTTCCTCCCTTTCTTGAAGATTGGCACCACACTGGCCTTCTTCCAGTCTTCAGGCACTATACTAGAGTGCCAGGAGTTTTCTAAGACCCGTGCCAGAGGCTGGATCATATACTCCTAAAGAAAGGTTTCAGACTCAATATATGGAAAAACTTCTTCACGGTTCATGTGACCAGACTCTGGAATAGACTCCTAGCAGGGGTGGTACAGGCACCTACCCTGGAGATCTTCAAAAGGAAACTGGATGCACACCTTGCTGGGTTTATTTGACCCCAGAAGTCTTTCCTGCCCAGAGCAGAAGGGCTGGACCCAATGATCTCACAAGCTCCCTTTCAGCCCTAAACTTCTATGAATATCTTAGAAAAAGGGCTTAATTTGTTTTTTTATGTTCATGTGAAAGCGCAATCCCTCTTTTATCTGTGAATAGGTATTTTTAGAAATGAAAATTTCTAAAATAACTAACATAAGGGCTTTTCTTTAAAAAAGAAAGAAAGAAAGAAAAACATGGATGAAGAATTAATTCCTCAAGACCAGAAATAATACAATAAGAAATATTTTTGACAGAATACAGGCCAGACTCCCTTCCAGAAGCTCACTCCATTCAAGGAAACCAATGTCTACAAGGCACAAGATAATTAAACTGGTATATTAGTCAACATTTTCCAAGCTGTGTGTTTCAAGTCCTGCACCTATATCAATGTGAATTGCTTTGTTCACACAAAGGCAAATGACTTCCATTCTCCCACATTTTTATTAGACTCATCTACACCTTTTGATTTCAAGAATACATCAATAGATTCCTTTAAGTGATCTTTTAATCCAAGGTAGAGTTGTGCTTTAATCTGAGGGATGTGTTATACAGGGTAAACTGAAGGATCAGTAAAGATCCTTTAATGGTGAGATAATGAAAACAAGAAAACCTGCTATGTAAGGCAATGGAAATGATGGTAGGCCTGGATGATTAAAAGGTTTTTCCCTGATGTCAGATGTAGGAACTAATGACTTAGGGTTGCAGATGTTGAATATCAGAAGCAAAAAGCCGGAGAAGCAGATGTGAACATCACTTCAGATAGAAGGCGATAGCAAGAGCAAAACTGCAATAAAAATTACACCTGACATTACCTCAATGTCACCTTTTATCAAAATCAACTTTGCAGAGCATTGAAAATTGATCCTTTACTCAGGCCAAAAAGACAACAGTGCAATGATGTAAACATCTGGATTCTGTCCATGTCAAATGTGTTAACTACTCATTAAGTCATTGGCACTGGAATAACATGAGCTAAAGAACTCCAGTGTGGGCCAACCATTAGAAACCCAAGAGGATGTTCTTATCATGGAAAGTCTCTTGACCATAAGAGAATTTTTCACAAAAATCAAGCATATTGTTAATTGAACAGTATTACATGGTTTCTGATTCCTTAATTTTTTCATTGTCATCATGATTTGATGCAAGTATTGTTACCAAATTTGTCCATTACTTTGGGGTGTGCTCATTTATTAAGGATACATTTCTAGGGTCTTGATAATTCTATTAATGTGCTGCTTGTGTTACTTGTCTTTCTATACAGAACTGTATCTCTCCCTTCTGCAAGCCCTCAACCTCAATGGAGCTATCTTGAAGGACTCAGGTTCAATGGGGCTCAGTTCCTCCAGTCACCAAAGCAGTCATACACACAAACACACACAGATTAACGTGACACACCTGACCTGGCCAGGTTGATCGATATGGACAGGCTGACACCCTCATATGCCAAGAGTCAGTTCATCAGAGCAACAATAACTACAGTCAGACACAAGCACACAGTTAAACAGAATACCTCTGAATCCAGCTGGGTGTCCAGATGACACCCTCATGGGCCAGCATTCAGCTCGTTAGGGCATGTCTGAGCCAAACTAGGTCAATCAGCCTGTACAAGCTGATCCCCTTATGTGTTTCAAACTCGGCACATCCCAATCATTTAGCCTCTTGATGAGCAGATCCCACAGTATTTTTGGGCTTCACATGGATCTTTAGCTTAGGTAAAAGAAGCGTTGCTGCAGAGCAAGTGGGGAAGGAGAAGTAATGAAGGAAAAATATACCCAGTTACTACCAGTTTGACTATAAAAGTTATTTATTGATAAGTATATGAAATATATAATGACACTAGTAGTAATAGCCATGCAAAGGAAAAACAAACACAAACAGTTACAGTATTACCCCAGTTTCACTAAGTAT
>NW_017729032.1:81632048-81637133 GCF_001723915.1 Gavialis gangeticus
GTATGTATATTCAATATCCTCTTGAAACATTACAACATGTATCTATTTCAAACTTTAAAGTTCAGGGCATTTGAAGCTAAAAATATGTCTGACTGAGAGTTTATGTTGTGTGACCAGTTTGTACTTACAAACTGTGTATATAGGCCAGCATCACTGTCAAACTATCTGAGTTATACTTGCTCACACTTTTTATCCTCAAAAGAGTATATGAAGTTACACTAAGTGATTTGCATTCATAAATTTGGATACCCTATACATGCAGAACTCTAGAGACAAATTTAGAAGTGGATTGAAAGCCCCTTTGAAAATGTATTTTCTTGATGTCTCATCTCAACAAAAGAGATGACAAAATATTTGTTTTGTCCTGAATTAAGCAAATATTTCTTTCTCATGGCCACATGTTGGGAGGATTGCCCATTAGGTGTGGTGGTAGGGACAGCACATGCACAGGTGTAAGCTACAGTGGAAAGGGTGCCCATGCAGGCATGTGGTACAGCAATTGGTGGGAGGGTAATATCTATGTGGCATGCCTTGTGTAGTCTGTGGGTGTGTAGTCCCCACTTTGAAGTTGGATAGCTCTTTCCTAGATTATAAAGCAGAAGCAACCATTGTGATCTTGTGAGGGAGAATCCACCAACGTGGACAGGTGGTATGAAGGGTTCATTAAAATTATTGTTAAATGCGTACCTTATTTCTAACTTCAACTTTCATCCCTTAAATCTTTCTCAGTTTTGTCACCTAGGGCATTTGTACACATGCTTGCATCTCAAGTGCCCAGCACATGCATTTGTATAAATGGTGAAACACATGTAAGTGCTGAGAAAATGGTGGTGCCACACTTTTGAACTAAAACTTCTCTTGGAAGTACTAAAGCAAAGAGCAGTACAGGCGATTACTGTGCTGTGTGCATAGCAAACGGTTAGATTTTGCTGCTACATACCATAGCAGGATGCTATACCAAGGGAGCATGCTGCTATAGAGATATAGCTGCTGATCATATGTAGACCCATGAGATCACTACATTGCCATAGCTCACTGTATGGGAACACAGCACATTGCTACATCACTGCAGGGCAACATGGAGATGCGCCCATACAGTTGCAAATTTGAGTCAGCATAGGTCTTCTGTAGTAACTTGAAAGTTGCACCCTTACAATACATATGTAATGATGCTGTTATGTAACACTATGCCAGCTCTCTTAGAAAACAGCTCTCTTTTAATGGTTTTAGTCTTTGTACATATAGCCTGTGATTAAATTCTTCCCTTTGATAGGGTTTGATAGGATTGAGCTCTGTGACTCCTTCACTATAGGGTATGTTTTCCGATCTTTAAAATACTTTTGTGGATCTTCCTGAAAATTTCTCCAATTTTGTTAACGACACTTTTGAAGAGTAGGAATCAGAACTAGATGCAGCATTCCAGCAGCAGTTTCATCAATGTGATATAGAGTGGTAAAAATCTCTATACATCAACTTCATATTCTCTTGTTTTTGCATCCCAGGATTACACTGGTTTTTTTAGACCCAGCATGACACTGGGAACTCATGTTCAGCTGTCTTTAAATAGAAGTAACAGACTGTAAAATAAAACAAGACTAAGTTTTCAGCTTTCCTGATTTAAATTTCAAGTAAAATTGTGAAATGAGGGCTTGTGGTTTCCAGCAGGTTCAAATACAAGTATATTCTATCTTTACAAGGATGCTATTGTTAAATAGCACTTCTGTTTTCCAGTTTTTAGTTTGCTTATCTTCAGTGTTTCTGGCTAAATAAGCCTACTTCAACATTTACATTTACTAGAAAAATGTAAAACCCATTGATAATTAACCTGATAACAAATAATAAAGGATATAGCTGAAGGATATAGCTCTGAAGCATTTCTGTGCCTGGACCTAATCTGAGTTACATTGTCTTCCTGAACTGAGCGATGATGTAACATCAGTGACAGGAAAAAATCCAGGGAGCTTTATTTTACTGTAAAATAAATGCCCAGATTGTATCTGCTCAGTTCCCACTGCTGGTACAAATTAGCCTTAAAACTGATACGGTCATCCTGGGGAGAATCACCATGCAACAAAAGCAATCCTATAGTAATAGTGAGTTGAGGCCTTTACACTACTTCTTCTGGTGACTATTCAGCTTGAAAAAGGGAGAATGACTAAAGGCTAGGGAAAGTGGATGGGTTGTACTTACAGTAGGAATTCTCCATGTTGGAGTCCTGAATCTCTATCCTCAGGGTGTTGCAAATAGATCTAATGCTGTGAGGTCCAAATACCTCTCTTCCCAACTTTATAATCAAATGTCATGGAGGGGTTCTTCAACATATGTGAGGAAAGAGGTCTCAAAACTTTTTTTGTTGTAACATTAGGTCACAGTTTGATAGACTGAAATGTGTATGTTCTGCCCTGGTGATCCTTGGCTGCAGAATTTTTGCTGTTGGTATGAGTGACAGAAGACCTTATGATTCTTTAAACTACACTCAGAGTAACCCTTATTAGATTAAAAGCATCCCTTGATAAATGCCACCTCATAGCTTCCGCTAAGTTTGTGACTATGGAAAAAATACTAGTGTGGTTTTTCTGTTGTAAAGAACTCAGAAAGACCACAACAGGTTAAAAATAGTTTTGACACTATGGATTCCTATTTTCATTCTCTAGGTTTTTCTTATGAATTATGTGCAATTTTTTGTATACCTAACAGTGCTAATATTGCATGGATTTCAGGATTGATCTTAGATTCTCCAGCCCTAGGAAAAGGCCACAAAAGACAGGAAATATGGAAACTAGCATGCTGATGGTACTACTGCTTTAGTTTATTATATTGCTTTTGGAAGAAGAATGCTTAGGGAGTAAGAAGAAGGCACTGGGTAATGTGGGGCATGACAGGCTTGTCCTACAGGACAGGCTTGGCAATCTGATGATTTCAGCAAATGAAAAAGCTTACCTCTTTAACAAATTCTTTGCCTCTATATTCCAGAACAGGGACTGGGACATTTCCCCCACTAGGATTATGAAAGGACCCAGGGGAGGCACCACCATGCCTTGGGTCAGGGACGACCTAGTTAGGGAACTTTTGGAGGAGCTGGACTTGTTTAAATCAGCACTCAAGGGTGCTGAGAGAATTGGTGGGGGTCATAGCAGGGCCCCTGGCATGGTTTTATGAGTGCTCGTGGGCCTCTGGCCAGGTACCAGAGATTGGAAAAGGGCCAATGTGGTCCACAATTACAAGAAGGGGAGAAAGGAGGACCCCGACAATTATAGGCCAGTCAGTCTTACCTCGGTCCTTGGGAAGATCTTTAAGAACATTATTAAGGAACACATCGCCAGGGGCCCAGCAGGGGAGGTAATGCTCAGGGGCAACCAACATGGGTTCACTGAGGAAAGATCTTGCCTGGCTAACCTGGTTTCCTTTTATGACCAGGTCACCAAGTCCTTGGATGTGGGTGTTGAGGTGGATGTCATCTACCTGGACTTCAAGAAGGCCTTTGACATTGAGAGGGTCCAGAGGAAGGCCACTTGCATAGTTAAAGGACAGTGGGTCAGGACCTATGAAGAGAAGCTAAAGTGCCTGAATCTATTCAGTCTCCACAAAAGAAGGCTGAGAGGGGATCTGGTGGCCATTTACAAACTCACCAGGGGGGACCAGTGGAAATTGGGTGAGGCTCTGTTCCCTCAGGCACCGCTGGGGGTTATTAGGAACAGCCACAAATTGTTAGAGAGAAGGTCCAGGCTGGACATCAGGAGGCATTACTTTATGGTTAGGACTTCCAGGCTCTGGAATGGACTCCCAAGGGAGGTGGTGCTCTCTCCTACCCTGAGGGTCCTGAAGAAGAGGCTGGATAGATATTTGGCTGGGGTGTTATGACCCCAGCACTCATTCCTGCCTGGGGCAGGAGGTCAGACCTGATGATCTGTTTAGGTACCTTCCAACCTTAAGCACTATGAAACTATGACTACATCTGTATTTAGAAGATGCCTTTTGTTTCCTCTTGGATAGGAGTCAAAAAAGAACACTGATTCCTGTCCCCTTCTTTGACTCCTCAACATTTTGAATGGAATAAAAGGGATGATCTAGAATGTATTTTTATACTCTTATAATCTGAAGATTTGGCAAGATTCAGGTATGCTTTGCTTAAATTTATAAATAACCAATCTTCAGTGTCCCTAATTGTCCTAGTCACTTTTGACTACTATTTGAATATATATGCCATCATACAATAAATAGGGTTAACAAACAGGACAAATCAAAGGTATGTAAATATGATACCAAAAATGTGACTATCCCATTATTTTATTTCTACAAGACTTCTACAAAATAATAAATTGCATACTGTGTAGAGTATCACAGAACAAAGCTAATTTGTCATTTTCTAGAAGATTACACAATACCTTTCTTTTTGTGAATTACATTTATGACTTTACAGAAAGGTATAACTGGATCTGTCCTAACTCTGGTTTGATATAATGAGGTGTAATAGATGAAATGAGCTGAATTATTCATTCACACAATATGAATTTATTGTGAATAAATTAGACAAACAGGCATTTTTTAAAAACAAATTTATTCATAATTATATATATTTTTTATGATTTGATCAGTTCTGCTGAAAGAAAAGTACCAATATTTGTCAAGTCAGGAAATAATGCTCTTAAGCCTAATTTTTCACCTGAGATATACCATGTGTCGGGCAACACGGAGCTGGCAAGCCAAGCTCACGGTGTTGGTCATGGTGGTGCGGCCAGGTGGTGGCAAATTGGATACGGACAGGTGGGAGTTTTGGCGATGGAGTCTGAGCGGCACAGGAAGCGTAATGGGTCCTTAAACAAGATGGAATTTATTTAACTTACGCTTAGATGCGTAGGAAACGATGTCTTCAGTTACAGTGAACAAACAGGTGAACAAACAAAGGGATCTGTTGGCCCACAGGGTTCTTCAACAAGCCCTTTCTTTCTACCTCTGACGAGGTAGGTGCGGCTGCCTGTTGCATAGTCCTAGGGCTGGTCAACAGCTCATAAATTGGTAACACACAACGAACTGTAATGATGTGACGCCAGTCCAGTAAGGACAATGAAGAGCCGAAATGGTGTC
>NW_017729032.1:81637262-81642927 GCF_001723915.1 Gavialis gangeticus
GAAGAAATTTCTAGTCAGATTACCTCATGCTTTAGCTGTTGCTGAGCATGCGTCTGTGGGGAAAGTAGGTCAGACATGACTGACAGGTCCGCAGGTCACCCAGGGGGCACGAGCTGGGTGAGCCTTGGAACTTTCCACTCACAGACTTCAACTGCGCATGTCAGGTACAGAACTTTTGTGTTGGCAGCATATACTTAGGATTTTTCTGAGACACCATGGTTCGTAAGTGGATAGTGATCACTGAAAAACAGATACATCTGATTTTATTATAAGAAATTGTCTTTTATTTATGGATATCATAAACAAAGAGTATTTCTTAAGCACTGAAGTGTAAAACAAGAATGGTCTAAATCTGAGCCCAGCTGATACTATGAGAATGTAATCTTCCCTTGAGAGAAAAGTCAGGGAAATGCATGCACAATTGGTGTTGAAAAGAATTAATGTAAATTAGTTTTGCCAAGAAACTGAAGAAATTCTGATTTAAAGACCATGTAGAGAAAATATATCTTTACTGTGATTTCTTTTTTTTTTTCAAATCCTAATCAGGCATCTAGTCAACATACTGCATCTTAAAGCATAATATTAACTTTTATATATACTGTTGGATTTTTTTTAACTATGAAGTTTTGAGATACTGTATCTTTGTAATTGCTTTTACCTATTATTGGAAGTTCATGGTCTAATTATATTGTATTATTTACTACTGTGGCTATATAGAACCCATAATTCATCCTTTTCCATACTAGCACATCTCTCCCATAATTAACTTGGTATTATTATCTTTAGTTAGTTTCAACAAACTATCTATGATGCCTTATTGCATTTTTGTTTGCCAAAGATTTTCAAAGGAAAGAAAGATGTTGCACAATATTAACAAAAACTCACCTTCCTTACAGGATCAGCTTCAAGGAATATAGCACCCTCTAAAATCAACAGAAAGACTCCAAGACTAGGGACAGAAGTAACACATAAACCAGTTTAAGTGATCACAAACTGGTTTAAACCTGTAACAGAACAGAAGCTCAGTGCACATAAACCAGTTTCAAAGTGGCTAAACCTGGTTAAAATTAAACCTGGTTGAATGTAGTATCAGACTTAACTGATTTGGGTCAAACTGGTTTATGAATCTTCTGTCCCATATCCATTTCTGGTTCAAGTTACATCACAGTCCCCCAGCATCTCAGCATGCTTTGCAGCCCTGGGCTGTGCTGTGCTGTCTGCTCCGGAAAGCAGGGTTGGCCTGCACCTCTGCTCCCTAGTTGGAACAGTGAGGGCTGCCTGACAAGGGGGGTGGGGGAGCAATCCCAGCTGGGGATGCAGCCCAGTCTATGTGGGGTGGGGGGGACTGCCCCCCCCCCCCAGACAAACCCCAGCTGGGGTCTGGGACCAGGGAGGGGGATTAATCTGGAAGCATTTAGGTTTGATATTAGGAAGACATTTCTAACAATAAGGGTGGTTAAATACTGGGTCAGTTATTTAGATAGGCCCTGGAATAGATGGGGATATATCAGAAAGTTAGACTAGGTGATATCATTAGATCTGTTCTAACCCTTCTTTCAGTGTTTCTATAAATCTGGAATCATAAGAACACAAACACCAACAATAGTTGCTTCCCTTCACAATTCTGTGCTCAGAGGATAATTTTAATGAAAGTATAGAGAACCCCTCCACACTAATCTACATGTGCATGAGGGCTACACAGGAAGCCATACAGGGAAAGTCTGCCATTAATAGCTTGGATAGCAGACGAAAGAATAGACCCTGCATTTGGTTAGAAGGTCAGGAGTCATAGATGTTACCTCCCCGTGTTATCCAAATTCTACCTTCACAGTGATCACCTAGCCTTCGCATTAAAGTGTTTGTGGGTAATATATTATCTTGTTCAGTTATTTACACAAGGAATATTTTGCTATTCTGAAGAAGAAAAACTGGAATTTTCCACATAATATTTGAATTAATACATGATTCTTTATATTTACCAATGTACACTTACATGTGATGTACTGTACTAAAAACGTAACATTTTAAACCTCTTTAATTTACACACACACACACACATACACACTGTCACACTTTAGAGTCAGTTTTGGCAAATTATTTAATACATGGGCTATGAACATATGTATTTATGGTATCAATTCGCAGTGTATCAACATACTCATTTAATCATAACATGTTGCCTTTTTATCATCTGCTTAATATATTACAGACATTCCATATCTCATACATTTCAAAGACATTAGGGCTAGAAGGTACTTCATGAGATCATCAGGTCCTGCCCCCTGCCCAAGGTGCAGGAAGTCAGCAGGAGCCAGATCACCCCAGAAAGATAAGATTCCAAGCATTTCTTAAAGGTATCCAGAATAGGTGCTTGCACCACTTCTGGCGGGAGTCTATTCCAGACTCTGGAGACTCATATGGTAAAGAAGTTTTTCCTTATGTCCAGTCTAAAATAGTCTTCCAACAGTTTGTGACTATTAGACTTTGCCTTCCCTTGGGGTGCCCTGGTGAATAAACATTCTCCCAATTCCTGACGCACACCCCTTATATACTTATAGGCTGCCACTAAACGACCCCTGTGGTTTCACTTTTCCAGGCTGAAGAGTCCCATGCCTCTCAGCTTCTCCTCATAAGAACTGTTCTCTTGACCTGTAATCATGCGTACAGCTCTCCTCTGGACTCTCTCAAGGTTCTCCACATCCTTTCTAAAGTATGGAGCCCAGAATTGGATGCAGTACTTCAAAAAGGAGGATGACTTTTTGGGTCTTGCTTGTTGCATTGGTAGATGCAAGCTAGAGTTTTATTTGCTTTCCCTGCTGCAGCATCACACTGGTAGCTCACGTTCATCTTGTGGTCAGTCATGACCCAAGTCTCTTTAGGTCACGGTGCTAGTGAGTGTAGCACTGTTGAGCCTATAAGAATGATCTATTATTTTTCAGTTATAACATATAATGACAATTTATATATTTTCATTTTTCTTCATTTAAGAGAATGTTTTTCTGATATGAACTGAACAATCTGGATTACTTATAAAAACTTTTAAATTTCACACAACAAGTTCTGAATGAACAATTTTAAGCAAAGGTTTTCCTTGTTTAAACAACTTCATTTTCTGCTTGCAAAATATCCACTGACCAATCATTATTATTTCTTCAGATTACTTCATTATTCAGATTGATGTAATCTTTTTTTCTAATGTGATTAATTGTTTGGGACCACTTCACTCTAAGTGTATGTTGCTCAATCAAAATTTGAGTTGTATTGTCTACATAAGAATTGTTTCTTATTTTTTACTCTTCTTTATCCAAGGTATTTAAATGGCCTCTTTTGCCACAATATATGAGCATCATGCAGTCTCTGATATACTTGCTTTGACAAGACCCTGAATGGTAGGGACAACAGCTGCAATGAGATGAAGGGTGTTCTTCATATGTTTTTCTGTTTCCCCATTTTACAGATGAGGAACTGAGCATAGAAAGCCTGTTGTTTAAAGATATTTTGAGTTGCTCCATTAACTTGCAGGGAAAACAATATATCTTCTGTGGACTTCCTGGCACCTAGTGGGATTTCAGATCCAGGCTAGGCTTCCAGTCTTCCCAAGCAAATTAAGAGGGCATTAAGTACCTTGGAATGGATTTTGAGAGTGGGAAGCTGCCTAATATAGCCGGAATATGAAACCCACAGGCTGCAAATCTGAAACAAGAAGACCAATGAAGTGTCCTATATGCAAATGCCCACTGGAAATAATTTTCCCATTTAAGCTCAGCTGTATGAAACTGCTGCTGTTGAAAGAACAAGAAGACATCACTATGACATCACTATTGAGAAATAATATTCTTGAAGACTCTCCACCACATTCTCGCTACAGCTAGATTCCTGTCTGGTCATTACTTGTAGACCCAGCTCCAGGTTCTGTATGCACATACATGAGTCAGACGCAACTGTAAGTTGAAGAAGGATAGACATACAATGTCACAGGGAGTGAAAAGAAAGGTCAGCAGAATAATTGTGGGGAACAGAGAGCAGAAGACCAGTTCTACATACAGCAAACAGCTACAACAGACTTAGTGAAATACTAGAGCCCATCAACTCTAAATCACCTGAGAAGTTGCCTAAATTTAATCCATAAATATGAGGAATGCCCTACATCTCATTGCAGTTGTTGTCCCTTGGATCTTTTCTCTAGAGTTACCAAAACGTCCTAGAAAATGCAACTGAACACAAAGGTGGCAGGGAATACTGCCCTACAGGCTTGTAATTTCACTGGAAAATACAGTTATGGACAATATCTTTAAATGACTGGAGGGAAAGCAACGGAGGGGTGGCAAAAATAAAACAGTTTTCCATGTAAAGCAGAGATGATACCCTAGCAAATATAGCAACCATGTTCCAAAGTATAGTTTCTCCTCCAACCTCCTGCCTTTCTCTCATTGGGTGTGTCTATATGAGATGTTTTACTGTGCAGTAAACTAATCTACTGCACAGTAAAGCATCACCATCTACATGTGTGCACCATTTACTGCTCAATAAATTAATCTACTGCAAAGTTAGCTACTACTTCTGAATACAGGGGCAGAAGCTAACCAGGAGCAAATTTGCTCCTGATTAGCATCTATAAATGCATTACAATACAGTATCTACTGCAGTTAGCTACTACCTGTATTAACAGTAGCTACCGCACAGTAGCACATATGTACATACTGACCAGGAGCAAATTTGCTCCTGGTTAGCTCCTATGCTTGTAGTTACAGGTAGTAGCTAACTGCGCAGTAGATTAATTTACTGTGCAGTAAATGGTGCATATATATAGATCTGGTGGGGTCCCAATGTGCATGGGCACAAGGAGAGCTCTGGCTGCAGTGGCAGCTGTCTCCTGGCCCATGCACACTGGGACCCCTCCTGATGTGCATGGGGCCATGGGACCAGAAGACAGCTGCCGCTACAGCCAGAAGAGCTCTCCTGGCCCTGTGCACATTGGAATCAGCCCCCATACTCCCTGCCAGCCCCAGTCTAGCATCCTGGAAGAGCCTGCATCCCTGTACTGGGCTGTTCCCATGGGGGAAGCTTTGCCCCCAACAAGGAGCCTGTGTAGACATGTTCCTAGGGAAGGCTCATTGCACACTATTTTAATACACAGGAAGCCTTTGTAGCATTGATAGGAGATGCAGACATACCTGCTCACTCCTGACACTCTAGTCATAGAGTATCCCAGAATCAAGGAGCTAACCCACAAGTGTATACCACCGGTAGAATTATGAAACAACTTTCCCCTAGGAGTACTGAGGGAAACTAACTAGTTTTAATGTACAGTTGAATCAGTTTATGAAAGAAACTGTAGGATGCAGTTGCCTAAGCAACAGAGGAGTAAACATAATGAGCCAGATGGTCCCTTTTAGCTCTGTATTTTTATGATCCTAAGGTAAATTCCAGAGATTGTAAGGGACACTCACCAGTAGAGCTATGAGAAAGGTATTTAATAAATAGAAAGTTCACAAAAAAAGAGTTCTAGAGTGATTGAAAAGATTTGCAAATTTAGGCTGAATTTGATGGATAGTTTCAGTCAAAAGAAATGGAGGAAAAATTAAGACAATGTAAATAAATAAATAAATAAATATACACATATAACCATTTCTTGGGTCAGCTCACAGAGGTAGTGAAGGCTAAG
>NW_017729032.1:81642938-81645454 GCF_001723915.1 Gavialis gangeticus
GGTCCCTTCTGACCCTAGAAACTATGAAACTATGAAACCACCCCCCACCCCTTCCCCAGTCCAAACAGACAGTACATGAAGTTGCTGAACTGATGATGAATGCTCATGATTTAGAACTGATATCAACTCAGAGGGAGCTCCCAAGGGAGAAAGTGAAAATTATGGGATAGCAGGATAGCAGGAGGAGAATATAGAGACAGGGAATAGGGACTTTAAGGGTTCCTATTCTTTTATGAATCTAGGAATCTGGAATCAATAAAATGGTCACCAACAACATTTGCTTCCTTTTAACAAACCTCTGTTTGCAAGGTGATATTTGGCCAGAATAGAGAAGACCAAAGAAATGTCCTTTGTACCAACTAATATTTGAACTGGAGTTACACAGACAGTAGCCATATGAGTATATCTTCCCATCAATAGGCACTCATGAGCACTGGTTCAGTCTTAGACCAAATATCATTCTACTAAAGGGCCACACTTATATCAGTCAACACATTAACCTAAGGCATAACCTGAATCTCCCCTTTTACATTCTTCATTTCTATCCTTTGTTACCTGTTCAGAACCTGACTTCTACCTAGTCCTTATATCTTTTCCTCCTCCTTTTACCCAGGATGAATTGATTAATTTTTTTTTGCCTTTAGGCTACATCAATGCTCTACTTGTCAGGCTTCCCCACTCTTGCCATTCCCATAGCTAACTACCCCTCTCATTCACTCTGTTTGTCAGACACAATCTCTTAATCCATTATCTATGTTTTTCCAGCCCACTCCCAACATGACATTCACTGTTCAGCCACTATCCCAGTTCCCAAAGCCCATTATGAAGTCCTTCCTTTCTCGATCCAAATGTTATTTGTGCCCAGCCTCTTCCAAATCTTACCAAGATCCCACTCCAATTTTTGACCCAAGCCTTTTCCCACCTGTAGCTATCTGCTGCCCTTCAACCATTGGTCCCATGCCCAATGTTATCATCTTTCTCCTTTCCATAAACTTCTATCCCAAAGAGCCTCTTTCCCCACCTTCCCTTGCCTGTGCACCTTAGGTAAGTCTATATTGTCACTGCTTTCTAACTCTTAGGATAATAAAGGATCTCTATCTTACCAAGATATTTTAGGGGCACAATTATAGTATCTATAAGGTGAAGATACTATACTCTTGACTGGGGTGAAGAGCCAGTGTCAGAAGTGGTATCATCTGTTAGTTACAATGATCACATACATGTTTTTAGTAGGACATAGGACCGTGGCAGGTCATTCATTGGGAAAGTACCATTAGGCTGTGGTGGCATAAGTTATATGTGATATAAATCACCTGTTTGTGGGTGAACCATATGATGAAAATGGCCATGTATGGAAGGCATAAGAGAATGAATTTATCATGTTTCAAGAAGCCACTGTGGATACCTTCTTGCACAAAGTGGCTCTTGAGGCTGAACTCTGAGTAGACATAGGCATCCTGGCAAGAATTGGAACCACACAGTACAGAATGCTGTGATATTCCCTATGTTTCATGCTTATTGATATAGGATGGACTTGCAGATCAATGTATGTGCCATCTGCCAATCCTGGTACAAGTGGGAAGCAGAAGGCATGAAAACACTTCTCTATATTCCTCATATCTTTGCATGGATCGTCAGTTGTAAACTGCATATTCCATGCCATGTCAGATGAAAGCCCCAAGAAGCTGATCAGGGAACTTAGATGGACTGGTTGATGTCTTTGGTCAGCCCTATAACCTTCTGAAGAGGCACTGACCTGTGTGGGCACTGGACATATCCAACTCCTATGGGTCTGTGACAGGAGTATCTCTATAGAAGCCTTTCTAGGAGTGACTCCACTCTCCTGTTATGGGCCAACTGCCTGTTTACTCTCCTGCCATGCCTTGATCTTAATTGATCGATGTAATAAGTGGGAAGCTGCCCATTTTTTTTATGCGCCCCAGTGCCAGGGGGTGCTACCTGTGGCTCCTTTTCCTCCCCTACACCTCAGCCCAAGCTTTGCAGATGGTACTGACGTGGTTTGACCTGGGCCCTGTTATGCCTTGCCCCTCTCCTTTACTTCTGGGGCTCCTCCCTGCCCCCCTCTTGCTCTGGGACTCCTCACTGCCGCCTCTTACTCTGGGCTGGGGTTATGGCCCCCCAAATGCTGCTCCCTCTCTGGTGACAGGGTGCCCACGCTACCGTGGAGCTCCTATGAGGCCTCCTCCATCCTCTAATAGCCTCACCCGGTCCTCCAGTTAAAATAGTAAACACAAAAAAACACAAAGCCCCTGGGCTATAACGTAAAACTAAACCGTCCAGTCAAAACAACATTTGATCCCTACCGGGAAAATACTCCAACCCATGGCAGCAACCAAGGGATGCTCATGCAGTCAATCTTCTCCCCTCTCTCTGCACTTGCCAAGCTCCCCCCTCCTTGGCTGCCAGAGGGGAGCTGCCCTCCTGGCCTCCTGCCTGGGCTTAAGAAGGGCTAAGCCCTGCCCCTTCCTGTCAGCTGGTTTCACTGGTTGCCCTAG
>NW_017729032.1:81650454-81655885 GCF_001723915.1 Gavialis gangeticus
ATGCTCATGCAGTCAATCTTCTCCCCTCTCTCTGCACTTGCCAAGCTCCCCCCTCCTTGGCTGCCAGAGGGGAGCTGCCCTCCTGGCCTCCTGCCTGGGCTTAAGAAGGGCTAAGCCCTGCCCCTTCCTGTCAGCTGGTTTCACTGGTTGCCCTAGGAACCAGCACCTGTGCTGCTCTGGTGACTGGCAGCTGCACCTCCCCCTTCTCACCGCTAGGGGTCTCTCTTGAGCCATTTCTGTTTTCAGGCGCAGGGCACCTAAGTGCTCTGTGACAGGGTCCTTGCTGAAAGAGTCACAAAAGTGCTGGATTGTGTCTGGGTAGGAAGTCTGTATGGCTGGAAGTATAGCTGCTCAGGAGACCAAAATAAACTCAAGACTGAAGGAGGTACAAGGATGGTGATTTGGGTGGTAAAGCCATCTCTTGGGTTGGGACCTTCTTTGGCCATTATTTTACAGAGCTGACCTTCTTCTTGCTCCACTTGGAAGATACATATATAATTACACATCTATGTAAGTATACCTTGACTAGGAAAGCCACAGGTGGGAACAAGCTCTGAACCTGGAAATTCACAGATGAATATCATCAAGACTTGAATCTCTGGCATGTTTAAGAATATCTAGTGGGGCCTATCTTTACTAGCATATTTGTGGATTTGGAGTGTGAAAGTGGAAGGGGATGCAACAATTGCTGCCACCACAGTGATATTCCCTGAAATGCCCTTTAAAATATGGCCCAGAGATAATAAGCACCGTATTATTAAAGTCATTTAAATGCAGATAAGCTTTTAGTGGGTGTTCAAAATTACCTATATTTCTAATGGCTGTATAACTGATGAGGGGACAACTGGGCTAGCAGCCTAAACTGCCACCTTTGATAGGGAGCACAAAAATAGCCAGCATTTTAGCTGGAGACTGGCTGCACCAGTGGCAGTACAGCAGCCAAAGCTACCCCATATGCTCAAGCAGCTTAGGACATGGAGCTGCCTCATTACGTATCTGCTGTAAGGGTAGATTTAAATATATGGGGTGAATAAAATCCTACCTAATTCATAGAATTGGTTGTATCATTAAGAAAATAATTTTGAGCTGGAGAGTTTAGGTATAGCAAAGGACACAGAACAAGGTTCAGGTTTAGGTGTAGCAGAGAAAGATCAAGGAAATTGTGGGTCCCTTACTGAAAAGGGGAGGCAACTTAGTAACAGATTATGTGGAAAATGCTAAAGTACTCAATGGGTGTGTCTACTCGTGCATTTAAGCATGACTAAATTTAATGAGCATTAAACTAATGTACCTTAAGCAATTGTTGGCAGGTGCCTACATGTGCAGAGGCTTGGCTGTAAAGTTAGTACCAAGTCTCTGCAGCCCTGCCATATGCCCCTAGTGGCTGAGCAGACCCGGCACTGGAGTTAGTGCCAGGTCATATCTACACATGCATTAGTGTGCTTTAAGGAATCATGCCTAAATTCACCATTTTTAATGTGCATTACGGGCATGCAGATGTAGATATGCACCCATCATGTGCATTAAATTAGGCTACTGCACATTAATGTGTCTTGTGTAGATGCACCCAATGCCTTTTTCACTTCATTCTTTATAGGCAAAGTCAGCTCCCAGACTACTACAGTTTGGGTAGGAAGTGAGCAGCCAACAGTGGTAAAAGAACAGGTTAGGGATTATTTAGAAAAGCTGGATGTGTACAAGTCCATGGAGCTGGACACAATGCACCTGAGATTGATTAGGGAATTGGCTTATGTAATTGCAAAGCTGCTGGCCATTGCCTTTGAAAATTTGTGGCAACTGAGAGAGTTCCCAAATGGACAACTGGAAAATATAGGGTGTTTATACACTTGCTTTGCGGGGTGGGGGGCATTCTCTCAGAGCCGCTCTAATTAAAGAGCCTGGCGGGTCTCGTGTATCAGTGTCCCCATGCCTAAAATCATCATGGGGATGCTTTATCTAAAGCTCACTGAATTAACTTTACATAAAGTGCCCCCAGTACCATTTTTTTAAGCACAGGAACACTGATACATGAGACACTGCTCCAATGTGCTGTAATTACACCATATGGCTTCCCTGCTCATGTATAGTCATGCATAGTGTCCATCTTTAAGAAAGAGAAGAAAGTACATCCAGAGAACTACAGATCAGTCAGCCTCACCTCAATCCATGGAAAAATCATGGAGTAGGTCCTCAAGAACCCATTTCTAAGCACTTCAAGGAGAAGAAGGTGATTAGGAAAAGTCAACATGGATTCATCAAGGGCAAATCAAGCCTGATGAACCTGATTGCCTTCTATGATGAAATTTTGAGCATAGAGAGCAGTGGATATGATATACTTTGCCTTTAGCAAAGTTCTTGATATGGTCTCCACAACATTCTAAGAAGCAAGTGAAGGAAATATGGGTTGGATGAATGGACTGTAAGGTGGATAGAAAACTGGATCATCAGCCTCAAACGGCAGTAGCCATTGGCTCAATATCTAGTTGGCAGCCAGTCTCAAGTGGAGTGCCCCAAGCATTGATCCTAGGGCTGGTTTGGTTCCTTATCTTCATCAACTACCAGGAAGATAGGATTGAATATACCCTCAGCAAGTTTGCAGATGGCACCAAGCTGTGTGGAGTAATAAATACACTGGAGGGTAGAGCTTGTATTCAGAGAGACGTTAGCAAATTGGAAGATTGGATCAAAAGAAATCTCACAAAGTCAATAAGGACAAGTACAAAGTTCTGCACTTAGAATGGAACAACCCCATGTACCCATATAAGCTGGGCACCAACTGGCTAAGTAACAGCTCTGCAGAAAAGACCTGGGAGGTTACAGTGGACAATAAGCTGAGTATGAGTCAACAGTGTGCCCTTATTATGAAGAAGGCTAACAGCATGCTAATGGTAAGTAGGAGCATTGCCAGCAGATTAAGGGAAGTGGTTATTCTCTTCTATTCGGCACTGGTTAGGCCACATATGTAGTACTGTGTCCAGTTTTGGGTCCTCCACTACAAAAAGGATTCAGACAAATTGGAGAGAGTTCAGTGGAGGGCAAGAATATAATTAGAGGTCTGAGGCATATGATTTCTGAGGAGAGGCTGACGGAACTCAGCTTATTTAGTCTGGAGAAGAGAAGAGGGAGAGGGGATTTAATAGTGTGTTCAAACACCTGTAGGGTGGTTCAATAGAGGATGATGCTAGACTGTTCTCAGTGGTGGCAAATTCCAGAACAAGAAGCAATGGTCTCAAGTTGCAGCAAGGGAAGGTTAGGTTAGATATTAAGAACATTTTCACTAGGAGGATAATAAAGCACTGGAACAGGTTACCAAGAATGGGTGTGGACTCTCCATCTTTGGAGGTTTTTAAGATTAGGCTAGACAAAGCCTTGGCTGGATGATCTAGTTGGGAATAGTCCTGCTTTGAGCAGGGGTTAGATTAGATGACCTCCTGAGGAATCTTCCAACCCTAATTTTATATGATATTATGAAATGCTCCAGATATGCTAATTTATGCTTTGATGGTTACTTCTTTTTCTCACCCTGTGGTATGACTTTATTATATGCTATGAATATATAATGTCACATAATAGGTTTGATACAGACAATTTAAGACTAAAGTTAAATGAAGACCTAGGTATTCAGATGACAGAATCCCAGTGGAAATCAGCAATTCAGAATATTCAAATATTAACACTTGATCTTAGATTGCATCTTACATTTTTTGCCTGCACTGGGCTCCCTCTAAACTTAAACAATTAAGTATACTGCTGGTATAAAAGATACATGCTGTAAATGTATTAATTGTAAGCAATGCTTGTTCACATGTTTAGGTCATGCCCTATTATCAATTCTCGTTGGAAATATAGTTAGAGTTAACATGGTTCTGAATCCAGCACTTACACCTTTGGCAAACCTTTGTATTCTTGATGATGTCCCAAATTGAATCTTTCCCAGCTTGCACTTTTACAGTGGTCAGTATAAATGACACACAGGATAATATTGCTCTATTTGAAAAGTAGGACATCTACAAAGGGTCAAAATCTGTGAGGTGGTGCAGCTGACATCTGTGGAAAGAGTCATGTTTAGCAAGTATAATTGCTTTGAAAAGTTTGGTGTAATTGGGAAACACTTAGAATATTTTGGTAACTAAATTATGACTTCTTGTACACTTCTCTTCCCTTCTTCTATCCCTCCCCCCTCCTTTCTTTTTTTTTCTTTTACCCTTTATTTTGTATTATTTGTGATGGAAATGCACATAATTCAGATTCTTATATATAGTTGATAAATATGTATTTCTGATTTTTCTATTGCATTTAAATATTAATAAAAAAAATAAAAGTAGTGTTGGAAAGGACCTTAGGAGGTCAACTAGTCCAACTCACTGCTCAAGCAGGATTCATTTAATTTCTTATGTGCCCAGGCTCTCAAGAGGGATCTGGGTACATATTAGTCCAAATATGTCTCATCTAATACATAAATACGCCAATTGTGGCTGTGGACCTTGTGCACACATGCTTTAAATTAACTTTTTGTATTGATAGTTGTGTAAATATGCTTTATCATTTACATTTTTTAAGTCAGGTAAATATGCATCCATATTTTTGCAATATCCTTCTGTCCTTACAAAGAGTAAAGGGGATGCAGTCAGGAAGGCCAACCACATCTTGTCGTACATCCACAGATGCATCTCAAGCAGGTCCAAGGAGGTGATACTCCCCCTGTATGAAACACCGGTCAGGCCGCAGTTGGTGTACTGCATCCAGTTCTGGGCGTCGCACTTCAAGAGGAATGTGGACAATATGGAGAGGGTCCAGAGGGTGCCACTCGCGTGATCAGAGGGCAGCAGGGCAGGCCCTACGAGGACAGGCTACGGGACCTGAACCTGTTCAGCCTCTACAAGAGAAGGCTGAGAGGGGATCTAGTGGCCATTTACAAACTAGTCAGAGGGGACCAGCAGGAACTGGGGAAAGTCCCTGTTCCCCCGAGCACTACCAGGAGTGACTAGGAATAATGGTCACAAGCTGGAAGAGGGTAAATTCAGATTAGATATCAGGAGGCGCTACTTCACTCTCAGGGCGGCTAGGATCTGGAACCAACTTCCAAGCTATGGAAGCCAGGAGTGCTGGCTCCTACCCTGGGGGTCTTTAAGACAAGGCTAGACAATCACCTTGCTGGGATCGTTTGACCCCAGTACTCTTTCCTGCCATGGCAGGGGGTCATAGTTTCATAGTTTCATAGATTTAGGGTTGGAAGGGACCTAGTAGATCTTCTAGCCTGACCCCCCGCCAGGGCGGGAGAACAACAAAACCCCAAAACAAGAAACGGGACTCAAATGAGTCCAGCCAGGTAGGCATCCAGCCTCTTCTTAAAGACCCCCAGGGTAGGGGCCAGCACCACTTCCCTTGGAAGTTGGTTCCAGCTCCTAGCCGCCCTAACTGTGAAGTAGTT
>NW_017729032.1:81656001-81686722 GCF_001723915.1 Gavialis gangeticus
CCATGCTGATTGCCCCTGAGCATCATTTCTGATGCCGGCCCCTCACAAATGTGCTCCTTGATGATCTTCTCAAAGAGTTTCCCCAGGATTGAGGTAAGACTGACGGGCCTATAGTTTCCCGGGTCCTCCCTCTTCCCCTTCTTGAAGATGGGGACCACATTTGCTACCTTCCAAATCAGACTTGATGATCTGCTCAGGTCCCTTCCGGCCCTACTAACTATGAAACTATGAAACTATTAATATCCCAACAGCTAAATATTTTAAGTAATTGAATAAAGTAAATTACTATTTCACTTTAGCAAAGATGGAAATCAATTGATGACTTGGCAGATAAGTTTCAGTATATATGAAATATGCCTCAAAATACATAAAAAAAATACAGTCTATTAGAATTCTCTAAATCAATAGGCACTACATTTCTTATTCTAAGAATTTATTAGGGGTGTATAACTCATTACAAAAATAGCTCATTACAAAAATCCCAAACAATCCTTGACATGTACACGAATGAAAATGTGATAAATATTTCAGTATCACATTCAAACAATATAAAATTATGTTAGAGGAGATACCCAAGTACCCATTTTCATGGTGAAAAACACTTAGAACAAAATGGTTTAATGTTGTAAAGAATATGTGAAAAACTGTATGAAATAAATTATGACTAGAAAATGCTATAAATTGCAGTAATGCTAGAATGTTTGTCTATTTATGGTCATTTTACCCAATTGTTCAAAATATGTGCTCCAAAGAGATCTTTGTCTATGCAATGTAACCATTTTTCTTCTAAGAGTTTCCTGATATCACTTTGATTAACTTTTATAAAGTTTTCTAAAAACCTTGGTCTTTTGTCTCTGTATTCCCTTACTGTCAGTGTTTTTACTTGTAGGCATGCACAAAGGAACCTTCACATTGAGGCAAACCATAAATAAATGGATGTCGAAACCAATGTCTGTGAAGCGTGATTCTCACACTGGGGTATTCTCCACATATCTCTCACTACTGGACTCCAGGTGTGGTCAGAACATGGCTAAAATATCTGGGTCTCTATAAAATAAATGTTGTTGCTTCATCACATACTACCTACATAGCTGCAAATGTTGCCACAGTTTGGGATTCAATGTTGCACAGTTAGGGATTAAACATAGCTGCAAATGTTGCATAGTTTGGGATTCAACATAGCTGTGCTCATTCTGATCTTCATTTCTGTACATACCTCTACTTAAATTTCTCAGTTACCAGAGTTTCCTTTTTTTAGTCAAGCCTGAGGGGAAGTTTGAATCATAGGTGATAAGAATTGTCTTATTCTGTATTCAAGAGCAGCTAAAACTCTCTAACAATGTGGAGAGACTACTAGACTTTGGGGATGAAAGAAAATGGGATTCAATCTCTTCACTCCTGTCAAAATATGTTAATTTATAATTTTAAGGCTTTGATCTCGCTTGATTCCTTTGTCCATATGTAGCAGCTTTAGGTTCATGGCCTAAATGTGTATGAAATATCTTGAGAATGTCTTTCACTATGAGTATCTCAAAATCATGGGGGGAATGTGGTCTTAGTTTGGATAATCAAAAGACTGTTCAACGTAATCCGTAGGCACTGGGGGATATGACCCTTTTTCACATAGCATAAATCTCTGAAAGACTGAGCTTTGGATAAACTGAAGGTGATTTGTATTTTTATCATCCTTAAAGCAAGCTACCTAGACTGGGTGCAGCAAACATATTTGCACTCAGTAGGAATTGAATGGGGGGTATATTGAGGGCTTACATTAACATTGCAAGCATGTTAGTCGATTTTTGTCTCATTACTCCGATTTCTACTAGCCATGGCCTCAATTTGGATTTTCTCACTACTTCAGCTGGCAGTTGTTCTTATATAGGAAGCAACAAATACTTTTCAGGAAAAAAAGAGATAAAAGTGCTTCTGTTTCCTCCAAATATATGCACAGTATTTAATCTATTTACAGGCCTTGTAGCACCTCCAAATTGAAACTGTATATTGGATGATAGCTTCTACCTGTCTGGCTTCTCTTGAGGCACACATAATAACATGGTCATTCTGAAAGTTCATTCATCCATGAAAGGTACAACTGCTGTCACAGCAGGGAAATGTTCCTTTAGAACAAGTGACACAACAGGATGTTTTTCAGCAGGCTATAATTCCTCCTCAGCTTGTACAATGGATCATAGTCGAAGCCTTGTCACTCCAAATTGGAAATCTCAACACCTTGGAGAAATTTTCACATATTTCTTCTGAACCAACCCAGAACTGTAATGAGCAATCGGTGGCTGCAAGACTCTGCTCCTGTCTAGATGAGCTACTTGTAGCTATTTCAAGTAGCCAATATGAAAACTTCAAGGGGAAAAAAAATGTTGTCTCGATATGCTTGTTCCTGTTTGTACTCAAAGACCTAAGTTGCCAAGCAATAAATAGAACTTTTGGGGGGGGTTGGGAAATTACTATGGCAAGAAGCACAATAGATACAGTATCCAAAATACTACAGGAAAGAATTGAAAATATCGTAGTTCAGATTTAATAAGTGAAAATACTAGAAAAAAAGAAGATGCTACTTCTAATTCATCAGATAATTAGTGTCAGATATGAGACAGGATGTAAATTTTTACTTTTAGACAATGGCCCTATGTTAGGTGATTAGACTCCCTCTACAATGACAACTGGGAACACTTAGGCACATCAGAATGTGATCTTAAACAATCAGCAGGCTGAAAAGGGAGCTACCTAACGGTAGCATGTCTAGCATGCAGCTGTTTAGAGCAGCCAATAAAGAACAACCAAAGACAAGCGAAAGTAGTAAATCTTGTCCCTCGGGTGCCTCAGTCAGGGCTACAGGGAGATCTATAGCTCTGGACTGTCTCTTGAAGGTAGACTCTTACAATATCTCTCAAAACAGAGAAGACCTTGTTTTTCCTTTTGAATGAGGCCACTGTTAAAAGAAGTGGTAACAGTGATGATGCCCCTTCCTCCAACACCTTCTACCGCCCACACACTGCCCATTTTAAATCATGATCTAACAGTGCACCCAGGAAGCAAGAGGCTCAAGTCCAATTCTTTCTTCATGTTATAGAGTGACTTTTAAAAATAAGATACAGAAATGCTCCTGGGAACAGAGGAAAGACTGCAGGACTTCCATTCTCAAGTGAATAATGTAAGTAGTAAGCTATAAAGTAGTGGTTTGGCTTCCGTTCACTCACTGTATTCTTATATCCTAAGCTGCATTGGATCCAATTCTATCAAAGAAGCATACAAACTCAACATAACCCCCTTGTTCAACAGACAGAGAAAAACCAAGCCAAACAACTATTTGTAGCTGACATCAGGCATACAACTCACTGAGAGCTAACCCAATTATCTCTTCACAGTACTGCCTTATTAAGCCTAAACATATTCATATACAGTTTCTCTACAGGACCGAAATGACCTGAAATAAAAGTCTCTGCTCTGAAGTCCGGACTTGAACTTGAGTGTCCCATAGGCCAAGCCACCTTTTGCAAATAAAATAATTCTCTCATTGTCATGGCCACATTTGAAAGTTTTTCTTTTATTCCAGTGTGAAATAAAAGCACATTTTCAAACCTCAAAAGTTGCAGCAAACAGAATATTCATTCTCTGTTCAGCTCTAAAAAAAAAGAAGCAATTTTCTGAGAAACAAATGTTGCAACACAAAGTAAAACTTTTATCTAAGGGTATGTGCAGAAGTTATACTTAGATTAACCTAACAAGGGTGAGGTTGATCTAAGTGTATATCTGTACAGATGCTCAAGTAAGTTAAATTGGGTAAAAAAAGGCTGGCCCAATTTAAATTAGCTCACCTGAGAAGGTGAACTAAGTTAGATCAGGAACTGCTTAGCATTCAGATCAACTGAATGCCTACATACATTTGGAGCACAGACACAGGGCTAGGAAATCCCAGCCATTCACCCCAGCTCTGGGATTGCACACTTTCTATACTATCTGCCTCCATCACCTCCCATGGCAACAAATTCCACAAGTTAAGTACACATGAGTGTATACTAAAGTACTTTGTCTGGTTAGTTAAAGCTGTTACCTTCTAATTTCAGTGGGCGCCCCTCAGTTCTAGTGTTCTGGGACTTGGTGAACAACTTGGTAAACTTCCCATTTACTTGGTTCATGCTCACCATGATTTTACAGACCCCTATCATAAGCCCCCTCAGCCTTCTTTCCAAACTGAAGACACCAAGCCTTTTTAGTCTTTCTAGTATGGCAGCTGCTCCAAGCCCTGATCATTTTGGTTGCCATTTTTGGTACTTTTTCTATTACATCTTTTTTTGAGATGTGTCAACATAGAAATGGGCTACAGTGACATAGCTCACTGCTATGCCAATGTAGCATTGGTGGGCATGAACCGTTATGCCACCACAACCCTTGAATGTGTAGTCTGTGGCACTGCATATGTGTCTGCAGTGCCACATATCACACGTTTGGGCTCATCTGGAAGTTATGTAGATAGTGTTGTCTCCAAACACCCCCTCTTGTCTTGTAATGGCCCATCAGGCATCCATTGTTTGGCTAAGGTTAATTTGCCTGTATTTACTCCTGATATTGCATTTATAATGTCCTTTATTGCTTTATTATTGTTTTGTAACCAATATCCATTTTAGTTTGCTTAAATAAATGTATAACTTAGCCTTAGTTGAGGCTCCATTTTCATTTTTACATTACTTAGTATAAGTGTAAGTCATAGTGTTTTGTAATTTTTGTAGGTTAAATAGAGTATAGGAAAAGTAATATTTTTGCAAGGCCTGTGGTATGTCTGGGATGTTTGAAAAGTGGTAATGAAAGAATAAACAGTGTGTGTGGAAATGCATATGTTGAGACCGTCTATCTTGGACCTCAGACTAGAAGGATAGAAATAGCCTTCTGTGTTTTAACAGCCAAAGGTTACAACAAGGTCCAAGATCAGAAGTTAAAAATTACAAAATACAAAATACAAAATCATGTTTTGTTCCAATGGCTGAAGAAATTGCTGACAACAGATGGAAAAAAATTGCAGACCACAAAGCCCAAAGAGCCTGTCAATCATAACATCATAACTGAAGAGAAGGATCATTTTGTCATTGAGGAGATGTGACACAGCAAGACCCATAGACTTGTATAGGGAACAAACACTACAAAGATGGACAAGAACAAAGAGGCTTTGGGTCTGTCCTGCACAGAATAAGAAGAAGCATCAGAACATGACAAGACCTGGTTTCATTCTCATTGTTAACTGGCTGGCCACCGAGCTAACCTGAGCATCTTAAGGATAGGTAATATCTTGATATTTGCAGGACTGTAAATAAATGGGTATGTATGTGTGAGTGTATGAAATAGGAAACACCTTTTTGTTGTTCTTTCTTTGATTTTGTTTGTCTTATGTTTTCAATAAATGTGGCATTGTGCCTTATCCCCTGATAAGATTCCTGGTTGGTTTTATTTCACACTGTACAGCCTGTGCGTACAATATCATCTTCTGCTTGCATCCAAGATAAGGAGATAATTTACTTAAAATCAGAGTCTTTAAAATAATGATGTTTCTTTTCTAACAGTCCAATTTGTTCAGATTAATTAAATTCCCCCCAAATCTCCCCTCTCTAAAAGTCAGGGTTTTCCAGCTTTCCTACTCAGGGCCATGGGCATGTGTTTGTAGCTCTTCCTTTGGACCCGGTACACTTTTCCCTCAACTTTAGTATTTCTGGCTTCAAAGATATGCCACACTTATCCTGGGAGAAATCATTTTGTCCTAGGACAAAGTACAATCTTACAGGCATCCATGTCCATTATCCCAGGAAAGATCCTAAAAAAAAATGTTACCAGATCAGTAGTACTAAAAGTTTAGCCTGGGGTACCGCAAAGTACATCTGAACAGTTATCCTGGGATTGCATCACTGAATCAACTGCAGAAAAGAATTGCAATCAGCAATTTATTAAACCCTGATTAGAAGGGCAATGGATTTACATGCCAATCATGAGATATTTTTGTTCTAGGACAAACTGGCTGCATACTAGTTGCTGTTGTAGCACAAAGCCCCATTAGGCTACTTACCCTGATGTTCACGGGAAGCCTATCTCTACACAATGCCTCAGCATTCAGTATAGACCCACTTGAATTTTTTGCTAGGAGGCTCCTTTTGAGTAACCACCTAGTCATCTAATCACTCCCTTAATTCTTCCCAGATGTGTCTGATACCACGTCTGGCAGGATAGCAAGAACTCTACTCAGCAAGTCTTGTTTCCAGGCCCTGGAAAAAAGAATTATCTGAGTTTGCCATGGAGTAACTGATATACTGTAAGTTAATACATTATCTTACTTCATGTAGTGCCTAGTGATGGCTCTAAGTATTTTTCTGCTTTGTCTGTCTTCCCCGGACACATAAAATGTTGTAACTGGCCTCACAACTAACTCCTCTTATCTTAAAGGGCAGGACCTCATTACACATGGGGAAATTGTTCCTCCTTTATTGAGTTCAATAAATTTTATTTGTTCTTTCCTTAGAATTCACTGACCTGATCCTTTTCTCAGTTACATGCAGTTTTAAGTCCATAGGCTACAGTGGAGATTCTCCTGATTTATACCAGTGTCTATGAAAGAAAGATGAGATGATACAGTTCTTATGGGATGTCTCGTTATGCGGAGTTCAATAATAAAAATAAATGAATGCAGTGTTTATGTCTATCACTATGTTACCAGCCAAGGGTTTTGAGTCAACTCAGCTACCACAATTGTTTGGAAAAAAATTGTACTTTGATCATGTTGAGACTTGAAAATGAAATAAAACGTCTGCATAAATCTCCTATTGCTCTACAGAAGCCAAGAAAAAAAATTGCAGGAGTGCAGTCGGCAAATATTTTGTTATCAGAGTGTACTAGCATTTATTGTGGGTGACCATGTTTACTTTTTCCAGGAGATGTCACTCTAGACACTGGTAAATGTACATTTCCTAAGTTTACAATACCAATGCTATCAGAATGAAATATGACACAAAAGCTTTATTCCTTCCAAAAATACCTTGGCCTGTTTTAATAAGATTCTTGCCATATGTACATGTCAGAAATGAGGAGTGCAGTTTTCAACACTGCTTCCCTGTAAACCATACTTGTTTTCAGTAGTGCATTAAGGAGTCATCATTTATTTACATCCACAAGAGAGTGATGCTCTGGAGGAGGCCAAAGTCAGCTGAAGAGAATGATTTTTGGGAACAGACAATTCATACATAAGTTATTACTGCCTGAAGGAACAGATAGTGCTGGCAGTTTACTACTTATGCAATTTATATACTGATTTATGCTACTAGTATGTTGAACTAAGTCATCAACAACATATCTAGTAGAACAGTACTTCACCATGGCTTCAAGCCATAGTGGGCAGTACCTTTCAAATATAAAATTGACATGTTGCACTTTTGCTGGCAGTAAAAAATCAATAACAAAAGACCAAGCAAGCAAATAAGCAAACAAACAACCCCCTCTCCCCGCAAAAAAACAACAAAAAGCAAAAAAAACCTGGGTTCTTACTACTTGGGTGCATAAACATGGATTTCTATTTTAACTTTGAAACATATGCTTCTTGATTATAGTTAACATCAACTTTCTGTCAGCTTAGAATAGGCATTTAGAACTTTTGGATACCCAGTCTTGGATATCTGAATTCGAAAGAACAGATTATTAACTTAAAATATATTATAGTTTTGTTTGCTAACACTACCTGCCATTAATGTTGCTCTATATTTTCCATTATAAACTTTGTTTAGAGTTGCTTATTATATTGCCATTCTTTAAACCTTCAGGCTGAATCTATCCATGCAGCATGTCTGCTTGAAGCAAAGTTTAGGGAAAAAAATGCTATTTCTAAGCATGAAGATGAGATTGAATATGTTGTTTGCTCCAAATAACAAAATTTAGGTGCCATTTTGTTTCTATAAGATCTAATGATCCCCTGCTTTGGTTAAGGACCGTAAAATATAGGAACAAGTGACATTTCCTTTCAGGGAAGTTCCTTTGACAGTCTACTTGGCAATTTGCTCCAATTTGCCCAAATTATAAATTTTGGAAAAATTACAGTTCACACTTTCTTACAGATTTCTCTGATGTAGCCATTAATTCCCAGGAGATCCAGAAAATATTTGTGAAACATATTGCAAAGCAGGTGCATCATCTTCTTCTATTGCTTGTCCACATAGAGGATGGCAAATTACTATTGTGCCAGTTATTCCAGAAAAAAGTGGCAGAGTCTGGTGATTGGTTAAAGGTTCCAGTCTTGCTGATAACCATTTGTATATCAATATGAAGACCCACAATTAAGGAGGAAATGGGTAATTGTTTGTTTGCTTTAGAAAATAAGAAATAATACCAAAAATATTAAGATGTTAAATTAAGCTTGCAAAGGTAAGTATTAAAAAATAAAATTCCAGGATTTTGTTTGTTTGTTTTTTTATAAAAGAGAGGCATGTACTATAGTTGTGTGTACTATACAGCTTGTACTATAGTTGTGTGTTTTGTAAATTCATCCAGGCCTGGACCTAATGGGCAGCATGAACTTGAACTACTAGGGACATGAACTGAAACAAGCAGACATGTATCAAATATGTGTGCAACAAATATATGTACATGTCTGGATATACATACTTGTGTACTAAAGAGTACAAATATCCAGAAAGTACTGTGCTAAAAACTTGAAACACAAAAGCAAATGATGACAGGAAATTAGTCATCTAGCATTAGTTATGTCACTATTTAAAAAAAATTTCACACCCCTTCCACCCCCGTCTTGGAAACCCCACATCCCCCCATCACACGTTCAGCATGCACAGCTGCCAAATAGATTAAGACCTGCTAGCAGGAACTGTGGCTGCAAGGGCAGCTGTCCCCACATCCTAGATAGTGAAGGGGTCAGAGTGAGCTCTAATTGTTCTATTATAAGGAAAGCAAAAAAACCCCATCAAAACATATAAATATTTAGAAAGTATTTATTATGATGATAGAGACTCTGGTAGACTTCCAAATTGCTTTAAAATTGTAAATATATTACATTGCCCAACTGATCTCTCTCTCTCTCTCTCTCTCTCTCTCTATATATATATATACACACACACACACACACACACACACAGAGAGAGAGAGAGAGAGAGAGAGAGAGAGAGAGAGAGAGAGAGAGAGAGAGTGGTCTTTTCTTTTAATTGTGGAAGAATATGGATTTTGAGGTAATTAGGCTTTTTTTATCAGAGATTTTGCAGTTTTTAAATAGGGAGCAACAGGATTCCTGTTAGTGAGACAAGTGGCAGGCTCCAGGCAGAGAAACCTGCTCAGGGCTGGCAGCCGTGGACCCAGCTGGAGGGCAAAAGAGGTGGCTGACCTTCTGGCCACTTGGGCCCAAGAGGACATGCTTTGACACTTCAAAGCAAGCCACCACACTGAGAACATCTTCTGAGCAATAGCTCCCTGGATGGCAAGGCGGCAGTACACATGGCAGTAGTGCCGCACAAAGGTCAACTGTGCAGCCACAGCCCACTGGCAGCTGGCCCAGAGGTGCAGATGCCTCTGCAGTGGCCAGGCAGTCCCCATCCGGGTCTGGCAGAGGCTCGCAGACTTGGAGCCACATGTTGTTGCAAGGGGCAGCAGGTCACAGCCAGGCAGCAGCCCCCACTCCCAGACTGCTGCAGTGGGTAAATGGTGCAGGGAACTCCCAGGGCTGCTTCAGCAGTCCAGGTGGCACAAGGGGTAGTGTCCCCAGACACCAGAAGCCCCTGAGAACTACTTGCTAGAGAAGGTTTTTATACTGGTGGGGCCAGCACAGGACAGTTTTTTATAATGCTGAGGCCCCAGGCTCTACCTCCCACTGGCTGCAGATCTGGGACGAGTTGGGCAGGGCTGTTTTGCCCCAAAGGGCACAACTTGCCCCACACCAAAGTGCATGTCCGGGCACAGGCACATGCACAAAGGCAAAAATCCCCAGCTCAAATCTGTGCTGCTCCTATTTGAGCTTCTGCTAGCCCACATGCCTGAATGTGTGGTTGTGCCCATGTTGTCCCTTCCAGCCGTACTTTTCTATGATCCTACTGAGAACATGTTGATTGTAGGAAATCTGCAAATCATATGAAATGTGATGATTTAGAATGATTTAGATCTTTATATTCCTTTGAAAGCTCTTGATAAAATGCAAAGGAAACATGTAATAAGCAACTTGCCTGTAACATCAACAGACAGATTGTTCCTAATGCAAATGGAAAACCCCTTTACATAGTAGCATACATTGGTCAGGACATTGTCATCATCTTCCTTTCTCAAATATCATCAGTAAAATGCAGAAAACTGCTTTCCAATTCTTTCAGTGCATCAACACCTTGCTTAAATGAATCAGGAGCTATGTAATACTAGAAGTAATTATCTGAGATTTCTCCTATTGTTGCTTACTAATTAAAAAGAAAAGCACATGGCAGGGTCTACCTGACTATGCTGCTGACTGTCAGCTGTGTTATTAGACCTTACAATCTGACTTGATTGGCACAATTAGAATTGGTAAGTTTACTTTGTCTAGGTGTAAGGGAAATAAAACCTAGCTGGAGAGTTAATGTAGATACAATGTTAATTGCACATAAAGCAATTCAAAAATCATGAGAAATACAAATGGTCTTTAAAAGCCATAGGCTAGCTTCATTAGATTAATGAGCCAATGACTCCAACTTTGATGCCTCTTCTAATTATGCATGATGCGCCATTTCCTTCAAAAGAAAGATATCTAATTAATTAGGTACAAAATGTCATCTATAGGTCATTGACAGCAAGGAAGATCACTGCTGATTCAATCTAGTCTTCAGGCAAAATTATTACTCCTGTGGGATTACCACCAAATGTCATTATTGAATCAAAAAGGGCTTCTGCAGCAGAAAGATTACAAAAGGAAGAAAAAAAAATTACAAATCCTCTCCTTACTGTCCCAGCTCATACACAGAGTTATCTGTCTGACCTTAAGTAGGTAAATACAGCTCTTCTGAGGTGCCACAGATTATAAAGATTTCCTTTTAGTTACATAAAATAAAAGGATGTTGCAAAGCCTAAAATATTCTGTAAAACACATATAAGATGTGCTTTACAAAGAATGTTAAACATTGTTCCATGGACAAATCCCTCACAGAAATCCAGGACACCCAGAGTTAAAATTTGGTGTAAGATATGATTTCTTCTAGTCTGTGAAGTCACATGAATGAAGTTACAGCTTCCAATTCCACCATGAACTTCCCTCTTCCAAAACAATTTTATACCTCCATTTAACAGCTCTGAAACATTGTCAGAGGGTAATAGTTTGAGCTGGGCAGACACTGCCTTGCTTACTTTCATTTTGGGCCCTTGATTACTGTATTCCTTAGCAACCAGTGGACCAGCTTCAATGTGAGGCACAGGGGATGCTTGCTTTAACTCAGCCTAGCCCACAGATTGGGAACTAAGGTATGTTGGCTCAAACCCCTTACAGTTAGGTGAGCCTTAGAAAATATATGGACCACTTCCAGTGCAAATACTTTAGTCACTAAGGGCATTTTTACACATGGTCTGAGAGTGGAAGGGATGCTTTAATTAGAGAGCCACTTGAATTAAAATGCTCGAAGTGTCTCAGTTGTCAGCATCCCCATGCTTCAAAATGGTGGTGGGGGCACTTTAAAGCTCATCGAACGAGCTTTAGTTAAAGTGCCCCTATTGTCATTTTAAAGTGTGGGGATGCCGATACATGAGATGTAATTACAGCATATCAGAGCAGCCTCCTGGCTCACATACAGGAACCCTAAAACATTAAAACAAAAGGTGGCCACCATCCTCACCGAACATCATTACACACAGCTGTTGGTCATTGCACACAGCTGTTTTTCAACTAAGGAGAAAAATCTGCCTTACATGAAGTGGGCCAAGTCAGTGTCTAGGGATTTTTTCAGGATAAGATGAAAGCGCATAAAGTATCTAAGAGTTTTAGCAGACTTTTCATTTTCATACAGGGTTCATTTCTAATAACTCAGGAGGCAGACAGAAGTGCAGCTTCCAGCTGTAACTCAAAATATGTTCTGCAAAGCGTTCTGAGTTATGTTACCCCAGACCAAACAGAAGTTCTCTGTTGGTTCTAGGGGGAGGACCCTACAGCCAGGGCTCTCTGCCAGTGCTTGCTGCTTTTAGAATGGGAAGGGGGGAAAGACAGTGGAGGGAAATAGTTATGGGGCTTCCCAGGTGGTGCTAAAGGGTGGGGTGGGTGAGGGATATCTCCTCCAATATACCTACCCCACCAACTGGGGAGGGTGGGGTGGAAGGGGGGATGAAAAACCCTCTGACTGAACTCCCTCTGCCCCCTTTCTTCCCTCCCATTCTGAAAACAGTGACAGGCTCCTCAGGCACCAGTTAAAGAAGACAGGACATTTTTAAATGCCTTTATCTAATACTTCATGTAAGGAGGGGTCAGATTTTCACCCAATTGTCCATTTTTGAAGCTGTCTACAGCCATGCACTTGTGTTTGATCACGGCTAGAGACTGCTTTCTGTGGCCAGATGGGGCAAAAATTGTCACTTCACCCTTATGTAAATGTTGTAAAAGTGCCCAAGAAGACTTAGAAGTAAGGGTGGGCTTGCCTGCCTATCTATCTGAAAGAGCATGAGATGCTATTGTAGGTATAAAGGCTTGAACCAAAGCAAGAGACCATAACACCCTCCCTCTTTCATCATTAGCAATCCATCACAGTGAAGGATGACTGTCTTCCATGGTTGTCTAATCTGTGGGTCCAAAGACAGCTGGTGAGGCCTATCCAGGGTTGAAAGACTGTTGTAGCTCAAGCATATATTTCTGTACAGGTGGGTGGTTCTAGGTTCGGTCTGCATCACAGTGTTTTTGCAACTCCCATTTTTCCATCTCCTGCTGTCATTGTAAGGTTTCAAAGTACTGAGATCCTTGCCAGCAGACTCTTCATCTGTTTGGGGCAGTCCTGGGTGATAGTCTCCCATGACTTGATACTGATGTTGAATTTTTTCAAGTTGGCTTTGAGGACATCTTTGTAGCACTTTGTCTGTCCTCCTATTGAGTGTACACCTTGACTGATCTGGGGGTATAAAATTTTGGGAGTCTGGAGTCAGATATACAGATGATGTGGCCAGCCCAGCAAAGCTGATGCTGAATTGATAGTAGTTCTTCCGCAACTTGAAGTGTCTCCTGTACATTGTCCACAACTTAGCTCTGTACATAAAGGGGGATCACAACTGCATGATAAAACATGAGCTTGGTTTTGGATACGATGTTGTGATCTTCAAACATCTAGTTCCTCAGATGTTTAAAGGCTGCACTTGTACATTTAAAGCAATGTTAGATTTCTTTATTGATGTCAGGCTTCTGTGAGAGGTGGCTTCTGTGGTGCAGGAAATAACGTTCTGCAGAGTCTCACCATGAATATGAATTACCAGAACTAGGGACAGCTCATTAAGAGCTTGTTGATGGACAACCTTAGTCTTCTGAATGTTGTGTCAGTCTCATTTGGGGACTTAAATATCTTTAATTATCTTTTAAAGATCACTTAAAGATCTTTCCTCTTTAGTGACAGTTTGGATCTATACTCAGATTTCAAGTTTATAGCTCAGACCACTGTTTAAAGCTTTGTGCATATATATATGTACACATGCTCATGTGGATTTGTACCTATATATATGGGCATATTTATAAAAGTAAGTGCACACAAAGAAGCAAAGCAGGCAAAAATACAGTTATTTTTGTTGTTATTATATTATACATTTTTATCAATTGCAATAGCAGCAAAGCACTGCTATGGACATTCAAGAAGTGTAAAACCTGAAGTCTGTACTTGAAAACTACTTTGTCTGGTTATCAGATCAGTTTGTTTTGTGCATTCAGGCATGATGTGTATGTCAGGTATCTTATATTTCAGCCTGTCCCACTGAGGAGTGATACTGTAACTTCCTATAGGTGCAGCTTCAATGATACAGAATTGATCTTCATAAACTTGCTGAGGTCCACACTTTGGAAACATAAGGTAAGGTAAACAAAGGAGCTTCATACCCACAAGGATAGGACCTAGTGGTGTTCTGATTCACAGTACATGTGATTCAATGACTTCAGGACTAAGTGCAGACAGTCAAAAAACCCAAGGCTGAATCAATTTAATCTCCACATGTTACTTTAAGCTGCATAGAGTGAACTGATAAGTAAGTCATTAGACATTCACTTTTGATTCCAGAAAGGCAACAATATGCCTGCAGGCCCAGGCATATTCAAGACAGCTTGAATCTGGAGGGGATCTGGGACAGAAGTTCTAATAAACCGATTTAACCTAAATCCGTTAAGTCAGATAGTACATCCATCCAGGTCTCTTAAATACATTTCAGCCATTTTTAAAGTGGTTTATGTGCACCGAACTTCCATTGTGTTAGAAATTTGAACTGGTTTCCAATCACTTATACTGGTTTATGTATAGTTTCTGTCCCTAGCCCTGTGGGGTTTCAAAGGGTTTAAAAACACAATAGAATCTAGCTCTTGAAAATGTAATTGACAAATCTCAGTTACCCATAAATTAGGGCCTTTGAAGTCACATAATAATAGAATAGTAGGACTGGAAGGGACCTGTAAGATTATAAAGTCTGGTCCCCTGTCAGAAGGCAGGAGGTAGTTGGGTTCAAATGAATTAAAAGGGCCTGAATGGTATCAGTGTCCCCATGTATGCCCACACTGAAAAAATGGCACTGGAGCACTTTGAACTAAAGCTCATCAAATGTGTTTTATTTCAAAGCACCCCACCACCATTTTTTTTAGTGCAGGGATGTGTGGGAAGGCTGATACACATGATGCGGAAGGCTGCCAGAGCACGTCAATTTCCACGCTCCAGCAGACTCTATCAATCAAGTCTGTTGCAACGTGCTGGATTTCCAGTGCTTCAGGGCAGGCTCCCCACATGCCTATAGAAGCCCCCTGTCATTAGAATGCACCATCCATCTACAGAATCTACAGAATACTCAGTTCTTCACTGGAAAAGATTAATCAGTCAACAAGAATATATGTAAAAGAGGGACATAAGGGGGTCCCTCCTGACAAATCTACATGCCTTCCCAAAGGTAATGTCACTGTTTTCATAGGGCATCCAGTATACAAAATCCACAGATCTCTGCACTTCTTTCACCTGCATTCAACAGCCTGCAGGTCTGAGATCTGAGCTTCCTTTAACAGCTAAAATTCCTGCTTTGAGTTTGGTTAATACTCCCTGCTTTCTTCCCTTCCTTTCTTGGCTTCCCTCCTGTTTTCAGTATTAAAAACTGATTTGCTGCTCTTTTCCTTCTCCTCCCCTGTCTTATTATCTCCCTCAGTCTCAGGATCACTAAACATAAATCTTGATGTAATCCATCTTTCTCTGAGGGAGCATACATTATCATACATTCCAGCAGGTCCATTAGCTCCAACATTTAGCAAGAGCTTGATTCTACCTCCAGTTAGGAGTAGGTGGGGCTGGAGGTGGAAAATGGTGCAATTTCCACCACATTTTATAGCCTTACACTTCATTGCTGGACTAATAGGCACATTCAGATTCTCAGGAGACAGCCTATCAGGTAAGAAAGCAGATGGCTTAGGAGTTTCAAGGGGCTTGTTTGCCACGGTCCACCACTATGCTGTAGAATTCAGTGCATCTCTTCTTATAAAAGGGAAAATCAAAGCTTGTAATTGGCTGCATGGGCTATAATAAGTATCCTACCTTGGGGCCTATTTGTGTGGGGGAAGTCTGGGCAGCCATTTCATAACTGACTCAGCTGAATCTTGAGTCTAGGGGTACTGTACCATTTTTCCAAGGTGTTGCATACACTGCCCATGCTCAGTTTATCACACATTTATTGTACAAGTTCAAAACATTATAAAGGCATTAAAAAACAATTATTGTGACAAGTCTTTTACGTACAGTCACAAACATTATCTACAGATGAGGAAACTGAGGCAGGGAGAGGAATGACTGAATCATAGCTGATCATAGGATCCTCCTGAATTCTGTCTGTATCCACCCAATTTTTGCAGTGGCTGATGCCCTACACTGGACTGTAGAGAGGAAAAGAGTTTCCCCACCTTTCCCTGCAAACACGTATGGAGGTAACACAGTCTAGCTTTATACATTTTATCTCTTTGTAATCTAAAGTAAAGCTCCTGATTCTAAGCATGAGTTGAGATGCTGCTGATCTCCTTGACATTCCCTTCGAATGGACTATTTTTATAGGAGGTATTGATTGAAGTCCAAGTGCGATCAGTGAATCAGCTGTAAAAACTGCTTCATATTTTGTAATCTTTAAAATGAATGCACTGACAAATTTCTGGGTTTAAAAGAAAGGAGTCAAAAGCGATCTTGCATTTGTTTAGAATTGTACACAATGTGTTAGAGAAAGCAATCAATACCTAATTACTTGTCTATCTCCAAGACCACAGTCTTCTCCATTTTAATGCCTAAGCTTTTCACTGAGATAAACCACCTGCTGTGTGACCTGATGCATTTGTTTTGACAGCACTGTTTAAGGGGACTTGCTTCAAACATGAAAACAAATATATTGCTCCAAGAATAAACCCCTTTCCCAAGCAACTGAATTCATTAAAAAGTTGTACTGAAACTTGTTAAATAGAAGACATAAGTAAAATAATAAAAATAAGTGTGATTCTTTAGTATGCATGCACATTCAGAAAGAATAGAAACATTGAGCTTAATTTTGACCTCAGCTAACCAGGGTAAATCTGGTGCTCCATTGTAGACAGTGGATATTTATATTGACAGTAATTTCAAGAAGAATCTAGTCTTGCCTATTAAATGAAAGTAATAGAAGTCATTACTAATATGGTTACAGCCACTAAAGACCAAGGGGATGGACTGAACCCCCACACAGTTGCTATGAAGTGTCAAAGATTCTCCATGTCTTAAAATATGCCCTACCCCAGCAATTGTACACTGCATGCTAAAACCTGTACCTGATTGTGTCTTGCCCACTCACAGCTCTATACCAACACGGTTACCCTGCATGAGGTCCTATATTCTTTTCATAGTGACACTTCACTATGTTTTCTTTCACTCCTTTTTACTAAGACTAATGGAGGTTACATGACCAATTTTATGCCTTAGATTGTGCCAGTCTACACCAGCTTTGACCCATGTAGCCCCATGCACAGAGTTCCATAACCTTTTCAGTCTCTACAAACCTCCCAAGGATCCTAAAACTCATCTGGCCCACCGACCACTACCTTATGCTCTTTATCCATGTGGGAATGAATGACGTGGCTCAGACCAACCCCAGATGGGTTATGAGGCACTACAGGGATTTGAGAGTGGGGCTTAAAGGGTTGGGGGCACAGGTGGTGTTTTATTTGATCCTCCCAGTTTCGGGCTGTGGGCTGAGAAGGGAGAAGAGGATCGAGGTAGTCAACCAGAGACTGTGGCGCTGGTGTCATCATGAAGGCTTTGGCTTCAGCTTCCATGATCACAGTTTGCTCTTTGGTGAGAGAAGCAGTGGTCTGCTGGGAAGAGACAGCCTCCACCTCACTCCTCTGGGAAGGAGGCTCTTCTCAGCCAGACTGGCTGACCTTCTTGACCGGGCTTTAAACTAAGCCCACTGGGGGATGGGTGGATAACTGCCAATGCAAGCCCACTAGGCAACTACTGCATAACCAGCAGGTTAGGGCACCCTAGTGAATTCACACCTACCCTAGCCCTGGAACAGTGTCCACCTAGGAGTGCAAAGAAGCCTAGGGCTTCCAATGGGACATTTACATATCTGTACACTAATGCCAGAAGCCTGTGGAACAAACAGGAGGAACCGATCCTCCTGCTAAACGAGAAAGACTACAATCTCATAGGCATAACAGAGACCTGGTGGGACTCCACCTGTGACTGGGACACAGGTTTAGATGGCTATACCCTGTACAGGAGAGATCATGCAGATAAAAGAGGTGGGGATGTAGCTCTCTCTGTCAAGGAAAATTACATGTCCCTGCAAATTGACATTGGCACCCAGGGAGGATGACTGGAGTCCCTCTGGGTTAAAATACATGGGGAATGTGGCACAGGAGACATCATGGTATAAGTCTACTACAGACCTCCTAACCAGAAACAGCTAGGCCAGGAATTCACCAGGGAACAGCTAGACCAGGAATTCACCAGGGAACTGGCTGTGACTGTATGCTCTTTGTGCATGGTTGTCATGGGAGACTAACTACCTGGACATCTCATGGGAGTAGAACTAGGCCAAATCTTATTGGTTGCAAAGCTTCCTCAGATTGTGTGTATGAGTTCTACCTAACTTAAGAAGTCTATGGGCCAACAAGAGGTAAAGTGTTGCTGGACCTGGTACTGGCCAAAGGGGATGATCTAATGAGTGACCTAAGAATCGATGGAAAGCTGGATGATAGTAACCATGAGCTAGTCTCCTTTACTATCCATCACAAAACTGGCAAGTCAGTCAGCAATGAAGAAGTCTTTGACTTTAGGAAAGCTGACTTTGACAAGCTCAGGAGGCTCATTGTTGAGGCTCTAAGGGACCATGTCTTGACAGGAAGAGGAATCCAAGAAGCTGGGAAACTGGCTCTGAGGTAAGACTCAGTGAGTAGCAGTTGATGGAAGTGAATCACTGTGGCACTCCATGACCAGTGGTTCTGTCCTTGGACCGGTTCTCTTTAACATCGTTATCAACAACGTGGACATTGGTGTCAGAAGCGCACTGGCCAAGTTTGCTGATGACACTAAACTTTGGGGCATAGCATCCACACCTGAGGATAGGCCAGTGATCTAGGATGACTTGGATAAGCTTAGTAAGTGGGCAGATATACACCTGATGACGTTCAATATTGAAAAATGCAAGGTACTCCACCTCAGGAAAAAAAACCCCACAGCAAGCTTATAGGCTTGGCAGTGCTATGCTCGCTAGCACCATGGCTGAAAGAGAGTTGGGGGTAATGACTGACCACAAGATGAACATGAGCAACCAATGTGATGTCACAGCAGGTAAAGCAAACAAAACTCTGGCTTGCATCCATAGATGCTTCTCAAGTAAAACTCAGGATGTCATCCTTCTGCTGTACTCAGCTTTGGTGAGGCCGCAGCTGGAGTACTGCGTTCAATTCTGGGTGTCACAATTCAAGAAGGATGTTGAGAAGCTTGAAAGAGTCCAGAGGAGAGCCACACATATGATCAGAAGGCAAGATAATAGGCCTGATGAAGAGAGGCTGAGAGCCATAGGACTCTTCAGCCTGGAAAAGTGCAGGGTCAGGGATGACCTCATGGCTTCCTGTAAGTGAGTAAGGAGTGTACATCAGGATCTGGGTGAATTTCTTCTCACCAGAGTGCCCCAAGGAATAACAAGGACCAACGGTCATGAACTCCTCCATGACCGTTTTAGGCTGGACATAAGGAAAAACTTCTTTACTGTCCAAGTCCCCAAGACCTGGAATAGATTCTTTCCAGAAGTGGTGCAGGCTCCTACTCTGGACTCATTCACGAAACATTTGGATGCTTATCTTCCTGGGATCCTTTGACCCTAGCTGACTTCCTGCTCATGGAACAGGTGGCTGGGCTTGGTGATCCTCAAGGTCCCTTCCAGCCCTAATGTCTATGAAATCTATTAAATGAAACCTATGAAACCTGTGTAAGTAACTACATTTTAATATTCACTAATGTGTGTGTGTGTATGTATATGTTCATATTTCATTCTCAGTCCAAATAGCTTCCAATAAATATATTATCATTAGTTACCTACTCTTTTTGAAGTCCAGTTGCAGATTAGTACCTTTTAAACTCAAGCACCCCATTCAAAACTACACAACCTTCTTATTAGACCTAACATTTCAGGATGCTGAGCACTTTTGATATAAGGTTCAGGAAAGAAAGTTTCTTTTTTAATCCCCGTCTATGTAAAAGCTGAAACCAGATGTGCAGGCCAGATTTAGGATGAATGGAGTAGCCATTTTATATTTTCAAGGTAAAATATCTATCTTAGATATTTGTACCTCTCTCTCACTTGAATGCAGTGATACCTCATATGCCAGATAGGATCCCTAATTTCCTCTTATTGCGACAGTACCAAGAGCTCCAATCATGAGGTAGGGTCTTATTGAGCCAGGCATTGCAGAAACTCATAATAATAAAGCAGCACCTAGTGGTGACTTCCAATTCCAGGTGGAAAAGCCTTAGTGACGGATTCTGTTTGATGTCACGATCCTTCTTTGTTGTTATCCAATTTTAAATATTCTCAATTTGTATATGTTTTGTGGATGAAAAGACAGCATATATTGGAACATTTTCCAGTTACTGCATTAAAAAATGCCATTTAACTGAGTTTTTAGAAATGGTTCACATTTCGTTCTCTGGTATGTGATGATATTTATGTCACAAGGATTTTGTCAGATTGTTCAGCTTCTCTGAACTGTAAGATGTTAATAAATATTTCAACAACAACCCAAAGTGACTTCATAATTTTATTGGGTCCCTCCAGTCATCTACCAAAGTTTTCATAAAGAACTGATATTGGTTTGGTTTCTTTTTAGAACCTCTTATGAAGCAACACATACTGTAGTACTCCCCCACCCCCACACACACTTTTTCTGACACCACTGCCAAACTTTGCTGAACAGTAATGGATCCCTTGGGCTTTTTTTCAGATCAAATCTCATATGGAGAAAAGTTAGTGAGAGTCGTGTTAGAGTTTAAGGGCAGAACTCTATTTCACTTAGTGGATACCAAAATTCAACTTGCTACCAACTCCAATTTACTTGACTGTTGTGTAGGAACAGTTTTATTACACCCTCTAGATGTATAAGTTCCCTCACTATAGCAATAGCATCACTCTCTGGAGATGCACAGATATCTCCCTATTCTTGTAATGGATCATGCCCAGAGTGGGTAACAGACTTTTTCCTATGCTTTAGTTGGGTAGTTCAGAGTGGTCATCCACTAGGTAAACCAGAACTCTGCCCTAAGTGTAAATTTATTTATACATCTACACCAAATCAAGAACAGATGTAGTAAATATTATACAGAGAAAGGCAGTTAGCCATGTTTGTCTGAAAACATTCAGAATGTGCCTTATGCACTAACCAAATGAAAGATACATGGACATTCCTTTTTTTCTAAATCTCAGCCCAATGATAATGCATGATCCCAAAGATCAGTTCACCTTCAAGAACTGATTCTAATCAGAGTCAAAAACAGGGAATAAATACGTCCTGTAGGTTGCATAACTTCTTCTCACGGCATTGCTATTCATAAAATAATATAATAATTAATAATTAATTTTGTCCCACACTAAGAAAAGGATCTTGAAAGCTTATGTAGAATGAAACTGCTTGGTACCTCTCACTTTAATAATATTTTCTATGCCTTTCAAAGGGATAGAAAAGCTTACCAGCTCTTTCTAAATCCAAAGTGTAAAGTCTTCAATGTATATACAAAAATGTACATGTAGTTTCAACCTAACTCAGCATGCACTGGTGCAAAGGCATACAACTAATTGCCAGGCTAGTTCATGACTTCAAAACTATTTTAAAAATTATTCTCATCATGTTACTTTTCTTACTTACCCAACAGTCAGTTAAAAGTTTTGTTTATTGAAAGGCAATATTAAATACAGTTTTTCTGGAATTAAACACTCAGATAAAAGGGTAATACTGATGAAGACAAATGTAATTAATGCTATAATTGTGCTTTGTCTAGCATCAGTAGTGGTATATTTTTCTGAGGATGTTAATTTGTGTGTTTTAAATCAGTATTAGTTTTAACCCTTCATCTAATTGAAAATTCTGTTTTTTAAGGGCCTTTGATATAAGGGAAGTAAAAAGAGCAAATGCCCCTGCCCACCATTTGCATGGGGGCCACCAGGTGCCCAAAGGCTTTTACTTCAAGAAATGCTCCTTATAGGCCTCCACCAACAGGGTATCTCCCTTTTCATCAGAGTCTATGCACACCAAGGAGACCTTGTCATTTTGCCCCATCTGTAGGAAAGGCTATGGCACCAGCCCCAGGCAGCATGCATGAGGAGTAGAACAAAGGAATATATCTTCCCTCTCCTGTTCCAAAATTGTCACAAACAACTGGATAAAAATAAATAAGAGCTCCATTAATTGTTTTCCCTTTTAGTATCTTGGGTGGGCCTCTATTGCTAGCATTGCTTCACTGGAGTGTTCCAGCCCAAGAGATAAAGGACAGGAAACAGGCTTTTTACTTTTTACTTATTTATTCCTATTGACAATAAAACTGCACCTTTCCTTGTCTGAAAATATTAGGCTCCTCCATTTCCACCTTCCCCCGCCCCCCCTTGGCTTGCTATCTGGGATTGATCCTCCAAAATGTGAAACACCTTGAACTCCCATTGAAGTCAGCAAAACTGAAAGATGTTCAGTACTGTGCAAGGCTGATCCATAAAACTACAACCCTCTCAACACACCAAAAATTATAGGATTTAAGTGTTTCCTTTTTCATCTTTAAGATGCTTTTCTCAGCTCCACTTTCCCCTGACAGTCAACGTATTTTGTGCTTTATTTACTTCACTTAATCATCTTTATCAACTGTTACTAAAACTCTCTCTTTACCTTGCAACATGTCATTAGATCCTTCCTTTCCTTTTTCTTTCTTATTTTTTTTCATAGCTCAGTGTGAATGGATCAAATGAGAGGTTGCTTCTTTTATGGATACCTAAAGTATTTACCTCTTTATTCTAACACAATATTCTATCAGCTATGTTATAAAATCTTTTTATCTTCCATTTGCTAGAAACAGATTACTTCAGAGTGGCTTGCAATGTAATTGAATAGAAATCTCCTGTCATCCACCTCAAAATGGTGAAGCTGTTTCCATTGTTCATTTTCCTTTGAACCTCAAATGCTTGTCTGTCAGTCTTTATATGATCAGTTTTACAAAGATTTTGTCTGCAAAAGTTAGCAGAAGCCAAACATGCCAAGTTGTTTATGCTTGAATTAATTTCTTACTGCTAACTCTGACGTAAAACTGGATGGTATCTATTGTAAATCATCAGGTATGACTCTGTGATCCTTAGACAAGAAAGAACTATAGATAGCAATTGCTTTTTTCTTTTCTGTCTATACAGAATTACAAATATGGGGAGACAGCATGGGCTCACTCTTCTACCTTTTGCAGATAACATCAGTACAAAATATGGAAAACAGTCTATTCCACTTGCAGTACAGAACAATAGCCTATTCCTGTTTTACTAAACACTAGTTTTTTTTTCCATAAGGCTAGGTAGTTAGCTTTGCTCTAAATTCTCCCCACTATTCATTTGGGCTTGGGATCACACCATGGTGCAGCATGTAGAGTTTGCATTGCAAATAGCCACATTTAATGTCTTTGAGGAAATAGGCCAGGCATACCTTCCTTCCTGTACCTTTTTAAGTACTCTGCTACTTAGGCAGGATTCTGAATGGTTACTGGAATATAAAATACAGAGATCCATTGAGGGCTCTCAAACTATTTAAATCCACAAAGCAATTACATACTACACAAAACTTTACAATTGTATGACTACAAAAACTACTATCAGTACTCTACAATACACTACAAATTAAGTGTAAGTTTATTTCCTCTCTCTGAATAACCTCTGTTTGGTTGTACAACAGTGCTTGGAACAGAGCATCCAACAGCAAACATATTCCTTGTAGTGTTAGGGTCTTTTTTATGTAGAAACAGGGATATAAGGTCCATTGGTACTATCTTAAGACTGGATGTTGCTATGGTTTATAATCAGGGATCCTGGTTTTCTCCGATTAAAAATTATCCCCAATTTTCAGTTTAAAAAAAGTAACCCAAAATCAACATTTTTCCACTATTAAAATCAAACACCACTATTACTAGTGTTTCATTTTAATCATGGAAAAATGCGGATTGGGGGTTAATTTTTGTAAATTGAAAATACAGGATTCTTTTTTTTTTATCAGAGAAAACCAGAATCCCTGTTTATACTTTTCAATAAACGTGATAAGCATATCACTTTCTGCTGAATTTGTGCTCAGAAGTTCATAGATTCAAAGACATTTGGGTAGGAAGGGACCTCAGCACACCATCAAGTCTGACCCCCTGCCCTGGTGTACATGCCTTCTTCATGATATGTTTAACGCCACTTCTAGTCTGTAAGCCAGTGGACAAATCTGTGATGTAATTGCTGCAGGGTTTCAAGTATTATTTCAGTGGCCTTTTCATGAAGCATTTCAGAATTTTCTGAATGTAAAGGTCCACTTTTTAAGCTCAAATACTTTTTGTATGTATGGTACATACTTCTTGAATGTAAAAGTTCACTTTTTAAGCTTTTCAGTTTTGTTTTGTTTTTAACATTCATCCTAATTATAACATGACTACATGGAATAAACACTTGAAATCAAGACAGCATATTTAAAAATATTAAAATAAACTGTACCCCTCCACAGCCCTGCCCCCCTACTTGCTCTAGGCTGCCTGCTGGCTGAGCAGAGAGCTGTGGTGGGCAGAGTGGCAGTGTGGGGGTAGTGCTGTGTGAGTAGCACTGAGACTGCAAGGGAAGGCTCCTTGTTTGCTCCCTCCGTGCTCCCCCACTTTCTCTGCGCTGCTTGCTGGCTGAGCCAGGAGCCACATCTGGGCAGAGGGCTGTGGCCTGACAGACCCAAAGCCTCCATCCCCATCCCACCATTGCTCCAAAGGGCCATATCCTTCCATCTGCGGAGCACCCCTGCCATGCTACTGCCAGCCAGGATACCAGGCATGACATGGTGACCCACTCTGGAAGCCTGGGTTGGGCATGGGAAAAGGTCTGCAGTGACAGCAGGGGGTTAGGGGTATAATTCTTGAAAGACATCCAGAATAATCCCTACTTGCCTGCTCTCAGCTGCCGTTGGCAATCTCTGGCATGCTGGGAGGTGTGCGTGAGCGGCCCGCCCCTTCTGGATTTGGTGCGTCCTCCTACCCACCCACCACACAATGAATAGTGAATGTATATCCCCTTTGCTCCCAATCCAATCTACACAAATTAGAGAAAACCAAGAAGGTTCGATTGACTTCTGCCGCAGGCTTTTTGAATGTCTGTACTTCCCTTTGTTGTCTGTTCTAACATTTTTTTGTGTATGTAACTTGTCTGTCCTGTTTGTCTTGTCGAGTTAGGAGATGAACAGTTTGTGGTTGAGATAGTGTACAGCATTTATGCAAATCTGGTCTAAATCTGTAACAGAGCAGCATTGAGGTCCTCTAGGTAAATATACAGAAGAGTACTTAAATAAATTGTTCTTTGGTGTCATCATTTTTGCATTCCTTTTAACTACTCTCTGCATTGGTCATACTCATCTTGTCTGTGAAACATTGAAAAATATGTACTTTTAACCTCCTTTTGTTACCAAGTTAAAGGAACAGAAGCTATGCTGCAAATGAAAGGGTCCACATACACGCACATTGAAAAGAGAGATGAGTAAAAGGGTAGTGCAAATCCAGTGAAATACTGATGGGGGCATTGTAGGAGCAGTGGAACCAGGACCCAAAAACTGAGCATGCCATCACTGTAACTGTGCTAGCTGATTCATGGAGCAACATTAAAGGTTATGGCAGTCAGTAAATAACCTGTCAAACTCATACTGCTTCTCTTACCTGATTCAAAGGATTCATCAATCTCTCCATTCACTTGTATTGCACATCTGGATTGCTTATTGATGACCTGGATCATGTTCATCAGTTTCTTGCTCATTTAATGCCTCTATAATTACCTCAAGCCTGTGTAAACCTTTTCAAAACCAGTGAGTTGTTAAATATCTTCTTTTTGGTGTTCAGGGTGCTGCTACGTGGGTTCTGACTATGTGTGTGATGGTACTATGTTCTATTACAAACTCTCCTTCTCTGCCCTTTTACTAGTACTTCTATTGCAGAGTTATAAATAATTCTACCTGAAAAGTAAAATATAAATTAAACAATATAAACTAAAAAAAAAAAAAAATAGAAAAAATAAAGTAAAAATATCACAGCTTTATTAGTGTAAAGCTACTATGTGTTCTAAAGACTACTTTGGTTGAATATTCTAGGGGTTTTTTTGTACATGGATGAAAAGAAGTGAAATCACTTCCTTTTGTTTCTATGAACTTTTAACTAGAAAAATGTTATGTGATATTAAAGTGTTTTATTTTACGTTATTTTATTTTACTAAACTACTACTTGGCCTTGCAGTGACTGGACACTGACAATGCTCTCATCCATGTGCTTTATTTCTGGAAAGTTAAAGTGTGTTTTTATCTAAGAATTATTCATTGGGCTGCCCAAAGTTTTTCAGATAAAAATTTATTTCAGAAAATCATTTATTCAAAGATCTATGGTTTAGATAAGAGATGGTCCTACTCTGAGGTGGGAGGTTGGAATAGATGATCTCCTGGGATCCCTTCCAACCTTACTTTTCTATAAATTTATGATTTCAGGAAATGCAATGTAAACACTATCTGATTTAACTTACCAAAAAATCAGGTTGCTTAGAAATGTAAGGCTACTTTATTGTTTGATTATGAAAGAAGAATGTTTTTGGAGAAATGGATGGCACAAAATAGGGAATCTGGACACCAGGTGATCATGTTTGCTATAACTAGAGAGCAGAAGCAAACAAGAACAGCTGCAGAATAATTAATGCTGAAACCAATAGTAAGCTGAGCCTCAGGTAATGCCCATTGTTGTCAGTGGAAAGACTGCTAACTTCAGTAGACATTGGATCAAGTCTTTTACGATGATCGCTTTGAATACTCAGTTTGTTTAGAGTCGGTGGGTAAATCTTCAGCACAATGTAGTGAATATAATGATATGGTTTATAAAACATTAATGGGAACTGTACAATTTAGTCTGTATTTATTCTCTCTAAACATGTAGCCTCAGACAAATGACTAATCATATAAGCAACATTACCCATATTCATGAGTGCTTTTCAGGTCTCTCATATTCTTAAAAATAAAACACACTGAGGTATTTTAGAAGTTCAAGAACGATTAAGTACCAAACAGGGATATACTCTTATACACTTGAAAAAATGTGTACACATTGTAAATGGCATCTTTTGGCATGTTTCTTTATATTTATCTTTTTATATAAATTACTCTTGGGAAAGACAACCAGCTTAACACGTACCTACTTATGAGCCCTTCGTCTCTAGGCCATAACAGTTGCACAATGCAGACATAAATTCCAAAATCAAGCACATGAATGTGGTGGACAAAGCAGTCTCTGCTGAGGGAGCTGGTTATAGAATAAAAGAGGAGACTAGATTAATCTAAAGCTAGACTCCAATCTCCTTTAGAAGATGCTGTAACACCTTCTCCAGCCTAACAAGAATCGTATCCTCAACCACTCCCTTCTTTCACCGTTATGAATTTCCTACCAGAAGCAGAGCTTTCTATAATCCAGAAAGGCACACCTTACTAGGGTCAGTTTCTTCTGTGGGGAAGAACCTTGTATACTACAGTAATGGATAGTCATACAAAATCCTAAGGTCTATATTTAAATACATTGAACAGATAGAGAAGCACTCATAAGATGCTTTCTTTTCTCTGTGCATGAGAACTGCCGGTAAGGAAAATCATTGTGAATAGTGGGGAATAAAAACGTTTATGGTGCTGGTCTTCCTAGTTAGGATGTAAGAAACAGTTGTAACTGTTTCCAAAATTGATTTTTTTTTTAAAGAAAATCCCCAGAGCTTTGTGTTCTAAACATAGATATTTATTATAAATTAATTTTTAAATCAGAATGTGGCTGCTCAATAGTCTGCTGAACCTCAGCCAGATATTGAATACAGCAGCTATGTCTTTATTATTAAATCTTAGCTTGGAATAACAACCTATATAAATGTAGTGTTCAGCTTATTCAGAGATTTTGTGTGGGCTTTGCTTTTTTGATCCCAAATCTTACCAAAATATGAAAACTCTCTTCATAAGGCTACAAATGATACGTATTTATCCACTGGAATTACATCAAAACGGCATTTTTTGGTTGTCTTTAATTTGAAAAATACATTTGCAGAAATGTTGATATTAGCATACAGATTGAATTGAATAGTGTGTCAACAGTGACTGACAAAGCAGATATATTGCTGGTTGCTTTATTTTAGATTAGTTCTAAATTTTCTCATGGAGAATATAAAAATGTAAAAGAGTATTTCAATTTTCCATTCCATTGAAACTGAGAAGAAAGTAATAATTTAGAGAAAACTAATAAAAGACTCTGCTGTTAGAATGTGATTGACATGTGGCTAAAATCTGTTTCAGTTGTAAAGACAGTCCAGTAGCAATAAAACAATGTTGACTCAGTCACTGTCTTCAGGCCTCTTTCGCTCAAACATAATTGATTTTAAAGCAGTAGCCAACAGAGAAAAGAATGCTGGTTTATGTCTGTATGGATTTCTACTATGTTACCATAATTTTCATTAGAAACACATTTGCAGTTAAATGAAACTATAACCTAAGGCAACTCCAACTAATTGTTTATTTCTTTAGCTTTTTGAAATATGAAAGACAAACATTGGCAGCTCCTTTATGAACTTAAAATTCTTCACGTTTGAGCATGGATAGATACATGGATATATACTTCAAAGCAAGAGCAAGGGTAATCCTGGCCTGTGGAAGGCATAAAGAGCAGTGTCTTTTCCACTCCTCTAGGTCTCCAGTCTCCTGTAGGGATGATGTGTATCATCAGGGAAAGGCTCCCTGTGCCTTACTCAGACATCCCAGACACAGCTGTCTATCCTGCTAGCCCTTGCAGCCAGGCCACTGTGGCAGAAAGCCTTGGGTCCTGGATGGCACCCTATGTGGGTCAGATGCCATCCTTCTATGGGACAGATTCAGGCCACAGGCCAAATGTTTGACACCCCTGATCTATCTTATCCAATGAATATTTATTACAAGGTGTAATGAAACACTTTAAAGAGGATGAGGGTAATGCCCAGCCTGTGATCTGATGGTTAGAGTTCTTTCTTAGGAAGCAGGACAATCAGTTAAAAACCCCTCTGGCTGAAGTGAAACATAGAACCTGGGTCTCACTCTCTCTAGGAAAAAGCTTTAATCAGTAGGCCATTTGATTGAAAGTGAAGAGGGGCCTACACTTGTATTTTGAGAAGGTCATTCTATTTTACCACATAGTGGGACAGAATCCCAAACTAGGTGTACATGTCTAGGGATCTGCCTAACTTGGGGAGGTGGCTGGCCAGTTTTGCAAGTACATCCCAAGGTCAGTCACCATTTTTGTGGGCTGAGTGCAGTGAGATTTCCCCACACCTCTGATTGGCTTAGAAGACCCGGCATCCCCAGCCCTCACTGCTGATTGGTTGTGGAGGCCGTCTATAATATGGCCCCACCCATCACCACTGATTGGTGGAGAGGGGCAGGGTTGCATGACAGGCAGCCCTATCAGTCAATCAGAAGTGAGGGGTGGGGGTGGCAGCTAGCTTTCCAGCAGCCCTTCATGCCAAGAGCCCCCTATCTCCTTCACTTCCAGTGGGCTGTGTGGCCGGGGCAGATGGTGCAGGAGCCACAAAGGGTCAAATCCTTGTTGTTGACATGTAGCCCCAGTCCCCTCCCTTCCATCCACCCAGAGGCATGTGTGCCAAACAAAATGCTTTTGAGTGCCACGCTCTGGCACCCTGGCTTATATTCTATCTCCATTTCTAACTTTTTGGGTCTTCTATATTTTTCTGGAGCAACAGTGGGCATTTAGGCCACTGACAGATGTTAAAAAAAAACAATGCACGACCCCAACAATTGCACATCCTGCCATGCCACGTGTGACTGGAAAAAGGTGTGATTGTGGGATCAAGCATAAGATCCCATCATACCAAATTGCTGGTACAGGAGGAGTCTGGGAACATGACCTAGGCTTCCCCTTCCCTTGCAATCTTCACCCCTGTGGCTATGAGCTCCAATCAGCTGAAGGGACCCCAGCCCCAGGGATTTACAGTACATTTCTACAGCTGAAAGTCCCAATCACACGACAGGGCTCCCAGTCACAGGGATGTACCATGTGGTCCCATGGCTGGTAGCTCCATTGGTGATCAGAGCTCTAAGCCATGGGAGGCACCTTGCACCTATATGGCTGGAAGCCCAGTCAGCTCATCAGAGTTCTCAGCTCGGGGGTGGGATCACCATGCATTCCCACAGCTGGGAACTCCATCAGCTGACAATGTTCCCGGCCATGGGACCCCAATTAGCAGACACCACTAATATCTATCTATTTATCTAAAGACATAAATTAGTGGTGTTTCATTTTAATCACAGAAAAATTTGGATTTTAGGTTCCTTTTTTTAAACTGAAAATTGGGGATTTTATTTTTATCAGAGAAAACCAGGATCCCTGCTGATCAGTCTTCCCAGCACCCGGAATGAATGGGAGGATGGGAGAACTGGTCACATATTCAATTAAATGTGCGATAGGAACCAGCCACGAATTTAGAACTCACATTTTGTTCACTAACCTTATCACTTTTTGTTTTACCACAACAGTAATTGAATGAATGTGCAGTCAGGTCATTACTTAAGATGTGATTAACCAGTTAAATACATCTCAAGTGTAACATGTCAGGGGGCTTTTTTATTTTTATACAGTTCCCAGCACAACAGCCCTCATTTCAACAGGGTTTTTAAAGCACTACCATGACATATATAAGTACTTGTTGTTACTTTGAATATTGTTGATAATTCATAGTTTCTAGGGTCGGAAGGGACCTTAGCAGATCA
>NW_017729032.1:81686733-81688938 GCF_001723915.1 Gavialis gangeticus
CCCGCCGGAGGAGGTCCGCCAGCCTAGAAGAGAACACACTCTTACCTCTAGGAGAAAGGTGGAGCCCGTCCCATCCCAGAATGTGTCTTGTCGTGATGTGCCAGTAATGGCTGAGGAAGCCAAAGCCCTCCTCGAAGCACCATTCCTGTAGTCACCAGTTGGTCTCCATGATGCACATTTCATGCCGACTGCCTCATCCACTCACTGGCAGGATAAAAGAGAAAACCACCTGTGCGCCTATTTCCTTCAGCACGCACCCCAGAGCGTGGTAGTCCTCCATCAGGTGATCAGGGCTCCTCCTGGCCGCATCATTAGTGCCCACATGGACTAGCACCATGGGGTAGTAATCTGTGGGCTGGATTATGGTTTGGAGCATCCCTTTCACGTCCTGAATCCTCGCTCCAGGTAAGCAGTATACCTCGCGTGCCAAGGGGTCCCGGCAACAGATGGGGCCCTCCATACCTCTCAGGATGGAGTCAACAATGACGGTCATGCGACGCTTCCTCCTCCTGGCCTGCTTGTCTCCCTCAGCTCACTCGGGACGTGGTGAGCGAGTTGCCTCCTCCCCGGTTTCGTCCTCTACTTCCTCCTCCTCCTGGGCTGCCAGGGCTTCGTACCTGTTCTCCAGCCGGACTATTTCAGCAAAGGGCTGAAGTCCAATTTATTTTAATGAGGTTTAAACATCTGTTTAAGCACTTCATTGAATCAAGGACCAAGCAAACTACAATTCAGATTGTTTGCCACAGTCTCTTAGCAGGTAGAGCTAGTTGTTAGCTCTTAAAATAAAAAGAATTTTGAGGATCTTGTTGTTGTTATTGACCAAAATTAAAATATTCGAAGAACTTTTTCATTTGTTTCAACTTGCATTCTTATTTTTGCTGGTATGAAGTAGTACCCAGATAACCCGTGGGTTCAGTGAATTCTTCACAGATACATCATATCAATGTATGTCTGATGCATGTTCTGATAGCCTCCAGAACAAAAATCTATTGCAACCCACCACTTTTTTCCTCTAAGCAAGAATATAACTATCTTACTCCCTTCTCAAATTGAGAAAAAATATCAACTACACCTTTGAAGTAAGTATCAGTTTGGACTAACAACCTCATCTGACTGTGGTGCTATCTATTGTGTTGCCACTGCTGTTTGTGACCATTGTTTCCTGTAAAAGATTTGTGTAACATCATTTTCATGAAGTGATGGCAGCTCCTGGGACCCTTAATCGTATAATTTTTGTTTTGTTTTGCCTTGCCTGTCTTTTTATATGTCTGCAGGTCCCCAGTGACTCTGAAATCAGGTTCCAGCAGTTCAGGTTTTCTTGTTTTCAGTTTTCTGTCGAACAAAGTGTCAGAACATGACAACCCTGGATTCATTGACACTGTTCTATAATTTAACAGTGCTAAATTGGATCAGAGTCTGATGCTAGAGCCTTTTTTAGTACATACTTTATTATTTTGACACTGGATTGGTGATAATGGGACTAGTAGTGATATAGCTAAACCTGAATTCACTCTTAGCTGCTTACATTTATGTCCACTAAAGAATTGCATATGTCAAACCTTGCTGTGTCTGGTACAGCACATCTAGTGAAAATGAACCTGAACTGTGATTTGTCTGGAAACCCTGCTCAGGACTGCTCAACATTGGTGGCCCTGTCAGGAGTGTGAGACGCTGGGCAATATAGCTCTGAGGATCATTAGGACGCACAAGCCTCTTCACCAATATAAGGTCTCAGATCATGGGAAGGAATTCTACTTCTATCTTCAACAGTGCTTTCAATGCTTCCCTGTTTTATGCAGATTTGAGAAGGAAGTTCTCTACAGTGGTAACCAAGTCATTAATAAATGTATCAAATGACACTGATTCCAGGAAAGTTCCCTCTGGTTCCCCAGGTGAAACCCCCTGCCATTCTGGCATTGATCTGTTTTTCATACTTTCATAGTTTCTAGAGTCCGAAGGGACCTGAGCAGATCATCGAGTCTGACCCCCTGCCATGGCAGGAAAGAGTACTGGGGTCAAATGACCCCAGCAAGGTGTACATCTAGCCTCCTCTTAAAGACCTCCAGGGTAGGAGCCAGCACCACTTCTCTTGGAAGTTGGTTCCAGATCCTAGCCACCCTGACTGTGAAGTAGCACCTCCTGAAATCTAGCCTAAATCTACCCTCTGCCAGCTTGTGACCGTTATTCCTGGTCACTCCTGGTAGT
>NW_017729032.1:81689069-81691645 GCF_001723915.1 Gavialis gangeticus
TCCCCACTGCCTGCTGGTCCCCTCTGACTAGTTTGTAACAGGCCACTAGATCCCCCCCTCAGCCTTCTCTTGTGGAGGCTGAACAGGTTCAGGTCCTGTAGCCTCTCCTCAAAGGACCGAAATCCTTTAGTAATAAAGGACCAGTTAGTACTTCCCTTTAGGAAGTACTAAATGTTGGCACAGTAACAATGGTGCCATTGGGGGATGTGTAGACATGTCCACTGACCATTAGTGAATAGCCTTTCCTCCCCCAGATATTTACAAATTAAAATCTTTATAATTTACTCCAGTAATTTCCAAGATATTGAAGTCAGGTTGATTAGTCTGTAATTCCCTAGGTCCTCCTTTTTCTGTTCTTTAAAGAGAAGAACTATGTTGGCTTTTTTTCCCAGTCATCTGTTAACTAGCCCATCTCACACTATTCTGTAAATTTTATTGCTGCTTTATTTCTAAGGGCAGCAAGATCCCTTCTGCCAGTTCTTTAAACACCTTGAAATGAAGTTCATCAGTCCCTGCTAACTTAAATTAATTCAAACTACTCTAGAGCTCTCTGACACTTGCTTTAGTTATCATGACCCTCAGCCTTCCCTTTTATCTAGACCACTTCTTTAGCTGTCTGGTTGCAGTTTGTTTGTTGGTTTAGTTATTGTGAAAATTGAAGCAAAAGAGTCTGCCACTTTTCATCTTCCATTAATAGCTCACCCCAGCAATTAAACAGTGGACTCACAGCTTCCTTGGTCTGTCTTTTCTGACCAGTGTATTGATAGATTCCACTCTTGTTCTTAGCTTCCCTTTCCAGATGTAACTAATATTTTTTATTTGCTTTCCTGATTTTCTCTATGCAAGTTCCTGCTACTTCTTGGTATGCCTCTTTTCTTACTCACTCTTCCCTGAGTTGTCTATAGGTGTTCATTTTGATTTTGAGGCTTCCAAGAAGCACATTATGTAGCTACATTGGTCTTTTGTCTTTCTTCTTGGGCACATCTACATGGGAATTAATGTGCTGTGGTTACTGAGCATTAAGTTTTGTTGCCCTGTGAGGTTAGATCAATGCTCAGAATTTCAATATCATGCTGTTAGACAGGAGAGTGTGGTGTACAATTGCATGTACACACACACAAAAGTCAATTAGGTGCATACACACACTAGGCACATGCACCCACACACTACCAACTCAAGCACACACACACATCCAAAATTACCATCTATAGATAAATAGATAGGTGGCAGTTCACACATATACTACGCACCTACACATACACACAGGTGAGTTCCTAACTTGAGTGGTGTGGGGTGTATGTGTGTGCTTAAGGTACTTGGGATACCTAGGGTGCTTGGTGACTATGAGAGGGGGAATCAAGGGTCAAATATTTCCAAAAGGAGGGGAAGGAAGGAGGTGGATGGGGTTTAAATGAGACAGTGAATGCACCAGGAGTGAAAGCTGCTGGGGCCAGGATTAGAACTGGGAAACTGGAAGGGAGCTGGGGTTACTTAAGGTCAAATAGCCCCAGGTTACTTGAGGCCACTGGTGCAAGGGGAAAAGCCCAGTGGCAAAGAGGAGACAGCCAGGAAAGAGAGAAAGGCTGGGAGCTTGGGGCTGGAAACTGAGGCAGAAAGCTGGGAGATCAGGGGGCAGATAAGTGGTGGCAAGGAGGAAACAGACAAAAACCCAACATGGGGTTTCAAAATAATAGGTTTATTAAACAGACAACACATTACACAGCCCCATGAAGTTATTGGTTCACAGACACACACACACACTGGCAGCAGGAGAAAAAGACTGAGTGGAAGGGTTGGAGTCCAGATAGGGAAGAGAAACAGAGTCCAAGTCCTTGGTTGAAGAAAGAGTGGGGGTGATAGCTACCTATACAAGCTGGAATGGGGTCCCTGATGGCCAGTTGGGGTCTTTGTGCAGCAGATGTTGTCCAGGGGGGTCACCAGCAGGGTCTCTGGGTGGATGGGTGGTGTAGTATGGTGCTGGTCCAGATGGAAAGGGAGTCCCACTGGGTCTGCCTTCAGTACCCCTTTTTATGGGGCAGACTACCTATGATCCTAGTGGCAGGGGCATGCCCAGGCAAGGGTCATCCTCTGGTGTACTGGGCATGTGTACTCCTAGGTAAGGACATGCAGTTTCAGGTGTCTGTGATGGTGGGTTGACTGATTTTTGCAGCAGTCTTTGTCTTCCAAATCTTGAGCCAGGGAGGGTCAATGCAGGGTGACGGTTCGATCATCGAGTTGATGGTTCGGTCATTCAGAGGGAGCTGTTTTTAAACCTACTGCCACTGGTTCTCAAGCAACCTCATTCATCCCCATTCATTCAGGAACTAAGTTACATGGGAGAGGTAGATATGAGTCAAAGGTTACAACATACTTACACAACAGGGCATGGGAACAAGATGGGAACAAGATGGGAACCTGACACACAAAATGGATACTTGACATCACTCATGCCAACCCACATTGCAGGCCTAAATCATACAATAAAAATCAATGCATAAATGATAGGAATATGATATAATACAATATAAAACAGTAAAAATCAATACAAACATAACAGAACACTATTTACAATATAA
>NW_017729032.1:81696645-81711442 GCF_001723915.1 Gavialis gangeticus
CCCCCCCCCCCCCCAAAAAATAACAACAACAAAAAACGGGGTTTTCGCTACAGTTTTGTACTTATAATAACTACAGGTAATAACAACTGCACTACTGTGCAGTAGCATTGACACATGCCATTTAAGAGACATTAATGTGCAGTAGACAAAATTCACTGAGTATTAGCACAACAGCACGGCTTTTGCCATGGCTAGGGACCCTGGTTTTGTCTGATAAAAAGAAATCCCCAATATTTTGATTTAAAAAAGTAACCCCAAAACCACATTTTTCTGTGATTAAAATGAAACACCACTAAGTGGTGTTTTATTTAAATCACAGAAAAATGTGGCTTTTGGGTTACTTCTTTTAATCTGAAAAGTGGTGGGTTTTTTTATCAGACAAAATCAGAATCCCTAGCCATGACATGCTAATGCACAGTAGAGTTAGTCAACTGTGCATTTAGCTTCTTGTGTTTCAGTCATGTCAGAATAGTTTCTACTTGAACTCCCAATGCTTTTCTTTCTGCACCAGTGTCACTATTTCTGGTATCGTGCTGGCTTGTGAATTTGGGTCCACTTCAAGATTACTAAACGTTCCTTTTGACTGGCCTCAGGCTGAGAATCTGTTTATCTTCTGCTGCAATTCTGTCCATTACTCTTGAGAGAGATTTCTTCAGCAAACTATATTGTTGTGCACACTCAGTTGGTGTTTGCAATCTTGTGAAGTGATATAATCCACAACACTTTTCAAGTCTTTTCCCTAATATTGGGGATCATCACGTTCCCTTCTGCCACAAGTCTCTTACTGTGCACTATTTTAGATTCCTATTATCCACCCTCCATAAGCTATATTGTAGATTGGGTAACTTCTTTTATTTAGCAAATTCTAATTGTTTTGTCAAAATTAATTATGGATCTCCCAATAGTCACCGTACGCCTAGGTCCCAGTTATGGTCTGGTCTTTTATTAGGGACTCAGTTAACACCCTTCCTTCCCTGCCACATTTCAAGAATGGCTTTCAGCCTTAGTAAGATTGGAGTGGTGTTGTAGTTGTGATGATTAGATAAATATGCAAGAGGCAAGGGTTTTTTTATGACACCTTTTTACTGGATAGACTGTGTACTTGGAGGACATGTTGGAAAAGCTTTCAGGGACAATATACCTTTCTTCAGTGTCCTAAACTGAAGATGCATCACAATTATCATACGTAGGTTGAATAAAAATTACCAAAAAAAAAATCTTACCTCTTAGCTTTAGAACAGTTACACACTATTCATTATTTTCCTCCTTTTTGTACTGTCTGTTTGAAAACAGAAGAGGTGGAGTACAATCCTTCTCAAATGTCTCAAATAAGACTACTTTCTGATTGTCTTCTCTTCTGCTGGCACCTGAAGTTTGCAGAGAGAATGAAGTACCAATTGAACTTTCTTCAATTGTCTTTCCCTTCTCTTTAGAATTTCAGTTCTGGTAGAGCATTTAGCCACTCCATTCTCCTGCATTCTGAGTTCATTTTACTAGTGTCACCATGTTTTGTTCATTAATCCTACAGAAGCTGACAGAAATCTGATTCAACCAGTGCCTGCGTTTCAGTGCTCAATGTTAGGTACCATAACCCAGTTACAATGGCATCGTGTGCACTGTAGCACATCTCAGAAATCTACCAGCAGCAAGTAAGGCAACTCAAAAGCTTAAATCTTCTTTTGTTCCCATTCCTTTCCCAGAACCTGTTAAAGGTACAGTTCTGCACATCACCAATGTGTACTTTGTTGTGCTCCTTTTCTTTCCGTGGATAACTTTTACTCCTGTATGAGCATTATAAGCAACATGTGTTGCTTTGTTGGGTGCTTGGTAAACCTGCTCAGTGGATCTTCCTATACAGTAGCATGTTCAAGATTTATGCAATGGGCCCAGAAGTTTTATTAGTTCAAAGCAGTCTGAAAATATTGATTCAAAGAGATGCTGCATCTTTATTTATTAGGTATTTTAACAAGAAGCAGCAGAGAAATTAGGAAATTATTGAAAAAAAGAGGATTTTAGCTGTTGGGTTTGCTGGTGGTGGGTTTCTGAACTGTACTACTACACTTGATATTTGGGTATTCATTTTGTTGCATTTCTAATCTCTGAATAGGCACCCTTAAAGTACCTGTATAAAGTTGAACAAATTAATAATACTTCAGTAAATGAAAACAAAACAGCAGCCTCTGCTATATTGGTGCAACAGTACAGAAGCTGCAGGTCAATAATTGCTGACTTTCACAGGCAGCGGTGTATCAATAGATTCCACCTTTCTAAACGGGGACGTTGGGAGCAGACTTTTGACAAAATGAGCTGAGGGCTGGGCAAAGGCACAGAGCAGGGAACAACCAAGCCTTGGGTTCATGCAGTATTTTTCTAAATTAATTATCTGTTTATTAGCCTGATTTCCATGAGCAGAGATTTTTTTGACCTTTAAAACAGAAGTGAGACATCATACTGATTAATTGAAATGTGTAAGCAGAAACACCAACATCAACAAATATGAAGATTTTTGTTATGGTTAAATTAAAATCCTATTACAATTAGGAGGATGTAAGAACTAGAAAAACAACAATATATATTTTTATTTCTTTCCTGTTCCTTGCCTGTCACTAAAAGAGAAATCCTTTGGGCCAAAGTCTTTTCTAATTGTAGCATAATGGAAGTTCTGCTATGATTAAAATTGAGAGTCCCTTAGGGAAGAAGTCTTCTTCCCAGCTAGGATGCACAAGTGTCGCATAGTTTTTAGGTGTCTAAGTCACCAAGAGTCATTTTGCATAATAGCTACAATCACTTGTGCACAGTTCCAATTTAGTCCTACATGATGGAGTTTTTCTTCATTTCACATACTTAGAATAAATTCAGTTTTGCACTATGAGGCACTTAAGTCCAGGTAAGCTCTATTGCAAAGATATTCATTTCTCTTTCATGGACACACAGAAGCTCAATGTAAAACCTTGGAATTAGAATCCACATCTACATAAGCTGCATTACTGCGCATTACGCTAATTCAGGGGCGGGCAATTCTTTTGGCTGGAGGGCCGCTTACCGGGTTTTGGCAAGCTGTTGAGGGTCACATGGGTATCCCTGCCCCTTGACAGGGGTCCCATCCCCTGGTCACCATCTTGGAACCAGAAATCCCACCCCCCCAACCTCTGGAAATACTCCTTTCAACACCAGACATCCCTCCCCTTGCTCCCAGAAGTTCTCCTTTCAGCAAGGGGGTTTGCCATCTCGAAATCAGAAAAATGCCAAATTATATTCAAACATCTACTACAACATTAATTCATTTTATTTCAAAAAATATCTTTGTTCTGATTCACATCCGTTTGTGTAGTATACATGGAGGTGATTGTATACTAACTAAAAATGAAGTCCTATGTTTGAATATTGTGGGGGGGTATGAGCAGGTGGGTATAGGGGGCTGTGAGTGTGTGGGTATGTGGGGTGTGGAGGAGGGTAAGTGTGGGGAGATAGGTGTGGGGGTGTGGGTGTGTATGGGGTTGGGATGGTGTGTATATCGGGTGAGGAAGCATGTAGATGTGTGTTCATGAATATGTGTGGTGTGAGTAGAGATGGGGTTTGTGGGGGCTGTGAGTGTATGGGGAAGGGTGGCTGGGGAGGGCTGTGGCATGTGTGGAGGGAGAGGGTGGCTAGGGTGTGTGAGGGGTGTGGGGGTGGTCTGCATGTATGACAGTGAGGGGGGCTGTAAGTACATGTGTATAGTGGACAGGTATGGAACTTGCCCTCTGAACATTCTCTCTCTCTCTGTCCTCACAGCCCCTGCTCTGGCAGGTGGGGCCCCTGCCAGCACTCCTCCAAGCCCATGCTCCTGCTTGCTGCCACTCCCCTCCCATATTTGCCACCGCTTCCCTTCTCCTGCCAAATCCCCATCCACCACTCTGTTCACCGCTCCAGCACCACAACACAGCTGCACAGAACACAGCAGGAGCTGGTCCAGCCCCCATTATTCTTGGCAGGCTCCATGAAATGCCAGCTGGGTTGGCTCCTGCTGAGTCCTGGAGTCCAATGAAGCATCTGGGAACCACGTGGTGCTGGAGTGGCCAGCAGGTAGGAAAGAGCAGTGGCAGAGGGCAGGAAAGTGGGAAAAATGGTGGTGACAGCTGTGGCAGGACAAATGGCAGCAAGTGAGTGGGTGGGAGTGAGCATGGCAACAGCTAGGTAGAAGCGCAGAGCTTATACTGGTGTCCTGGGGCCAGGGCTGGTGGGGGCCAAGGGCAGGGCAGCAGAAGCATGGGGCCTGGACTGGCAGGGGCACTGTCATTTAGTACTTCCTTTAGGAAATACTAAAAGATGGTGCTGTAACAGCCTGTACTGCACTGTGCATGCCACACAATTATTTTTAGGCACTACATCACTATGGCAATGTGCTATAATGAGGTAGCACATTGCTACAGCAACATAGCTGTGGCATCATAGTTTTCTCCCACTGATGCTAAGTCACCATAGTGTCACATGTAGATGTGCCCACTGCTTACAATTTGTCTCTTATGAGTGCTTTAAAATCCATATGGCTTGAAGGATTTCTTGGAATTAGCTGGGCTTCACGTGATGCAATGTACAAGTACTGGTCCAAATTTGAGTAATTTAATTGAGTGTTGTCTGAATTACAGACACCCCTCCCCACCCCCCCAAAAATAATATGCTAACAAAATAACATGGATCTCATGTTTTTGTATAAATCTCAGCCATTTTGTATAAACTTCATCTTACAATATGGCTCTAATCTCCACAAACTGGCTTTACTTTCAGAGGATTTAATCTCAGCTAGTGCATAGCACCAACTGCTCCTTTCGGTAAGCAATATTTTTAAAGTAATTCAGGGTTAAGCTTGGAACTGCAGGTTGGGTTGAGCCTGACACTCCTGAAATGACTGAAATGTTCAGGTGCACCAAGTGTAGGACAGCACTGTAAGACAGAGGTTTTTTCATTCTGTTGCCACGGTACCAGGTTGTCTTGAAGTGAGATGTTGAGGCTACTGAGCTTGAATAATAACTGTGAGTTCCAGACCTGCTCTCATCAGCCTTCAGAAATGTGTGCGTTAGAGAGTGTTCCCTGTCTGCACTCTGAAGTGGCTCCTTTCAAAAGCTTTGCTCTGAGACCAAAGTTTTTGATTTAAGAACTGATACTTTAAAGTGCTCTAAAATCCACATGTCAGCTCTGATTTTACTTTAGAAGTACATTCAAGGAAACTAGTGTTATTTAAATAGAAAGAACATGAAAGATGAAATGGTATGGAGAGGAGGGGAAAAAACCACCTTCGGTTAATAGAATCATGCTTTTGAACTCAGGATAACGTGTGACAGGGGGGTGCAAAATGCAGAGTCACTTGAAGGAGGATAACAGACATACAGTCCAGCTGACGTGAGCCGCTCGTGATATTTTCAGAATATTGGATGTTTGGGGGATACTGTAGTTACTTGAATCCAAGATGAGGTGTCCCCCCACATTCAATATGGGGAAATCCCTGTCTTGGATTGAAGACAAGGCAGTGGGGGGCTGGGTTGAGGGCAGCTGCTACAGCTCTAACTCTGGCCCTGGCCTGGGATCCAGGTTGGAACTGCAGCTTCTACCTGTTCCCTTCACTGCCTCTGTCCCCTCCCCACCATTACTCACCCCCCACCGCCAAACACTGCTTCTGGTTTACCCAATATTTTTGAAAAACTAATTTGATGACTAGAAATATGAAAAAGGAAAAGAAAGAAAGAACAATAGAAAGAAATAAGTGTTTCTATGAACCCTTAATTAATAAGGGATCTTTCTTAGGGGCTCTTCCTCTCTGACTGAGAGATACTGACTGAGCAGAACCATAAAAGAAAAAGTAAGGTATCTTTTCCTTTAGGGAAGCAGGGCTATCTGTGCCCTTTTCCAGTGCAAATATTCCATTTGCTAGACCAAGAAATGGGTTTCAAGGACTACCATTTTCTTTACTACTCTGGGTGGTGAAAAGAGCCAACTTCCCTCTGCCCTTCCAAATGCTGCATCTTCTGCCCAGCTCTTCAACTTGTAGAGTTTCTACAAATGCCAAGTTCTCCATGTAGAACAGAGATAGAAAGGGAACAGCAGTGTAGCAGGACCATGCCACAACGGCAGCCATGATATCCCCGGGTACCTTCCTGAGAGTACCCTCCCTTTGCTTCACCTGCCATGCCTTGATGAAATTATTGTGTTAAGGGAGGCTATCTCAGGATCCCAGAGTGATCTCTAATTCAGTTTAGTCAGATGGTATCTCTTCTACCTGGCTTGCCCCATAAGCACTAAGTTATGGCTTTCCTGGGCACTATATTCCTTATGGATTATGTTTGTGATCTCCATTGTCCCCTGTAACCTGATTTTATTCCATGTGTGCAGATGTTATTCCATCTGCATTTGGAGGGGCCCCAGCATCTTTACAGACAGGCTTACTAACCTAATGAGGAGGTCTTTAATCTAGGTTCACAGGCAGATGAATACCAAAGCCCTGAAGTAAGTGGGGAAGCAGATGACCTGGAGGAAGCACAAGCAAGAGGGGGCAACAGGGAAGGCCTTCTCATTCTTCCTGAGAAAGCAAGGCAATTGGTTAGTTACCGTGGGTGTCTGTACAGAAATGCACAGATCCCAGAAAACAAGCAGGAACAATTGGAAGTCCATCTTTGGCGGGTGTAAAGGGGAAGAGGGGCTGTAAGCTATAAATCCTGGGATGTTGGAGGACTTCAAATTAATCACTTTATCGCCATGGAGCAGACTAGAAAAGACCTTATCTTGACCTGGGTAGAATGGCTCAAAGCTAACCCTCAACCCAAGTGGTATAACTTTAAAACACTTCGGCCATGTCCACATGAGTGTGGATGTTTGTTTCCTCTGCAACAACTAGCAGCAGTGCACCTTGTGCTGATGCTAGTTATCCCCAGGGAATGCTTGTGCCATGTGCCATCTGGCATGCAACAAGTTACTCCAGGTGAGGTAGGGCAGGCTAGGGCCAGGACTAGTCTGGGCCCAGCAGCCTAACCTGGGTTCTGGGGGCCTCCTGGGGCTGCAGCAGTGGCAAGCTGCCACTTGGAACCTGGCTGGTAGCTGGAGTGAGGCTCTGAGTGAGCTCCAGTTTTGATCGGTGCACACTGACCCTGCATGTGCTTCTCCACTTTTTTTTCCTGTGGGTTTTTTTGACCTCTGGATATCCAGGGGTTAACCCTTCCCCCCATGCTGCTCCCTCTCAGCATGGAGAACACTTGAATGTGCAGTATGTGGTGCCACAGACGTGGCACCACAAACACCACACTCATCTGGACATGGACTTAGAGGGTACTTTGAATAGGTTTACACCCTTTAAATGCCTTTAGAATGGTTTAAAGGTAACCTGTAGAATTCTCAGGCCAATCAGAACAAGCAGGAGTGGCCTGGCCCTCAAAGACTGAGGGCGCAGGAACCATAAAGGGAAGCTACCATCTTTTTCAAAGGATGTTCCCTTCTTTACTTGACCATGTTCTATTCACTTCCTGGGAAGATGAAGGATTTCAAAAAGGTGGGGTACAAAGAGCAGTTCCTATGGTTGCAGTGATGACAGTGCCCCGTTCCCTATGCCCCCACAAACCCCAGGACAGGCAGTCTGCATCACACGAGTGGGAGCAGGGGACATTTTTAAAGCCCCTCAGGAGAAAGTCTCCCCACCTCCTTTCCTTCCATGCTCAGTGGTATGTCTCATCTACTCCCCTTCCCTCACCTATCTCCCTTGCCTGCTTCTGCCACTGTCCCCAGCTGCCCCAGGGTCAGGGGTGGTAAGAGGCTCAAGAGTTGCTCCTGCCCCACCCCAGCTGGGGTGCCTGTAGAGCCAGGCTTAGCTAAAGGCAGCAGTGACAGAAGCAGATGGATTCCCCTGCACCTGTTCCTGATCTGAGAATACCTGGGAGGACTGGACAAGGTGGAGGAACTTGTCTTCCACTGTTCCAGAATGAGCCCGGCTCCATGTGAAGCCCACCTGTAGTGGGCAAGAGTGGCTCTGGAGCTCCCCCCGACCCTGCCCAGCCAAAGGCTGTGGCAGTAGTGACAAGGGAGAGAAAATGAGGGGAGAGGACATGCAACTGTGTATGGAGATAAAGAAAGAGAGGGACTCTTACTTGCTTCCAGAACTTAAGAAATATTCCTAGATACTGCTTCTGTGGTGTGGTTAACTGATCCACGCCACTGCCCCCACCCCACCAATCTACCTTTGCATATAGCTTTCTTGACTCTCAATGCTTATCACTAGGCTTGAGTAAAATCATACCTGAAGGGTAGTCATACTTTGAGCCTTTTTCATTCTTCCCTGCTTTTCCTATCTTTCTAGACTTGTTGCTAGAATACCATTTAGGGACTCAGAGGCCTCTTGCTTCTCTTCTACTTCCTGCTGCCACAGGGGTTATTGCATACTGGAGAGTCATAGAAATAGTGAACATTTCACAGACATGATTGATGACAATGGCTACAATGGTTGATGGATTCTGATCCCCAGCAAAAATCTGGTATCAATCATATGCCTAGAAATTTTAGTGTTGCCAGATGATTTAGTATCCCATGTCCTATGTTCTACAATTTCCATTTGGAGCTGAACAATATTACTGTCATTTCCAAAATGTAGCAATAATTTCCATAGCAGTTTAGATATTGAGGTGTTGGCAAGTCACCACACTAGAATATGCTACCATGAATGCCATTTTGGAACAATTAAGAAGGAAAAGACACATAATTAATTTTCTTGTTGTTAGTCATGTACGATCTGTGATAAATACAACCTAATATTTCTCTATTGTTTCACAAGTGTTTTTCTGTTTAATATATTTTATGGCAATAGAACGGGATGATAAAATATAAATACAGTTCAAAAGTGGCATGGTACTGAATAACCTGACAAGGCACTGGTATTGAATGAAATTTATGAATGAAAATTATTGTTTCATTTCAGAAACAACAGTTCAATAATCTAATTAAGAACATTGAAAACCTCAGGCATGATAAATTCAAATATATAAATACATTAGTTTACAAATAAAAGGTGTATATCATAAATGCAATATTCAGATTCCCATGTACTGCAGGTATTATACAAGTAATTTAAATTGCCAGTTAATTAAATTTTGTCATTCCAGGTACACATTCCAAAATAAATAACTGAAATAAAGAAGATGGAGAATTGGGAAAAAAAGGCAAAAATAATAAAAATCTATGTCCAAGTCTTTCTACTTGTATGGCCACCACAACCCCTTCTGAACTTTTCACAAAATTTACTGAGTTTATCCTCTACAATGGAACGGTAGCACCACCACTTTGTATATACAGAAACTGATATCAGAAGTGATCAACCTGATTGCTTAATGTTAAAAAAAAATCTGTGGAAGGGACACTCCTGAGACAAATATAAGTAATTAAATTAAAACACCATCCTTACTCCTACATAATGATGAGTCTCTTCAAATAACCTACCCATTGACAATATTCAATGACACTTCAGTGAATCTGATTTGGTTAGGATTCAGGAGGAGGAGAAACTTGCTACATTTTGGACCCTGATCCAAAATGTATTGAAGTCAGTATTGAACACAGACAAATTTTAAGTCATACTGTATTCATTCAATTATTAAATAAATGCCAGAATAAGTGGAACTGTTTGTTGTTCCCTTTGTGTTTATAGATGCTCTTCCAATCAGAAGAATAAGAATAGCTTTCAAAGAGATCTGCTAAAAAAAAAAAGAGTTAAAATGATGAAGAAAACTTTTCAATATCTTCATAAATGTCCCTGTTTTTTTTCAAACATTGAATAGAACGATGAAAATTATTTGATTTTTTTCACAATAAAAAAGTTTGCAAAAATGTTTTTGTATTACTTGCCAATCTGTATGTCTTAGCTGTTTATTCAATCATGTGATATTTTGTTTTAATGGACCTGTGGGCTTAAATGATCTTAGTAACAACAACAAAGGCTGTCAAAAGCATGGAGAAAAAATAGTGTGTTATTTTAGGAAAAGTTCCTTGGATCTCTGTTAATCCACTAGAAAACTTGCACTGGAGGTCAGTAGGATCAGAATTAGGCCAACACTGAGCACTTTTGAAAATCCCCAAAATAAATACTTTAGGCATACCTTCAGGAAGTTCCTGAAACTATGAAAGCATCATAACATTTATTTTTTGTGTTTTTCTTTCTAATACACTTTGGTTTGGGAACTAGAATACAAATCTCATGGGAACAAGGTATCATGAGATTTCTTAAACTGAAAGCAAATTCTCATACTGTACAAAGTACAAACTCAGGTGGTTTGGAACTACTACAAGACTAGCTTCTTTCACATTAGTTCTGCTTTCAGACATGTAAACTGGGAAGGACATGAAAGCAGAGATGGATAAGAGTGAATGGGAGCTGGACTGTATACTCTGCAATTACCTGAACAGTGTACCAATTTCAGATTGACAGCAGACAAACCACCCCATTCTGCACAATCAGTAGAATTAGTTCTGGACCTAAGAGTTATGTTATGATAATATATAATCCCATTTTTCAAGGGAATTTGTGGTCAGTATACTAAGCACACTAAAAAGACAGCATGGTGAGAAGCGGTTGCAAGGCTGGCTCCCTAAACTGAACATAACTTATCTCTAGTAAGAAGCAGCTGAGGGCCATGCCAACAAATTCTACTCATTCTGCTATATTTTCTAGCACCTAGAGCTAAACTTATATTTTTACTGATCAGTGTTTCTGTTTCAAAACTGATTATTTTGCCATAGAGCACATCATTTCTTTAGAACTGAAATAAACTGGCTTTGTTTCCTTCAAAAACCATCTACAATTTCTATCTGTCAGGTCAAAGTCAAAGGTACAGCTGATCATAATAACCCTTTGCCTAGTGTGGTTAAGATACCCCAGCATCTATAAATCACAGCACAAAAGGAGCAATACAGCCAGCAGCAAATCTGCTTTTCTTGACTCTCCCACCCAAATGATCATATGCTTATTTAAGTCTGGGGCACCCTTTGGTTTAAATCTAGATTACAGCTTGCACACACACCTCTAGAGTTATAGCAAAATGGCTTAACCACTCCGCAGCCATCTCTCTTTTTTTCTCTTTATGGGGGAAAATCTCTTGCTCGTAACAAAAATCATTCTTGTGTCTTGACAGCAATGACAGCAGTGTTGGACCTAATGACTCCTTCAGTGATCTGTAAGGTACAGATTGTTGGCAAGCAAGCAAGCAAGCAACATCTTTCAACAACCTTCTTGCAATAACTTTCAGGTATTCTTTAAAATATCGAAAGCTATTCTCCAACTGATCGAAAAAGGATTGACTTCTACAGTACACAAATAAATCCCAGGAGTCACAGATTAAGTAGGCACCAGATGTTTTTTTTTATCAAGTGAGGTGCTTTTGATGTCTTGGGCTAAATCCTGTTTTTCTTTATGTGCCAGTGGCAGAAATATAGCCACAACAGTTGCATACAGTTTGGCATTCTATTTCCCCATATAGTGAAATAGAATTGCCTTGTGTGTGTATCTGTCAGGAGAAAAATGTAAGAGGAAGAGTGGTCTGACACCTTTTAGCTCAAAAGCCTAGAGGCCAGGGTACTTGCTCAGGGAGGAGGAAACCCAAATTCTAAATACCATTTTCCATCAAGCACTCCTTTATCAAGAATTCACTAGGTCTCAGGCTAGGCATGGTCTAAACCCTCTCTATCCATCCTCCTTTAGGCTGGCCCACTGCACCTTGTATTTAATACGCAAAGGATAAACAGTAGTAGGAGACATCTGCTCAATGGAGAATGAAGACGGGGAATAGTCATCTTATTAAGCCACACACCCTCTCTACCACATTTGCATGCTCTTGGCTCCACATATCATCCTATCACAGCTGCCCAATAGGCTAATTTCAAGAAAAGGGCTGAAGAGGTCTCTTGTTTTTAAAAAAGAGGTTAGATAAGCATTGGACTGGGAAAATTTAGAAGCTGCATTCATATAGGGATTTGAACCAAATGTCCCTTGTGATTCAATGGGCAATGCCCATGGCTTGGTGTTTACAGCATTTTGCCATAAATTATGAAATAGAGGTTCAGACTTCCTCTGAGTTGAGAGAGGAAGAATCCAGGTCACCTGCTCCCTTGGCACATGCATTAACTACTAGTTTCTTGGCCTAAAATGTGGGAAGCCTGCTTCAGTTCCTGTAGCTTTTGTCATCATAATATTTTGGGACTTGCCTGGGATTATGCACGTACTCAGCTGATTCTGTTGTCCCCTGCCATGACCTGATTTGGGGACAGCCCTACTAAGGATGCTTAGTAAGCTAGAGTGGGGAATTCTGTGTCACAAACTGTACATAAATGCAGTTACATGGTTACATATGCACCATCCAGGCATGTAAAGTGAAATGGGATTGAGACCTTGTTTTCTGACCTGTTCATTTGTCTGTTCATCTAGCTTCTTTTACAAATGCTTCCATTATATGAGGATCCCAGCAAAGTATTTGACACTTTCTCTATCTCACTCCCTCAATACTATTTTTCTGGCCCACTTTCTTCTTTTACTTGATAGACCCCTGGGGTCTAGACATTAAATAGTAATGCTGAAACTGCTCTTGAATAAAAATTTTAAGACTCCACTTACAACATTTACTACATTTCTTTCTTTTCCTAAATGTGTGCATATCATATCCCTCTTCCTACAGATATTCTCATCAATATCTCAGCTAGATTGGTTTCTAGCATTTTAAATTCAGCAGCTCTCTTATTCAGAGCTGATGATGTGTAGTAGTGTAACTAGAGTGGGGAGAGTGGGGCATCAGCCCTGGGTGCCAGCTACAAGGCAGAACCAGAATTCCTACACATCAGGAGTCTCTGCAGTGTCAGGAGTAGTCCTTCACTGCCCCTGCCTGGCCATAGTGATAGCCCCGCATCTAGCAGTATGTCTGGGAGGTTGGGGGTGAGCAGGTTGAGCAGACTGGGGGGGTGAACAGAATTGGCTCCTGCACTACAGGGCTGCTGCTACCAGTGACACTGCTACAGCAGTGACAGAAGCAGTAGCAGCAGCAGCCGTATCAGCTGCCTGCAGTTTGCAGAGAGCCCAGGGAGGTAAGCCCTTAACGTTTTCCATCCCGGCTACCATAGTCAGCATGCCCTAACACATAATCTGGCAGAGGGTAGATTTAGGCTAGATATCAGGAGGTGCTACTTCACGGTCAGGGCGGCTAGGGTCTGGAACCAACTTCCAAGGGAAGTGGTGCTGGCTCCTACCCTGGACAACTTTAAGAGAAGGCTAGATATACACCTTGCTGGGGTCTTTTGACCCCAGTATTCTTTCCTGCCATGGCAGGGGGTTGGACTCAATGATCTGCTCAGGTCCCTTCTGACCCTAGAGACTATGCAACACCCTGGGCACTCAATCAATTAACTATGCCTCTGACTGTGTGAGTCTGAGGACCACTGAATCATAGTTAGAAAAACACCTGTGCTGTATAATCTGGTACTGCTGATCCACTGATGAATTTCTCCAATCTGTTCATTGGCCTTAAAATATGTTACTTCATATATGTGATAACTTGGTGTCAGAACAGGCTGCTATGTAAGTCATACGGGGACACTGGGGAGTCATAAATTCTGGAAGAAGTTTTTAGCTGGTCATGATTTTTGCAAAACACAGCATTTCTGTATTACAAGACCAGTATTTCTTCAGTCATTTCTTGGGCAGGTTGAAGGAAGAACATTTGAGATCCAAAATGGTGATGAAAACTACAAAGCTTGAGACTTTTTTCTAATTTTTTTAGTAGACTTTTTCTATAGGCTATTTTTATCTAGTACTCCTGTCTGGCTTATCAATTTGAAACAAGTTTTTAGGGAGAAAGGAAACAATCTTACATTCTCTTTGTAAAACATTTAGCACAGCTGAGCCCTGATCATAGGCAGGGCCAGAGCAGGCTTTCTACCTAGAACAGGACAAAGGCAGAGCCAGATACCCAGAAGCCTAGAAAAGGCAGAAGCCAGGGCTAGAGGCCCATAGTGAGAGATACAGGGGCTGGAGGCCCAGATACTTTTTCAAATAAGGGCTGAAGCTGAGAAAGTCTAACCTGAATCAGTGGACCAGAGGTGAAAGCTTGCAGCCAGAAGAAGGGGGCAGAGACCAAAAGGACTGTGGCCCCAACAAGGGAGTAATTGTGCAGTAATATCTACAAGGCATAGGCATGGTGTAAGGAGTGGTTGGAGGCACATAATACACCCTTAAGGCACTGAGTAACAACCAAAGCTCAGGAGTAAATGAGATCTCACTCAAGCCTCCCAAGGGCAACCTCCATTTTTAAGTACTTATTAATATCAAGGCATGGCATGGCAGTGTTTAAGGAACTGAAGGCACAACAGGAACAGGGTGACAACTGGGGCCATCATAACCACTCTTGGGGGTCTTTGCCTGTTACAGGTGGTGTGAATAAAAACAAAACGATCATTCAGAGTATTCCAGTCTAAAATCTATTCCTATATCATTTTATACTAACACCAAAGGAGTCCCTATTGGGCACAACCTTGATAGAGAAGCATTAGGGCCTGGAATAGACTCCCCCCAGAGGTGGTGCAAGCACCTACTCTGGACACTTCCAAGAAACACTTGGATGCCTATCTTGCTGGGATCATTTGACCCCAGCTGACTTGGGCAGGGGCCTGGACCCAATGATCTTGCGAGGTCCCTTCCAGCCCCAATGTCTATGATATCTATGAGTCATAGTTTCATAGTTTCATAGTTTCATAGATTTAGGGTCAGAAGGGACCTAGTAGATCTTCTAGCCCGACCCCCCGCCAGGGC
>NW_017729032.1:81711707-81716235 GCF_001723915.1 Gavialis gangeticus
GCAGTCTCTCACTGTAGGGTCTGCCCTGTTGTCCCCGGATCATGCGGGTGGCCCTCCTCTGGACCCTCTCCATGTTGTCCACATCCCTCTTGAAATGGGGCGCACAGAACTGGACACAATACTCCAGCTGTGGCCTGACCAGCGTCGTGTAGAGGGGGAGGATCACCTCCTTGGCTCTACTCGAGATGCACCTGTGGATGCACGATAAGGTCCGGTTAGCCCTGCCAACCATGACCTCGCATTGTCGGCCCATGTTCATGGGCCAAGCTGAGTCAAGCTGAACAGACTGGCATCTGGATGTAGATGTTTCAAAACAACACTCCACAAGATGAACATTTTGGATAGCAAACAGTAATCAAAAGCTGCAATCTTTATAAATGCCCAGATGGGGTAGACGGAATCCATACACTGAGTGATAATACAAGACAGTGGCTCACAGCTGGCCAGAGGGAATGGCAGGGAGTGGGGTGTGGTGTTGTAAACAGGGATTTCACCACCTCAGGTCACTGAGATTCCAGGGGCAGGGCTGGCCCAGCACTTGGGCAAACCATAGGAGCTCTGGCTGAGGCTAAAGCGCCACCCTGGGAGGGGGGTGAGTGGGGTGCTGCAAAGCCCCATGGGTTGCCAGTGGAATGTGACCTAATGTAAGTCTTGATGGGATCTGGTACAGATCTTTCTTATGGCACTCTAACGTACAGTGCTGAAATCTGACACCATATTCATCCAGGATTATTTTAGAGCAGGATCTACCATTTTTTTGGTGCTCTATATGCCCTGAAAGTTTATTCAGTTATGGCTGTACAGTGCTGTCTGCATGCTTACAGTGCAATAAGTGTAACTTGTGTCCCTACCCTAGGTGTCCTGACTCCTAGCTGCACCTTTGCTTGCCAGCCCTCCATGCTAGGGACAGAAATTACACATAAACCAGCTTAAGTGATCAGAAACTGGTTTTAACCTGTAACAGAACAGAAGCTTAGTGCACATAAACCAGTTTAACCAGCTTCAGACATTTTCAAAGATAAACCTGGTTGAACGTTGTATCAGACTTAACTGATTTGGGTCAAACTGTTTATGAAACTTCTGTCCCAGACCCCTTCCTTGGTTCAAGTTACATCATAGACCCCCAACATGCTTTGCATCCCTGGGCTGGGCTGTGCTCTCTGCTCCAGAGAGCAGGGTTGACCCTGCACCTCTATTCCCTAGTTGGAGCAGTGAGGGCTGGCTGACAAGGGGAGAGGGGGGCAAGAGTCTGTGACCAGGGAGGGGGCTTAAACACCCCTTTCCCTGATCAAACTTACTGCTGACTGCAACTGTGGACTACAAATTCCAGAGGCATCTGGAAGCTGGAAGAGGAAATGATGAGCAACCCTGCAGAGTTCTGCTGCTGTAATTCTGGACTGAAAATCCCAAAGACCTTGGGGGCAACAGGAAGAGGAAGTGAATACACAGCCATAGAGCCATGCTCTAGTGCCCCTTGGCTTCTGGCCTGAGCCACTCTAGGCATGTGGCTGCATTTCCTGAATCAAACATACATGTCTGTTCACTTCTGTTTCAATTTAATCTGTTTATCTTAAATTACCCTGCAAAGACTGAATCAATTCAACCTTGGGATTTTTGACTGTCTGTGCAAGTCAGCACTGTGAAGACAAGAAATTGCATTAACCCTTAACATGTGATTGCTTACAACACATTCTAAGTTTAACACTGCTTAGCATGCCACAGATTTAGTATGGTCTTACTGTAACATGTAACTTCACCCTAATTAATAAGGCTTAGCACAATAGTGAAACTACTCTCAAATGATAAAGAACTGGTCAACATTAGTAAGGGTGTACAAAGAGACCTTTATGCACCAAAATCCTTTTCTTCCTGTAAACATAGAGGTTTTCCTAGAATTGTCTCTCTTTCCACTAAGATAATATTCAATATTCTTGATTGTTCATAAAATTAAGTAAAGGCATACTTTGCATTTTATGAATTACAGAACAAAATTTTGTCATAATCTTTATTAATATGTGACTGAGTGAATCATTATATTCTAAAGGGAAGCATTTTATATTGTGTAAGTATCCCACCCACCCTACAAATAAATTTAAGTGCTATCCTGACTGGTTTATAAACAGCAACACTCTACTGAATCAGCAAGCTGCATCACCCAGATAAGACCTATAAGAAATAAATGTAGATGATTTAAAAGAAATTAATCCCACAGTCCCTGACTACCATCTCAGTGTTTCACCAGAAAATTATTCAGCCAAAAGATTTTTCTTTATGGATATATCTTTAGACACTCTACCATTGGAATTTCTGTAGCTGATATTGTTGACAACAGCATTCTCCAAAAGAATATCAAAAGAAAGTTTATGAAAGAAGGAAACATTGCCTTTTAATGAAATAAACATGTAAACAGTATTGCACTGCTGCCATCAGAGAAAATAAGCTAGTAAAGAAAAGGTTTGTTAGGGGAAAAGGAAAATGCAGCAGTGTCTAAAACATAGTGTTAAAATAAACATTTCAGTATAGCTTCTATGAATGTGCTGGCTTACAGACTTTGATACTAGTCTTCTAAACCCCAAACAGGGACAGCCTAAGTAATCTCTTTCACACTGTTCTACCAGCATGGATCAATTTTGGCTCAGAGGGCCCATCATTAATATAGAGGGAATAAAGCTATTTCTATTCACTCCTTTGTATTACCTCTGAGATTGTCAAGGAGGGTGCCAATAAGTGCTAGTTAGGAAAGCAGTGAGCTGGACACCTGCCTAGAACTGGATTGATACCTCCAGCATGTTTGATTTAGGCTCTGCATTGGAATTGAACTAGTGACCTAGTACTAAAAAAGCTTCCATTAATGGTCCTGTGAGTCAGATAGATGCTCAGTTAAACTTTTGGAAGCCATCTTCACTGAGATGTATTGGCAGAGTACAGCCAAAGATACAAAATAAAAATAATAATAAAAAATCTAGAGCTATCACAAGGTTCTTCAATTTATTATGAGGACATTGCAAACACATATGCACAATGAAGTACTGATCCATAATTAAGATTTCTACATGCTACCATAACGCAAATCATTATCACTGCCAACAACATACTATAAAGAGTGATTATGTAAGGAACATTTCATCCACAAACTAAGTTCAAGTCTATGTAGAGAACTTAAAGTTCTATTGTTATACTTGCCTATAGCAACCAATAGTTTGTTTCAACTCTGCAAGACAAAAATTCTAGCCATCAAAGCAGGACCTCCTTTTAGCTCTTCCTGATTAGAAACATCAGTAGACTATAGCCAATCAACCACTTAATTCTTAGTTATCTCAACGGTCATCACCTGTTCATGGAGGTAAGGGAAAGAGCCAGGTGGGGTATACAGGCACCATTGCATGGGACAGTGTACCTTACCAATCAGAAGTTCCAGTTCCATACAGCAGCAGATTCCTGGGTCCTTTGAGGAGTCTGAGGCATTGCTGGGGGAGGCATTGCTGGGAGATGAAGCTGGTGAAGAAAGGGGTACCTGCCCCCCCGCCACCGCTACCCTCAGCTGGAGATGGGAGAAACCCCAAGCCACCTGTGCCCTGCTCCAACTGTGGGGCCTCCAGATGTGGAGAATGGTTATGTGATATGCTGAGGTGGGCTGAGGATTCATAGATGCTAGGGTCAGAAGGGACCTCAGATCATCAAGTCTGACCCCTCCCTAGGCAGGAAAGAGTGCTGGAGTCAGATGACTCCACCCAAATGCCTATCCAGCCTTCTCTTAAAGACCCCCAAGGTAGGGGAGAGCACCACCTCCCTTGGAAGCCCATTCCAAATTTTGGCCCCCCTTACCATGAAAAAGTTTTTTCCTGATATCTAACCTAAATCTGCTCTCTGTCAGTTTGTGACCATTGTTACCCCAAGAGGTGCCCTGGTGAACAGAGCATCTCCGATCCCTTGCTAGATCCCCCTAATGAATTTGTAGGCGGCCACAAGATCACCTAGCAGCATAGGCAGCCACAAGATCACCTCTCAGCCTTCTCTTGTGGAGGCTGAAGAGGTCTAGGTCCCTCAGTCTTTCCTAATAGGGCTTGTCCTGTAAGCACCTAACCATATGAGTGGCTCTCCTCTGGACCCTTTTGAGTCTATCAACATCCTTCTTGAAGTACAGTGCCCAAAACTGGATGCAGTACTCCAGCTGCAGTCTGACCAATGCCACATACAGGGGAAATATCACCTTCTTGAATCTATCATGCTGATGCATGATAAAGCATGGTTAGCTTTGCTGAAGATTTCATCACACTGATGACTCATGTTCACCTTGGAGTCCACTATGACTAATGCCCATCTAAGAATCCATTAGGAGACTTATCTTGAGCCCTGTTCAGGAAAACTGAGGCAAAAAACTCACTGAATAGCTCAGCCTTGTCCCACTTCTCTGTCACTAATTGCTCCTCCGTGTTCAGTAGGGGTCCTATGCTGCCCTTCGTCTTCCTTTTACTCCCTATTTACCTAAAAAAAGCCCTTTTGTTGTCTTTAATTTGTATTGCCAGCC
>NW_017729032.1:81721235-81742874 GCF_001723915.1 Gavialis gangeticus
CGTCTTCCTTTTACTCCCTATTTACCTAAAAAAAGCCCTTTTGTTGTCTTTAATTTGTATTGCCAGCCTCATCTCTGTAGTTGTTTTGGCCTTTCTAACTGCCTCCCTGCAAGTGTGGGCCAAATAGGTATACTCCTCCTTGGTAGCTTCCCCCTGCTTCCACTGCCTATATGTCTTCTTTTTTGCCCTTAGCCTCCCCTGGATTTCCCTGTTTAGTCAAGGAAGTTTTTTGGCTCCTTTCCCCCTTTTCCCTTATACTGGAATAGTCTCCTGAAAGAGCACTTCCTTTAAGAACATCCACCCTTCCTGGACTCCCATCTCATCAATACTCTTCTCCTGCAGTGCATCATTGACTATACTCCTAAGCACACTGAAGTTAGCCATCCTAAATTCAAGCGCATCCACTCTACTACTTATCTTACCCACCTTACACTATATGGTGAATTTGATAGGTTGGTGGCCACCATCCCCAAGGTGACCATATATCTGTAGCTCCCTTACCAGGTCCTCATCCGTAGCCAATACCAAGTCCAGAAAGGCATTTTCTCTAGTGGGACCATATACCTCCTGTGTTAGGTGAAGGTTCTGTACACAGGTTAAGAATCTATGTGAACAGTTGGATTTGGCTGACTGCTTCTCCTGAGACAATAGGATGGCAACATTGATAGGCTGTCCCTGCCTTCCAGTGCCTGCCCTCACCCAGTGGCTGACAGATGGGTAGGGAGTAATCACTGGAAATGGGGACCCGCCTGCTGCTGCTGCTGTCTTCAGCTGAGCCCCGCACCCCTTGCTGCTGGCTCCAAGCAATCCCCAACTAGAGATTGTTGGTGGGGCAGCTGTGGGGCAGTGACAGCAACAAAAGGTTCCCCCTCTCCTTACCCTCAGAGGAAACTGCTGCTGGAGAGGGGGAGGGATAAATGGGAACAGAGGCACTGAGGGGATGGGGTGCCCAGAGTAGGATGGGTGATTGGGGCACTAGGGGAATCTTTCTTGCTTCTGGGACTCAAAGAAATCCCCAGCAGCTGCTGTTGTGCAGCAATTTGCCTGTGAGACAGAGAGGTTTTGTGGCTGCAGCCACACCTGCGGTGCCAGTCGCATTATCTACACCCCTCTTTTTGAAATTTTAGTTCTGTCCATGAATGGAGACACTGGCTGCATTCATCACATTACATTACTTCTCAGCTGCAGAGGTAGTTATTTTATTTAGACTGCAATTCCGCTCATTCTCCTTATGAGTGTTTGGCCACATGTTCAAGCTCAAAACAGCAATTACAGAACTTTGTGTGTGTCCTACTGGCAATTTTATCCATCTCCATTCCTGAACACTGTGAACAGCCTCATCATCCCATCTCTCACTCAGGCCCATAACTTGAGTGTCACCTCTGACTTAGAACTTCCTCTAGGTTTTCACTGTCAGGATAAGTAAATCTGCAGATTCTTTCTCCATAACATTGGTAAGACATAGTTTTTCCTACTCATTCACAAAGCTCAAAAATCTCATCCAGATATTCATTCTATATCTGAGTCACTGCCTGATCTGGACTAATATAGTCTTAGCCAAACCATATTTATTTAAAAGACTGCTTCAAAAAACTTCTCTAAACCTAACTCATTTTATCATCATCCCTTTTCTTTCATCCATACATCGATTTCCCCCTTCACCAAATATAAGTTGTTTGTCTTCACTTTAACTATTGCCACCTGACATATAAAGAGTGATTCTGATTCACTTGTGAACAGTAGAACATTTCCATACACATTTATCAAACACCCGTCTTCATGTAATTTTTACATTTTATTAACTGACAATCCTTCTGCCCCAGAAATAACTTTAAAACAAAACAAAAAGACAGCTTTATTTGTGTGTGGCTTCTTATAGGCAAAAAAGATTTTTAAAATATTTTGAAAACATATGGAAATAGGATATATTTTGGTCTATTTTATAGCCACAATTCCTGCATCTTCCCCATTTCTGCCTTTAGACCCCAAACTTGGAAAATATTTAATAACTTGCTCACCTTTGAACACAGGTTATATTGGCTTATTGATCTCAGTGAGACTACTACTGAAGTAACGCTTTTAAGAATCATCCACACACCAGTGGACACAGTACAGCTGCCAGGTTCAGAGACCCAAATGGAATGCACTTCCCTCCCACCACTTAGAAAAGAGATGGAGTTCAGTAATCTAACTCTTGTGAGAGGGATCAAAAGAAAAAGCTCTGCATTATAGATACGATTATCTAACACACAACTTTTTATCCACTTTCTTTGCAAGATATGCCTGGTAACTGCAAAGCATGCCTTAGTGAAGAAAGCCTGCATATGCCATGTTTTACCATCCCTTCTCTATGATTTGGTACCTGGTACCAATCACTGGGCTAAAAGCAGAAGTCACCTATATTATTTGCATTGGAGACAGAAGTCTGACTAAAAATCTGAGTCCCTGCAAAGTATATTTCCTAGAGGTGGATAATTGACTCCATCTGCTAAAATAAGCCACACTCTGAAGAAAAAGTGTAACTTTTAATTATTTGAAAAAACTTCACTGATGAAGTGAAGTTCATAGGGCCAGCTGTGAAAAGTGGTTAGTAAATTCCCTTTCAGAATCAGGCCTCAGAGAGTGGAGGAAGGGTGAGGAATGTGCCTCCATAGGTAGTTGGGTATTGTTGTCTTTGATAGATTCTAGTCTGCAGTTTGTGGGGGTACTGGAGATTGTTGGCAGGTTTTCTGTTTTAAGCTGTAGGAAGTTGTCTTCTGGTGATGAGGTTAGGTTAGCAAGGTTCGGTTCTTGTTTGAATGTACAAACCAATTTTCACAGCTGGGCCTATGAAATCCACTTCATCAGTCTCCTAGGTAGCAGGTAAAGAAACTCATGGACTCAATATAGACATTTAAATTCTGACACACTACAACCTGCCAGACATCTGACTCCCCAGGTACCTCTCCACTCTTACCTGTGCTGCTACATCCCCCTCTGCCCCTACCCCAGCCTGTCCCTCACCTCCTGATGCCTCCATTTCCATTTTCACTGACTGGCTTTCTTGCCTGCATTGCATGCCAGCCTCTGTCTTCATTACTATTGCTTCCATTCAGAAACAGTGCACACACCAACTGCAGGTGCTTCCTCAGCCTGATAAAGGGTTTTTCAACTCAAAAGCTTGCTAAAATGTATATCTGTAACTAACTACCATTCAGCTGGTCTGTTAAAATATACCAGATTACAGTGAACCAAGGGAAAGTACCTTGTCTGCCAGTGCCATGTTCTTCTACCAACAACCCTAGCACTTGACCTGGAAGACACAGGGCCCTGGGCACATCTAAGCTGCAGGGCTGGGGCTGGCAGAGATAGTTCTCTGGCAGCTTCTGGAGAAGCAGCTCCTGCAGGAAAGGAAAGCATGGCTCTAGTCTGTGACACTTTGGCTGCCTGAAATGCTGCTGGTGCTACTGTGCTGCTTACTAAGTTATTACCTGTTGTCATTTAAAGTAGTGGACCAGAATGAGGCTGTAGGGGAAGAGGAGACCTTATTGGGGCACACTACTGTGTCATGTAGAGGCCCCAGCATCAGTGAGGGCATGCCTTAACACACACACACACACAAAGTCACACATCGTGAGTTTTGCCTGTCAGCAGCTTGAGATGCTGTTTCCCAGAAACCCCTGCACCTGTCTCCTTGAAACATGGCAGACGTCATGGACTCAGAAAGAGCTACCATCCCTGCAAGTTCCGTCCAAATCAGGCAAGAAATAATAACGTTCTAGGAAGTTTTGTGCTTCCCCATTATAGCCTATGGGCAAAACATTGAAACAGTGAAACAGTTTCAAGGAAACGAAATGGAACAGCGGTTTGAAACAAAACAAAACTCATAATGAAACACTGTTCTGCTGAAATGTTGAAACAGAAGTCAAAATGGAACAGTGTCATTTCGCACAGCCTTAGCATCTTGTATCAAGCCGAGTGCCCCAGGGCTCAGTTTTGTTCAATATCTTCATTAATGATCTGTAAAATGGGATGGATTGCACCCTTAGAAAGTTTGCAGATGACACCAAGCTGGGGGGTGTGGTGGATACACTGGAGGGTAGGGCTGGGATTCTGTGTGACCTAGACAAATTGGAGGACTGGATCTTACAGCTGCACCTCCACAAACATACTATATCTTATCCAATGCACCAAATGCCCTGATGGAAAATATGTAGGAGAGACCAAACAACAACTGCACACCAGAATGATAGATTTCCGGTGTGCATTCAAAGACAGGAATATCCAATTACCTGTGGAGGCACATTTCTCACAGGATGACCACTCTCTCTCCAATCTCTCAGTCCTGATCCTCAAAGGAAACTTACAATACACTTCCTAGAGACAAGCCTATGAACTGCACTTCATCAACCTCCTGGATTCTAAAAATCATGGACTAAACATAGACATTGGATTTATGACACACAACTTTCCTGACATCCAACTACCCAGGTACTTCTCCACTATTCATCCTCCTTCTCTCTCTTCCCCCAGCCCAGCCTGTATCTCACCCACTGACTCCTCAATCTACATCTTTACTGACTGCCTGTCTTGTATGCTTACCAGCCCAGCCTCTGGCTTCTTTACTTTTCATTCCATCCAGGAAGAGCACACACCAACTGCTGATACTTCCTTAGTCTGATGAAGGGTTTTTGAATCCGAAAGCTTGCTTAAAAATTGTTTTCCAACTATTTAAGTTGGTCTAATAAAAGATATCAGGTTCACCCAAAGAATCTTGTCTGCCTATGAAGAAAACTAATTATTATAATATCAGTTTATTGGTTTTGTAACTGGGGCACATGGAATATGGAGTCAAAGTAAAATTACACATTTTAGAAGTTAATAGACCTGCATTTTTAAAAGGAAAGTCCTGTAAGATTACTTTATTTTCTATATAAAACAGAGTAAATCAGGAGTGGGCAATTATTTCTCTGATGGGCCACTTAATGAGTTTCAGTGACCTGTTGAGGGCTGCACATAAAATCCTTCATTAGATATCATTTCAACAAATTATACATAAAAAGCCAGAAATCATGTACTAATAAACAAACTTCTACTAGAACATATTTTATTACAAAAATATTTTTTTCCTGATTTATGCTTTTTGAGTGGTGTATATAGAGGCAATTGCACAATAGCTCAAAATAAAGTCTTACTTTCATATACTGTGCATATGTGGGGGGATGTATATGTGGGGGGGTGTTGGGGGTTAGCGTGTGGGAAGGTGGGGTGAGTGTTTGGGGGTGTGGGGTTAGGGTGCTGGGTGTATGGGGGTGTGTGTGGGGGTTATGGGGTAGTTGTGGAAGATGGAAGTGTGGAGGTCTGGGTATGTTGGGACGGGTGTGTGTGGGGGTAGCTGGTGGGGTGTGTGGTGTGGGTGTGAGCATGTGCATGGGGGGCTGCCCATGCACTGGTTAGAGATAAGGGGGTGGAGGAACAGTGTAGCATGGGCCGTGTGCAGCAAAGCTTACCCAGGTGGTGCAATGCAGGTGCAGGTGTGGTCGCCTTCCCCCATGCCTGGCTCATGGCTGTCCTCATGATGTTCTACATGGGGCTGAACCCTATCTGTTCTCACCCAAGACATTCTGATGCCACATGCACCTGTCCCATGCCTGCCAACGACACTGTCCTGACCCCAGCACTGGCCCCAGCCCCAGGCCTGCCACCGGCACCGGCCCCAACTGTGGCCCCGGCCAGTACACACAGCTTCCCAGTAGGGCTGCTGCCACAGCCACTCTGGTACTTCTCAGCTCTCCACACACTACTTCAGTGACTCCTCCTCCTACTTCTCTTTCCTTGCTACAGTTAATGCAGGAAAGCTATAGGGATATATGCTGGGCAAGTTGCAACTGGGTGGTTCCTGCCCCAGCATGTGGAGTTCTAGCTCATTGGGCTGGGTGGGCCAAGTGTGTGGAAGGTAGCCAGGAGCTGGAGCCTGGTATATTGGGGGAGGAGCCTCCTAGCTGCAGTTTCCATAGCACCTCAATGGGCATCTGATGCCTAGAAGGCACCCCCGGGACTTCCCTGTATTACCTGCACTGTATGGAAGGAGGAGGAGGAGCTTCTGGAGGCAGGGGGAGCCAAGCCATATGTAGGCAGCTGCGGCAGCAGCCCCACTGGTAAACTGTGTGTGTTAACCAGGGCAACGGCAATGCTGCCTGTTAGGTGTGGGGTGACTGTAGGTAGCAACGCAGCATGGGCTGCCCCAAATGGGAGCAACTGGGGCTCAGCCTCATGCAGAACATTATAGGGGCAGCTGTGGGCCCCACACAATCAATTGTCAGACCAGATGCAGCCCCCAGGCTGTATTTTGCCCACCACCAGAGTAAATGGATAAAATTTCCATAAACTATATCATTATTTTTGTTTCAGTCAGTACTCATGATTCACCCATTTATTTACTTTATCATTTATAAAAAAAAATTATCATAATAGTGGTTGCCACGTGCTGACTATCTGCAACCCCACTGAACATAGGGTAGCTGTCAGCACTTCACTGGAGGTGGTTGCTGGACATGTCATTAAACAAAGGAGACCTGTTGAAATGTATTGCAAAAACAAAAGAACAACAACAAAAACACTTCCCTAGCTATCACAGTATTAAATTCTTACATCAACATAAAAACTAGTCTAAAACTAGTTCTCAGCTGCCAATAACTAACTTTAGATTGAGCACACCATTTTTAGGACAGCCTAACACCTGCGAGTGCCTGAACACCCAGGCATTTAGACTGTTCTAACCAAGTTTAGGGTGATCCGAGTGTAACACTTGCACACACCCTTTTTAAGTAATGGATGGGAAATGAAAAATAGTCTTTGTATTTATTTATTTATTTACTCTGCTTTTCTCTTTACATTTTTACTTGTTTCTTGTCTCATAAAAACAAAGTACATTAATATTCAAAGATTATTCATTTCTTGTTGGAGTGGTTTGAGGAAGATCAGGTATTTTAATCATTTTATAAATGGAGAGATTTAATCCTCAAGATTTTTAATACCTTTCAAAGTGATGGAGTGCACTCCAAGCAGGAACAATAAAAACTCCATGTACTAGAGCACTATCCATTGGTATCTTTTCCTGTTAAAAATGGCAACTTTATACTTTTAATCATTGCATTACTACTTTTCTACAAATATGCATGTGCATTACACTTACCTAAATTTGTATGCATTTTGGCTTTTAAAGTAAATTTTAAAAATATTTACCAAATACATAAATGTTTTGTGAATTATACTTCTATAAAAGTTTATTTCATGTAAATTAATTATATATACCATTCTAGAGAATTCATAAAAGATGCAATGATAATTGAAAAATTACTATTTAACTTGAACTATTGCTTTGAATGTAGTTCTATGTTGACAAGCAACTATTATGTATGAGAAGATGATGTATTACTTTAAGATCTCCTGACGGTCTTTGTGTATTTTTTTTTTTACCCAGGACAGTTGCAATTTAATAGTGCATTAAAAGACCATGTGCTGTGCCATTTGTCTTGTAGTATGTTTATATAATCTATGCTATGACTTCCTGTTTGAGCCTTAATTAATCTGGCAAACACCTCATTAACTTTTTAAAAACCTCAGTTTAATTTAAGGTTAATTATTTAGCTCTCTTGTCATCCCTGGCATCTGTGTCTTTTTCTCTACTTAAGAAAGACGCTCCTATAAGAAATCTTTTAAGAAGTAATATTATCTAGTTTGAGGAATAGATGGAGATATATGACATTTAAATAATCTATTTAAAATAAAATACATTAAAAGTAAAATATATATGAAGTGTTTATATAAGAACTTTCATATAAAACAGTAAAAACTGCACCTATAATTTGGGGTTTCGATAAAATAGCATTTTCTGTTAGAAAAAAACAACAATATTACATTGGAGAAATAGTGATCAGCTGTATATATATATATATATATATCAAATATTGGAAAATATTTAGGTATTTAAATACCTGGTATATAAGTTATATATGTTTGTGAGAATTTGTGGGGATTTTTTTTTAAATTTTTTGTGAGAATTTTCAAAATTCTTTGGGTTTTTTCTGTCAGAATTAAACTGATTTTTTATTTATTGGATGTTCAGCAAAATAAGAAGCCCAGTTCATAACTGCTCTAATTATATTGCTTTCATTCATATATTTTTTTTGGTGTCCCTCTTGTAACTTGATCCTGGACTGGATTTACATGGATACATCCCTCCACCTACATGTTTCCAGTTGCAGGACTGAAGCTGCAGATTTTAGGTCCCTTTGTGGCATGCTCCTTGAAGATATTGGTGAATTGGTGTGATTTAGTAAACACCATATTTCTATGACTGGGTACAAACTCGTCATCTAATCTTTTGTCTAGGTCACGGGTGGCTGTCAAACTGGGAGCCCAAAGGCTACATTCAGCCTCTAAGCGCTTAACACAGGACTATAGGCTCCTGCCCAGCCACCATACCTTCCACTGTTCCTGCTGCTGTGGCAGCCGGGGTCTTCAGGTTCCTTCTTCCTCTTTCAGCATTCCCTCTGTGCCTGCAGATGATATAGTATGGGAGGACATGGCTAGTGTTAGCTGCATGCTAGGAGGTATCCTGCAAGGCCCACCTCTGCAGCGTGGTCTGGGGACCCACAGCCCACATGGCATGTTGCTCCTGGCCATTCACAACTTAGATAGCCCTGATCTAGGTCTTTTCAATAAGAATACAAAATTAAAATCTCCAACTGAACGGGCAATTAAACATGAATCAAAATGATATGGAATCAATGTTAGTGAAAAGTATGAAAGTAGGGAGAAGTGTTGTAGCTATTCCTGTCTTTCCAGTCTGGCCCATAATGAAGTCCTGATTTTTTTATTTTTATGTTTTAAGTGCTCTGCATTTTATCAGAAATCCCGGTAGCGAATTTTGCCCAATGCTGCAACGGGTCCAGGTCATGGTGCTGCAAAAATTTGTGCAGCACCACAAATCGCACACAGCTGCATGTCTGGATTCAGCCACCAGAGCAGATCATCAGCTGGTGTAAATGGTCATAACACCTCCTTGATGAGTAGAGCTATAACAAAATGAAGACTTCTGCAGGCCCTACCTGGATTCTGAGAACTGAACTTGCTCTTCTAAAGTCCTAACCTAAAGCTAAAAAGACTGTATTCTAGCAATCTTTGCACTTGCTTTTTTCTTCAATGATGGTAAAAGATAAGCCTGTCAAAGAAATTCCCCCCACCCTGACTGCGAACCCTGACCAGGCCATTTTTAGACCCTAAACCCCCTCTTCCCCTCCTAATTTCCCTGTGGCACTGTGTTTGAAAGCTTGTCTAAGTCTATCCCATCCATGCAGCTGGTCCAAAAGATATCAACCACAAAAATCCTTGCTTCTGACACATTTCATGGATTATCATATATGCAGCATCATACAAAAACTATTTTTTCTCTTTTCTTCAATAAATGGATTGATATTAACTACATTATTTTAAATTTAAGAGAAATATCTTCTTTCCCCCTTAAACCATGTCTATTGGGTATAATCATGGCATCTACAATGTCAATAAGAAGTTTCTTATTCACAGATGATTTGGTTTTCACCTGTATTTGTATTATACTGGGCCACTCAGGAGACACTCTTTCGATGGCCCACTAACACAAAAAGTATGACTGTGTGAAGGACACTGGAGAAGGAGGGAAAGGTTATGTTCTTCTGGTTATGATGTGATTTTTGATTAATGAAAGCTTTCATGCCCAGACGCCTGTACAGTCATGTATAATTTATGTATATTTACCTTTTAATTTTTTTTTAAAAAAATGTAGGAAAGGTCTCACCTTCTCTTTTTCCTTCCCCCACCTCTCTACATATATATATATAGGTGTATACACTGAAGGATAGACAGGAATATTTTTTTAACATCAATGCAATTAACATAGGCCTTAGAAAGTGGGTCATAACTTGGCCTCATATTTATTCCGCTGTTTAATTTGCTGTATGCTCTAATTAGTTATTCTACCATCATTTCATAAGCTGAAATAACTGTTTATACACCCAGAAACTCATTTTTCCCTATTTGGTTTTAATTATTTCCTTCTCTTGTAGATCAAGAACAGGTTTTATTAGGGTGTCTATAAAATCAACAACTTAAGTTGAACTACAAAGGCAGAAAACAGCAATTGGGCAGATGAGAGAACTGCCAAAAGAAATGCAATTGAAAATGCAGCTTTTAACAATAAAAGAGCTTGCACATGTTCTGGCATTCTGAAGATAATTAATTTCCTATGCATTAGTGACAAAGAACTGAAATACCAATAGCCCGTGAATTCATTTGTAGTGGTGACCTGTGATTTATTTACATACTAAACACCATTTGAGATCAGTTCAAGTAATATGAAGAGAATTTCCAAATCGTACTATTCAGTAATGTTATACACAAATTATTTTAAATACATAGCATTTCAAACTATAAAAAAAAAATCTGAAATACAATTTGATACAATCATTATAATATCATTTTAGTTAAAGGCTATGTGTAATGGCTAAAATAGACAAAGATAAAGGGAGATGCCAACTGACAGTTTACTTATTATAACATTGTTCTGTCTTCCATTGAACCAACTGCATATCAAAAAGTGTGTATAATATATTTTAATGCTTTCATTATAAATTATAATTAGCAGCTATATCTTGTCTATTGGTGGACTAATACAAATTAAAGAGAGACAGACCTAAAACATTCCAAATATTTTTCAGGTTTGGAAAATAAACCCAAGCAGTTTCAGTAGGGATTTGAATCAAAATGTTGCAGAGCAAACCTACTTTTACAAGAAATTTCCTGAGATAAAATTTTGTAATACTTGAAAACATGACACGAACGGGATTAACGACCAGGTATGGTCTTTCATTTATAGTTGTATAAATTCAGAACTTCCCATTCATTTCCAAACATGTAAGTGATGTTCTGCCTATCCATCTTTCAGTAGTATTTTGTGAGTAGTCTCCAAAGTGTAAATGGAGTTATTTGAAGAGTAGGGTGTAGTATTATGAGGAAGAACTGCATAACTGGGTGCATCTACACAAGTGTAGGTTCCTACGGGTAGATCACAGCAGGGTGTGCTTGGTCAAGCTAGTTGGAGTTGATCAGTTCTTTACTTTTGCTGCTGGCTTTGACCAAGGACCCACTGCTCAGGGCCCTTGCCTTTGCTGCAGCCAGGCTAGTAGATAGTACCCAGAGGCTAGCCCAGGCTTGTTAGCAATGCAAAACAAGCAGAAGAAGGTAAACAAATAAACTAGCACTTAGCTGTCTTCCAATCTTCACCTTCCAGTTGCCTCTCATGTTTAAGAGGCTTTGCAGAGTCTGCAGGCTTGTGCAACAGAACAAATGATCAAGCAAGCAAACAAACACACAGAGAAGCATCCTGCTCTGGGCTCTCCCCATGGCTGCCTAACCCCTGGTAACTCCAGACAACCTGCTCCCTGCTTAGGTGGAACCCCTTAGGGCTGCTTTTAGTGTCTTTTATCCTTCCCACTCTGGGCTCACCTGGCTAACCCGCTCTCACTCCCCACACCTGTGTCAGCCCCTTGCAGAAGGACTCTACATCCCATGATCTGGTTCTCCAGCCTCCGGTGAGTTCTCTCAGGTTTGGGGTGGGTAGGCAGAGATGCTTCTGGGGTGTGGGACTGTTCAGACTCCCCCAAACCCCTAGTAACAGCACAGGGCCCTGTTACAAGAGACTGACTGCAGTAGCACATGGATAGTGCTAATGCAGTACTGCACAGTATTATTAGGCTACTGCACAGTAGCATCACCTAAAATAAGCTCACTAGTGCTACTATGCAGTAACTCCAATTACTGTCCATTTATTTAGTGCTTGCTAATATAAGTACTAAGTAAATGCATAGTAACCACTGTGCAGTAGCGTCTTGTGTGAACATGCTCACTAGAGTTCTGTTTAATGCACTGGAAAACATTTTCCTTTCTTTTGACTCAGGGTTTTAAGTAGAACTTTTGTATATTCATTTTTAAAATGGTTGCACATTTTATGCATTTATATGCGTATTATGCTGATTATCCTTAAGAGTGTGCAACACTGTGAATGATAAAACCACTATTATCAGTTGTTTATAACTTTGCTAAATTTTAGTCATTTGGACTAAAAAATTCTATGCCTTGTGTTAATTTCTGACTGGATTACTTTGAAGTTTCTATAAAAATGATTAGATGTTTGTAAAATAAATAAATAAATAAATAAAACACGATTTTACCCATGGTAAAGTCTACTGTAGCATTTGGTGGAGCAATTCTAGCATAGTTACCCTTTGGAGTAGGCAATACATTTTGGCAGGAAGGTGCTTCAGGGATGTGCATTTTACTTTTCCCAAGGAAAAAAAGGCCAAATTTGGCACAGAAAATTGTTAGTTTTCATGTGCTTAAGTGAGATCTGTTAGAGTTTGAGAGCTAACGTCTTCAAACATGCTATTAGCACTGAGTTATATCAAACATCAGCGCTCACAGTAACTGAGACCAGGGAGATGATCTCTTATGTTCTTAATAGTCCCGTTTTTTAACCTAGGTGGTGCGGAAGAAAAATGAATTCTTACCCAAATGTAGAAAGGACAAGAGACAGAGAAGAGGGGATAGTAGCTGGGATGATGGAGGGACTAGTATGCAACAAGAGACTTCAGGGCATGTGTATACATGATGCTACATTTCCATAGTGACACACTATGGTGATGTAGTATCCATGGGTTTCTACATGTGACCAGCAGCTACTTTGCCATAGTGGCATGCTTCCTGTTTATACCATGCCACTAAATAGCTGATAAAGATAACCATGTACCATGCATTACTGCTTTGTGTTTTTGTAGACAACGTCACCATAGGGCAACATAAAGATACACCTCAAGGTAGCACAAGCAAGAATCCCCTGTAATATAAAACAGTCTTTATATTTATATTTTTTGGTTTTGTTTAAAACATGAAAACATAAAAATGTGCCCTTTTTAGCAAGCGATTGTAATATTTAGTTGTAATATAATTTTATACATCTACATCTTACCAGAGCTTGCAATGTCACCCATTATATAAGTAGACGAAGGTATTCAGTAAATAACACAACCATAATAAAGCATACCATTGAACTAGTGACACTAGCTCAGCAAACAGTGCTAAATTACTCTAATTCATTCTCTCCAGATATTCCCCCTCAGGAGCAACTACTCTTGAAGAGTTACACCTCATTCCCTGACACAGAGTTCTAGAAAATCTTTGCCAATTACTGCAAATGCTTTTGTTGACCTATTTGCCAAACCACTAGAGATCAAACCACAGTTATAGCAAACAAGCAACAACAACAAAAAGTTATCTTTTTCTCATCCTTCCTCTCAAGCTCAAATTCCTCTGTTGGCTAAATTAATGTTTACTTGGGTAGCTTCAGGTTTACCTGAATCAAATCCCTTTGTCACACTGTTTGACAGTCTTCAATCTTACTTGGTTCCTCTGTCTGTCTTTAGCTCCTCCAAAGTGACTAGCAACAAACACTTTGCAAGGACATCATCGTTCAGATCAGATTAAAGCTAGACACTCAGAAGTACCATAGAGGACTTTGCAGTTCCTCTTTCCTGCCTTATGTTGTTGCTTAGCTAATGCTTTGTGTCATTTCAACTGCAGCTTTTAAAGTGATAGGATTAAATCTGATTTGTAACATTTTATCCACTAGACCAAAAACTAACTCTCTGCTTATCTGGGATACAAGTGCATACAGACTTCTTTTTCTCCTCATGTAACTCAAAAAGTAAATTTTAAATAAAGGTTACTATAAAAGTGTATTAGTCTTTTTCTAGAACCTCAGGGGTTACTTATGAATGGTTATAAAATTTAGTTATTGCTGCTCATAGCTAGCACCAGGAAAATATTATTGGCAATGAATATATTCCTAAAATTCTATCTAAGCAAATGCCTGTGAGGCCAAAGGTCCTGGAGGAGGCCAGTTCTGAGAAGAAAAAGCCTAGGGTGATGGTGGAGGTTAGGTCACCTGAGTAGGAGGGATCCAGGGTAGAGTCTGAATGTCAGTCTGGAATATAGCGAGGCCCAGTGTGAGGCCAGAGCCATATAGTGATGCCATTTGCAAGGCATGGGATATGGTATAGGGCTGGTGCAAAGCCGTGTATTATGCCCTTGGCATCAGGGCACTAAATGGGCAGCCTCCCACCTTGGAACAGCTACTTCTGAGTTACATTAAAGGCATGGAAAGTGAGTTTGGTGGGCAGACGGCCTTAGACAGGTGGGCGGGCCAATGATTGGACCACCTTCAAGATGGCCACCTGTCACAAATTGTCTTTTGTGATCCTATGGCCACCGCTAATGGGCCAATTGATAGGGCACAAGTTGAAAATTAGAGGACATCTTATTTAGTTTGATGAACTTGAGCTTTTTTATCTTTCTTCCTGAGGTTTTTTTTGGTTGGGGGAAGGACAGTAAAAAAAATACAGCTTATTTCAGCTGAAGCAGAATATTTAAATTCTAAGTAAGGACTTGTAATTAAAACCAAGGAAAGAAAAGGCTCAATTCACAGAACTGAGATGAGTCTTCATTTAAATACCTTGTCATCTATTGTAATAAAAATCTGAGCTGGAATAAATTTATTGAAAATATAAACATTAAAATAATACAAGCTTTGGGTAAAGTTTCATCCTTTTACAGTAAGCATGGTAAAAGGGCTGTACTGGCAGCACTAAAGGTCTATAAATTAAAGGTAGAGGTGTCAGACTCATATGCAGACACGATATGTTATTGTGGAAATAAAGAGGTAGATTATTTAAATAACTATTTATGGTCTTGCTCATTTTTAAAAAGAAATAAGAGGAAAATGGATCTTTTCATTGATTTGGAAAAAAATCAAATACTGGACTAACTAGTGAAGAAAAATATTTGACTGCTTTCTAACAATTTACAGCCTATCTTATACTCCCTAATTATACTTACATTACTTGTCCAAAGAATAATAGGCAAAATCAAATACAATTTCCATATTTTTATTCTTTAATTCTACAACTGTATATTAGGGGTGTGCAAAGCTTCCGGTGGTGATTCAATTTGGAGGAGATTTGGTTCAATTCGGTGGCCAAATCTGAATCAAATCAGGGGACCAATAAAAAGGTCTGAATCGATTCAAAGTTCTCCAAATTGATTTGGAGAGCTTCAATGATTCGGGCAGTCCCCACCCACTGCAGCAGGGAGCTGGAGCTGAACTCAGAGCTGGTAAGTAGGGGGCGGGGCAGGGCAGGGCAGGGCAGGGGGGGCTGGAGGAAGGAGAAGAGGACCATGGGGGACCCCTGCCAAGCCTTATCTTCTGCCTGCTCCCTCAGCCCACTAGACCCCCACCCACTTTTCCATCCCCCCCATGGCTGTCCCACCTGTCCCAGCTCCCAGCCCTTTAAATAAAAGCCCCTACTGAATGGGTGCTACTGGGTAGGAGGGCAATCCCTGCTGCCCCCCACTGTCCCACACCCCAGCTCCATCCCCTTAAGAAAAAAACCCCTAAAATACTTCACTCATTGGCCCCTGCAGCAGCCTCAGGGTTTCAGGGGGCTTGTGCAGAGCCCCCATGCAGCACAGGGGAGATGGGAGCAGCAGGGATCACCCCCCCACTGGGCAGGTACAGGTGAGTTGGGGCTTTTCTTTTTTTTCTTAAAGAGCTGGAGCTGGGGCGGGCAGAGCAGCCACGGGGTAGGCTGCGAGAACAGGCGGGGGTCAGGGGGCTCATGCAGAGCCCCCCACACAATGTGGGCCAGTGGGGATTGCCCGCACCCACCCACCAGCACCCAGTGAGTGCTGGGAGCTGGGGTGGGCAGAGCAGCCATTGCCAGGGCTGGGAGAGCAGATGGGAGATGGCTGCTGCCAAATCTCCAAATCACACGGGTCCAAGTCTCTGAATCAGACTCAACCGAATCAATTTGGGACAGTGATTTGAATTGCCAAATCAAATCACTGTCCCCCAAATCAGCCAAATCTAAAGCGAATACTAGCCACTTCGCACAGGCCTACTGTATATTGCTTTTTGTCTATATATTTTTGTGTCGTCATATAGTAAGTTTTATTATAATTTCACTTATATTGGTTGGAATGCATATTTTTATTGTATGCTTTTACCAATAGCCATCAAATATATAATTAGATTGTGATATATATCATTTTATTGTCAATTTTACTGTATTGACTATAAGAAAACTTGTACTGCTCAACTGCTGGCAAAGCCACTCTTTTCCCTCAATATCCTGGTGCTTAGGGCATGAATTCAGTTTCAGGCAAACACACATTTAATACTCTCCTTTGCCTGAGTGGTTCTGAACACATCTTCTACCTCTTTGGAGACTATTCAAACCACTTACACAATAACTATAGGGCATTCTGTGGTATGTTACACTTCTGTTGATGCTGTCCCACTTTGTATCACTTTAAATATTTATTGAGTCTAACAAAAAGCAAGCAAGAGTGATTTGGTAGACAGGTAGCTGAAGCCTCCTCTTGAGAGTTAGGAAGCCTCTGAAACTGGTTCAGAGCGGATTAGAACCATTGTCTCCCATTCATGAGGAGAACGCCCTAAAAATGTGTCCAGTTTACAACATCATTGTCCTGAGACTGATTTTATTCCTTTTGGGGAAGGTGTGGACAATCAGTCAGTGGTACATTATTCAGTATTGCATATTGGGAAAGTCATGTCACTTTTCCATGTTTTCATAATTCTCTGTGTTACACAATAATAATAATAATGCCACATTTTGAGGTAAAATTGCTTAAATGTTATTACTGGTATCACTCACTTCTGTGTTGAAATAGAAGGCAAGACTGTGACTGAGAATGTGCTATTTACTCTCCTGACAGCCCACAGGAAATGATGAAAGCAGCCGTAATGTTTTACAAGCTCTAGATATTTAAGGATCACCATTTTTTCCTGCTATTTTGCTAATTTAATAAATTGCAGGTGCAGGTACCCATAACAACACTATTGTCTGTTAGATGTTTTTATTTGAATTTTTTCCTGAGCTCTCTATTTGCTTGTTTATTGGAAGAAAGCTGCTAGTATTCCATGGATTAAATTATTTACTGCTGGAATGCTTAAGGCAAGCCAACTAATAGGAAAAAATGATGTAAATATAAAAGATAATTTGCACTTTTTTAAATTCCTTACAGAGAACTAAAGGGTTAAAAAAATCACCTTGCTTTTTATATTTAAGGAGAGAGACTGTTTCCAATTTGCAATGAAATCTCTTGTACGCATTGAAGGAAAAGATTGCAGGATCCAGGTACTTAATTTTTTTTCAGTTTTTTTAACGTATATTATAGAAAATAAAAAAGAACAATTACATTATTGCTTCAAAACTAATAATAAATAATAATAAAGAAATGAATCTCTCATTTATCTTTAGTGTGAAACAGTAAACTCTGGCAAGTCTCAATTAAAAATTGCTACTCCAGATGCCATCTACAAACAAAGGAATTTGAATTAAAATACTACTTATTGGGCACATGCATTTACTCTGGCCTATAGTTACTCCAGTGTAAATTAAGCTGGACTAAGGGTTTGGGGGCAGGCATCTACATATGCAGGGATTACAGGGAAGATTTGCACCCAGTTCCCTGCAACCCTGCAATGCGGTTCTGTGGGGGAGCTCTAGTCTCTGGCTGCAGCTGTCAGCACCTGGCAGCCCTCTTTAAAAGCCAACCTCCTTTGCTGTTGTCTGGCAAGCTTCTTCCTTGCCCAGAAGCTGCGTGCCAAATGCAGGACCAACATGTGGCAGCTCTCTCTTTGGTCACTTTGCCTTCCTGTGCTATGACTACTGCAGCCCCTGCCCCGATGATGATGACCAGTTCCCTAGGCCCCGGCTAGCTGCCACAATCAGCCTGCTGGCCCACTGTGCTGACTGCCTCCTGGATTACACCCATCTCACCCTGCGTGGTTCCATCATGACCAATAACTGCCTACCTACCACCACTGCTGTGCAGCTGCCACCACCAGGGATTCCAATGAGGGGCTTCACAATGCCACTGTCACCCTGCTGGGCCTCCATGCCTACTGCCTCTGGGCCTGGCAGGCCAGCCAGGACTGCTGTCTGCATGTCATCCAGCACACCTGGGATGATGAGCAGTGGGTGCCTGGGCCAGGATGGCATTTTGCTCCTGCAACATCAGGAGCCACTCGGGCTCCAGGGCCAGGAGTTTGGCATAGAACTCCTGGTCAACCCAGTCAAGTACCTCCTCATGCCAGTCCCTTGCCTCCTCACAGGTAACGTGCTCTGTCCACCACTTGTCCTTGTGGGCCAAGTCCCCCCACCATGGGACAGGGTGGTCCAGGTGAGGGAGATCCCCTGTCCTCCATTAATGCTGACCTCGTGAAGGAACAGGGAATCTGTATACCTTCAAGTCAGCCAGCCCTGCCAATCTACACCCTAGGGTACTCAAGGAGCTGGTGAGCATCATAGCCCAGCCTCTGGCATGGATCTTTGAAAACTCCTGGCACTCTGGCAAAGTGCCCAAAGACTGAAAGAAGGCCAATGTGGTGCCTATCTTCAAGAAAGGGAGGAAAGTGGATCTGGCTAACTATAGGCCCATCAGCCTGACTTCTATCCCGGGGAAGATCTTAGAAAAGTTTATTAAAGATTCCATCCTTAATGGACTGGCCGACACCAACATCCTAAGGGATAGCCAGCATGGGTTTGTTATGGGTAGGTCTTGCTTGACCAATCTCATTTCCTTCTATGACCAGGTGACCTATCACCTGGACAAGGGAGAGGAGATTGATGTCATATATCTTGACTTCGAAAAAGCCTTCAATCTGGTATCCCATGATCACCTCTTGGCAAAACTGGCCAATTGTGGCCTTGGGTCCACCACGTTCCACTGGCTGGGAAATTGGCTTCGTGGATGGACCCAGAGGGTGGTAATTGGTGGAAGTCAATCATAATGGTTTCCTGTGACCAATGAGGTCCCCCAAGACTCTGTCATTGGACCCATATTGTTCAACATCTTCATTAATGATGTGGACATTGGAGTCAGAAGCGGACTGGCCAAATTTGCCGATGACACCAAACTTTGGGGCAAAGCATCCATGCCAGAACACAGGCAGATAATCCAGGCTGACCTGGACAGGTTCAGCAAATGGGCGGATGAGAACCTGATGGTGTTTAACACTGAAAAGTGCAAGGTTCTTCACCTTGGGAAGAAAACCTGCAGCATCCTTATAGGCTTGGCAGTGCTACACTGGCTAGCACTATGGAAGAAAGAGACTTGGGGGTCATCACTGACGACAAGATGAACATGAGCCTGCAATGTGATGCTGCAGCTAGTAAAGTGACCAAAATGCTGGCTTGCATCCATAGATGCTTCTCAAACAAATCCCGGGATGTCATTCTCCCCTTGTACTCAGCCTTCGTGAGGCCACAGCTGGAGTACTGCATCCAGTTTTGGGCTCTGCAATTCAAAAAGGATGTGGAGAAGCTTGAGAGAGTCCAGAGAAGAGCCACACACATGATTCGAGGTCAGAAAAATAGACTTTACAACGACAGGCTGACAGCCATGGGGCTTTTTAGCCTGGAAAAGCACAGGCTCAGGGGTGATCTGATGGCCACCTATAAGTTTATCGGGGTGACCACCATTATCTGGGGGAACACTTTTTCACCAGAGCACCGCAAGAGATGATGAGGTTATATGGTCATAAACTACAGCAAGACCATTTCAGGCTGGACATAAGGAAGAACTTCTTTACTGTCCAAGCCCCCGAGTTCTGGAACAGCATGCCTTCGTAGGTGGTTCAAGCACCTACATTGAACACCTTCAAAAGCAAATTGGATGCTTATCTTGCTGGGATCCTATGACCACAGCTGACTTCCTGTCCTTCGGGTGGGGACTGGATGATCTTCTGAGGTCCTTTCCAGCCCTAATGTCTATGAAATCTATGAAGTCTTTGGCCCACCAGGCTTGTGCATTCTCTTTTCATTCCTTCATGACCAGCACTAGGCAATGGAGGAGTAGAGTGTGGTCCATCACTTGTAGAGCCAATGCATCTGTAGGGTCCTAGTGTGTGCATTGAGGACCCTCAGCTGGCACCCCCGCTGCCAACTGTGGCCTCTTCTCCATGTCCAGATGCTGGACATGCAGAGCCATGAGACAGAGGCCTTTTATGACAGTTTGCAATATTTCAGAGATAACATGCTCTGTATCGGGGGGTGTGCACTGCCAAGCCTCACATCAGATATCATCCATACATAGGTGCCCACGGACCATGATAAGTTGGACTGGGAAGACCTGGTCCCAGGCAGCTGCCAGACAAGCTCCACATTCACACACATTCACCTGGGGCCAGTGGACCACTGGGTGCTGGCCACAGGCAGGCTGCTTCCCTTAACCCCTTCCCAGAGTGAGTCAGGCCAGGCTCCTGGCAGCACCTGATGTTGTGGCTCCAGACCATTCTCCCTACTGCAAGACAACTGCTCTTCTGTGATGCTACCTAGTCAATGGTGCCTGAGATTTGGGGAGTGGGACTTCTGGACAACTGGGATGAGGAGCTGCCTGTGACCCTTTCCTCGCCTCAACAGGCCTCTCAGGGGAGGTGAACTGGGGCCAGCCCCCTGCTACACTGCTAATGCACCCTGAGTGTGTGCCTGCTGCTCCTGTCCCAGGCAGTGTGCAATGAGCTGTTTGTGGGCTAAGGGGTGCCTAACCCATTATGTCCTGCTACTGCTCATCCTCATGGTGTCCTGGGCTCACCTGCACTCCTGGTTTGGGACCCTGAGTTATAATGGCATGTGGTACAAGCCCAGGCTGCCTCGCAACATCTGTCGCTGAATGAAGGGCTACCTGTGGTGTGCTACATGTCCCTTCCTCCCACTGCTGAGGAGAAAATCACCACTGGCATCAACTCATTCCTTGGAATGTGAAAGACCCATGCCCACCTACCTGCAAAGTCACAGATTTCATAGTTTCATAATTGCATAGTAGCTAGGGTCAGGAGGGACCTGTGCAGATCATCTAGCCTGACCCCCTGCCACAGGCAGGAATGAATGTTGGGTTCATAAGACCCCAGACAGGTGAACATCCAACCTGCTCTTGAATTTGCCCAAGGTAGGGGTGAGGACCACTTCCCTGGGAAGTTGGTTCCAGATTTTAGCCACCCTAACTGTAAAAATATTGCCTTCTGATCTCTAACCTAAACCAGCTTATTACCATCAACTTATTACCATTGTTTCACACCACCTTGGGCGGTGCTGGGGAGAAAAGGGCTCTACCTATTTGCCGTTGATCTCCCCTGATGAGTTTGTAGGCAGCCACCAGGTCCTCCCTCAGCCTCCTCTTGTTGAGGATGAACAGGTTCAGGTCCCTCAGTCTCTTCTCATATGGCCTGCCCTGCTTTCCTCTCACCATGCGGGTGGCCCTCCTCTGAACCCTCTCCAGGCTGGCCACATCCTCTTTAAAGTGCAGCACCCAGAACTGGATGCACTACTCCAATTGTGGCCTGACCAAAGTCACATAGAGGGGTAGTATCACCTCTCTGGAACAGCTTGAGATACATCTTTGGATGCATAGTTTCATAGTAAGTAGGGTCGGAAGGGACCTGAGCAGATCATCAAGTCCAACCCCCTGCCATGGCAGGAAAGA
>NW_017729032.1:81743202-81764010 GCF_001723915.1 Gavialis gangeticus
ATCAATAGTGACTCCAAGATCATTTTCTGCCTCTGTACTGACGAGAAGGAAGTTCCCCAGCCTGTAGGTATGGTGCTGGTTCTTCCTCCCCAGGTGCAGCACCTTGCACTTGTCAGTGTTGAATCCCATCCTATTCTCATCCGCCCACCCCTGTACTCTGTCTAGGTCTTATTGTAGCCTATTCCTTCCTTCTAGCGTGCCTGCATCCCCCCACATCTTAGTGTCCTCAGCAAATTTGAACAGGGTGCTTTTTACCCCCTCGTCCAAGTCAATGATGAAGATGTTGAACAGTGTGGGCCCGAGGACTGAGCCCTGCGGAACCCCACTGCTTACATACCTCAGGTCGAAAATGACCCATCCACCTTTCATGACAAGGTATGGCCCACCTTGCTGGCTGCGGTCTGGCATTGGCAGCTCATGTTCATCTTAAAGTCAATAATGACTCCAAGATCCTGTTCTGCCTCTGTGCTTTCAAGAGGTGAACTCCCCATCCTGTATGGATGCTGTGGATTTCTTCTCCCAAGGTGCAGCACCCTGCATTTACCTATGTTGAACCCCAGACTATTCTCATCTGCCCACTTTTGTAGTCTATCTAAATCTATTTTCAGCCTCTCTCTCTCTTCAAGTGTGTCCACCTTGCCACACATCTTAGTGTCATGAGCAAACTTGGACAGCATGCTTTCCACCCCCTCATCCAAGTCGCTAATGAAAATGTTAAACAGTGTGGGCCCAAGGACTGAGCCCTGGGGTACCCCACTGCTCACATCTCTTAGTGTGCCTAATCAGCCAATTTTTTACCCATCCAACTGTGTAGGCATCAATGACACAGTTGCTTAATTTATTGATGAGGAGGGGTTGAGAGACAGTGCCAAAGGCCTTCTTAAAGTCTAGAAAGACTATGTCCACAGAGACACCATCATCCAAGGATTTAGTTACTTGGTCATAAAAGACAATCAGGTTGGTCAGGCAGGACCTGCCTTTGATGAACCAATGCTGATTACCCCTGAGCATGATCTCCCCTACTGGTCCCCCACATATGTGCTCCTTGATGATTCTCTCCAAGATCTTTCTGAGCACTGAGGTGAGGCTTACAGGCTAATGGTTACTTGGGTCCTCCTTCCTCACTTTCTTGAAAATTGGGACCACATTAACCAGTTTCCAATCCCCCAGCACCTGGCTTGATGATCATCAATGCTTATATAGTCTGGCCAAGGGCTCCATGATGACCCCTGCCAGCTCCCTCAACACCCTTGAGTGGACGGCATCTGGATCTGCATATTTAAAAATGTCTAACCCTTGCAGAAGATCCCTAACTACATCTGCACTGACTAAAAGCCTGACAGAGCTATCCCTGAGATTGTCCGTACCTCTGGTAGGTGGGATGTCTTGGTCCCTGTTTAAGAAAATAGAGCCAAAGAAACGGTTAAAAATATCAGTTTTCTTGTCTGGCATAGCCACAAGATTATCGTTTGCATCTTGCAGGGGCCCTACATTGCCTGGTGCCCTCTTCTTGCTCCCAATGTACTTGAAAAAGGACTTTTTGTTGTCCTTAATCCTGGACGCTAGCCTGAGTTCCATCTCTACCTTGGCCTTCCTAATAGCCCTCCTACACTCACTGGTTGAGGAGGAGTACTCCTCCTTGGTGATAGCTCCTCCCTTCCACTGGTTGTACACCCCCCTTTTAGTCCTCAGGCATTGCTGAATGCCTTTGCTGAGCCAAGGAGGTTTCTGAGCACTCTTACCCCGCCTTGCTTCTCTCAGGGACTCTTATCCTTTGGGCCTGGAGGATCACTCCCTTAAGGTACAACCATCCCTCATGGACTCCCATCCCCTTTACCTTGTGGGCCCTCAGTGCCTCCCCCACTAGTCTCCTAAGTTCATTGAAGTTGGCCCTTCTGAAGTCAAGGGCTTTAGCCATGGTGTGAGCCCTTGACACCTTGAGTTGGATAATGAAATCTAGCAGGTGATGATCGCTATTGCCTGGGTAGTCAATGACCTGCAGTCCCCTCACCAGGTCATCCCCAGTGCCCAGGACCAGGTCCAGCAAGGCGTTACCCATAGTGGGGCTGTGCACTTCCTGGATTGCTCAATAAACGTTGCTCAATAAAGTTTTGTATTGTCTCCCACCTCCTTGTGTGCTCTGTTTGTGTGTGTCGGGGGGGAAAGCCTACAGCCAGGGGAGTGCATGTAGGCTAGGCAGGGAGAGGGGGCAGGGGGCAGGGAAGGAGTGGGGGCTGGGGCAGGGAGGGCTCTCCCCCTAGTCCATGCCTTACAATGTGGCTGGGGCTGGTGAGGCTGGTGGCTTGGCACAGTCCTCCCAGCTGGCAGTGGCATGTGGCTGTGCTTGGTGCCCTTCACCCATGGGGCAGACCATTCAGGCACCCAGCTGTCCCCTGCCCTCCCCCCCCCAGGAGGAGCTGGTGATGCTGGTGGCTGGAAGTGCCATGGCTGGTTGCACCTCATGTCTGGGCTGGGGGCTGCCCAGCTGGTAAGGCAGGTGCTAGCCAGGATTCCCCAAGTTGTTGATGGAACCAAGGAAGTGGGTAGGATGGGGCACTGCACACCCAAGGGCACCTCCTCTGATGGGTCCTTTTTCTTGTGTCACCGGAGGTGCCAGGCCAGGGTGGGGGCTGTGGCAGTCTACCCACACTGATGTAAACCACATGGCTGTTTCCTGGGTCCAGGGCACCAGAATATTGGTCAGTTGCTCCATAAAGGGCATGGTCTTGAGGGCACAGTTGGACCAATGATTGTGGCTAGTCACAGCAACCCACTGTGGCTGTAGGGTCTTGACTTTTATGCAGCACTGTTGTGCTGACTGGTTGTGCCCACACTCCCACATCCAGCCTGACAGGGCCTCATAAATGTGGATGTTGGAGTCCCCATCCTGCTCAAACTGGTGCAGGACCTCTGCCTCTCCCCACAGTGCCATGAGGTCATGAGTGTCCTCCTGGCTCCAGCTGAGGCCGTGGGTGGAGGGCATAAGCATGTGGACATGTGTAGTCCTGGGCCTGGATGTGGAGGACAATGCTATGCTGGGTCCCATGCTGGCTCTCAGCACCCTCACACTGTTGTCCCAGTGTTGGCAGCCCTGGGCAGCTGCCAGGAGTTCTGAGTCTATGGCACAGAACTGGCAGTCACACAGTATAGGCTATGCCCTGCATCACCTGCAGGTGCAAGGCAGGCTGCTGGTGGCATGCTGCAAGCAGGTGGTGCTGGCCCTGCTGCCCAGAATCTGCCTGCAGGTTGCCCTGGGGGATGGCAGACATGGGCAGGGGCTGCAGCAGCCTTCAGCACCCTGCTGGTCCTGATGGCACTGCTCTGAAAGCCACATAATTATGAAATACCAGGCAGAAGCTCAAGGTTGCAGCCAGGCAAGCACAGCTCAGCTGTGGCCTGCCCAGGGGGACACACAGGGCCTGCAGTGCCCTCAGGCTGCCTGTGGTGTGTGCCCCAGGGCACAAAATGTCTGTAGGAATTTATAACCTGAAAACAGGGACTGCCTTGAAAGACAGCCTAGCCCTAGAGCAGGAAAGGCTTCTATCCTGCCCTCCTGGGCCTGGCCTCAGACAGGTCCCCTATTGGCTGAGCAGACCTGGAAGCAAACTTGCTCCTGGGTTGCATCCACTTATGTGTTACTGTGCATTAACTTCTCCTGCTTAAAGTAGCAAATTTATGTGCAATTTAGGGTTTTTACTGTTCAGTAAGCATGAGCATGTGTAGATGTGCATGCTTACTGTGCAATAAACTGCACTGATGCACAGTAATGCATCTCATGTAGATGCATCCATTTAGACTAGAAGCCATTCCCAAAATATCTAGATCCCTCTGTTCACATACCCTCCATTATTCACTTTTTATTCCTTACATTTTCTTATCTACCTAAGAAGTATTAAGAGGGGGAAAATGTTATAGAGCTAACAAAAATGAAATAGTTTAGCAACTGCCAAACTAAATGGTATTTATCCCAGCTAAGGATGGAGACATTTGATGGTTGCTATTTAAAAAAAAAATAGAAAGAAGACTTAATAAACCTGAAAGACTGGGCTACAATAGCATTTGACTTTCATGTTACTGTTTCAAATAAAAGATACCTACCGAGGTCAATAGTGAATTATGAACTTATATATATGTTTGGTTGGGTAAGTGTACTGAATTTCCATAGCTTGTTGGAACAATTTTGACTGAATTTTTTCCATTTCCAGTTTTCTGTCAAAATCAAAATGCTTTGTGAAATTATGTCTATTTTACCATCATTTTATTTAAGAGAATAAAAAGGGAGCCTACAACTGGAATGGTTTCAGTTACTCTGCTCAAAATAGCCTCTTTTTTGAAGTTTTATTTATATTATGCATTACAATATAAATTTAAAAACATAAAATTAAAATAAAAGTTTTGATGAAACCTATCAATATCAGTCTAGCTGGATGGATCTTTTTTTCAAAATATTTTGTTTGAATATTGAAATTACATCTACAACACCTTATCCTCAGGTAAGATCTGTTATAAAGGATGGAAGAATGCATTGGGACTTGCATGTACCCCTCTGGATTACAGGTAAATTCAATAATAACAATATTTAAAAATAAATACTTTATTTTGAGCATAGTTAGGGTTTTCTAGAATAGTAATTCTGGATCAAATGCAGATCTTGACAAGAACAGGAATTAATACTCATAGATTATCATTCCTTCTTTACATTATATTTTATCTTTTTAGTAGAAACAAATCATAGACATTGATACTAATTATTATAAACGTCTTCAAGTTACTAAAAATTCTGTTCTATTGAAGTCTATAAAATTAATTTGCAGAATACAGATGTACAAACATTGATGTTGAGTCTATTTCCTTCATCATTAACTGCAATCACAGTAATTTCAGAAATACCCCAGCATATATGAATCCAGTTTGTTAGTACTGGAGCAGCAGGGAATTATTACTATCTATAACTTATTTAAAAATGGGGAAATTTTTACAGTGACATTAACTCAAACTTCCTCTGGTACCTCCAAATTGCCAGCATATAGTATCAATATCTACTGTTTTAATAAAGGATTTTTTGGATGGCCCTTCATAGAAAGAGAGAAAATCTCCTGCAGAAACCTTAGGACTTATTTTTTTCAGTTAAACTAAAATGTACATGTAACAAGGTGGCACCAGGGCACCCACAAAAAAAAATTTGCCACTACCCTGTTTGGGACCATCTGCCTTGTACTCACCTACCATACTTTGTTGTCTCAATATATGTTTAGACTGTGGGAGGCTACCCTCATCTTGATGGTGCACACTATTCTCATGGCCCCAGCCTTATGGGCTCTGACCTCCCCTATACCATGCCCTGTGCTTCGCAGGTAGCATTACAACAATCACTTCCGGTTTCTGTCAATTCCATACCATCTCTAAGCTGGGCTGCACTCCAGCTCAGGCCCAAGTGAACCACACTTAGTTGTTATGCTGAGTTACATTTTTGTCATGCCGGGTATGCAACATCCAGTATGTTCTGCTGTCATAGCTGAGTCCAACCCTGTCCCATCCAGGATCCTCCACTCTGTCCTAGCTGGTCCTGACCCCTATCGGGCCCCCTAACCACTCAAGTCTTCTTCCACTGGGCTTTGCTCTTTAGCTCTAACCCCTTTGCTCCATTCTCACTTATCTGTAGACCTGCTTCCCTTCTCAGTGGCCTGACTCTGCCTGCTTAGGCCCTCTCTCCACCCATAGTGGCTCCAACCCATAGTGGCCAGGTTCTGCCCACTTAGGCCTCCTTACTCCTCTCTGGGGCCTCTGGGCCCTCCAGGCCCAGATGATCTCTCCTTGGTCCCCTGCTTTGCTTTCAGGGTGTGTTCCCTTCGCCTTTTCCCTTCACAGGGTAACCCACAAGGCAGTAAGGGCTGAGGCTTTCCAGCTCCCCATCCTCACCTTTCACTGGGGAGGTACTTCTCTAGGTCTTATGTGGAAGCATACCCTTCTCCCTTAAAATGGTGTTCACCAGCTCTCAAATCCTAGCTCCATTTTGTACTCTTACCATCCCAAATCCTATCTTGGGCCCTCTTTCCTTAGCACCACTACTCAGGTGACACCCCAAGTCATTGTCACGCAGGCTCCGATGACCCTAGCCTTCACCTCTCTGCAGTTGTCCCACTACGCTGAGACCATTTGGCCTTCCTGAGGCCCTGGGCCTGTTAACAGGTCAGTTGTTCCAGGCTGTCCATAGCACTGGCCACCCCTTTCAGTGGGCCTCAGTCACTTCGGCCTTTCACTGGGCCATGGGCCCTGGCCCCATTAGATCAGTCAAGGTTTCCAATGCCAGCACACATGGCCATCTGCCATATTTCCTTCTGGTTCCTCGCCTCTGAGCCTCCTCACATTACTCACCCTCTGCTGAGCTTACAACCCCACCATGCTCTTCTCCTCTCTACTCCTTGGGTGCCCTGTGAATGGGTCCTGCAACTCCTGTTCCCTGGCCCTAACCTTCAGGGTCCACTTGGTCTACTTCTATGGCCTGCTGCCCTAAACAAGCTCTTGGACACTGATCTTTCCCTTTACCCAAACTATGCCTCTGGGTCTCCTAGTCTTCTTTGGGGCCCTGATCACCTGACCCCTTGCTCATGACAGCTTTGGCTGGGAGAAAGACCCCCACTCGGGAACCCTAGGAACCTCCACCTCCCCAGTAGTTTCTACCCTGTCCTCCAATGGTATGGATAGCCTTCTGGAGCTGCTGTGTTCTCCTCCCCCATGAGTGCTGCTTTCTCTGCTTCTCTGCTGTATCAGCCATCTTACAGCACTCAGCCTGGGCTTATGCCCTGACTAAGCCCAGGCTCAGTCATCCAAGCACCCCTTCAGCAGTCACATAAGGTCTCCTGATTTGCCCAAGCCTCTTAGCCTGCTGACTCTCCTAATGGGGGTCAGCCTCACCTGCCAGGGCTTCCGCACCCTAGCTGGCTCTTTTAAAATGACAGGCACGTCCAGCGCCCTGTCACAGTACACAGTACTGAAAATAAGGAACTTGTGTTCAAATTGTAGTTGATTCCTTGTCATAAAGGAATGGGATACTATTAGGGAATGCAAACCTAATCAATCATCCAGTAAAATCATCACATTGGTCATTATTAATTGCCCAATTATGACTAATGTACTAGTGCATGCCTCAGGGGATAAGAAACATAAGGGGAGAAGGGAGTTCTTGTTTTGGTCTTATATGATAGGCATGCTCCCTTATTATTTAAAGCAAGCAGATCTGAGACACCAAGCAATGTAGTTTGTTTGGGACCCAAAATTGCAAGGCCTACAGCCTGCATCATAGGTGACTGGTAGGTGGGGTATGGGGATGTATGTCCCCCCGATGGGGCCTGGTGCCCCCCTGACAGCCAACACCGATGCTGTCAGTAGGGCTGGTGCCCCCCTTACAGGGTCACCCCCCCCTCCCCCCAAGATTCAGGAGGCACCAGTCACTCACAGCCTAGAGAAGGCTTTGCTCCCTTTGTCTCTCCACACTCATGACATTCCTTTTACAGGGGATTAGGGTCTCAGCATGGAGTGAAGCTGCAGAAAATAAGTAATGCACATGGAACTTTAAACAGAAAGAAAAGAAAAGGAACCTGAGATGGTGTAGGCAAAACTATGACTGAGACATTAATTCTGAAACGACTGAAGAAATTATTGCCATTGACCTCTAGCTATCATAAAGCAGCTTACACTTAATATCATGTATTATGGGCATAGAAACAATGAACCTCACATGCTCTTTGATAGTCCCAATAGCCACAGGAATCCTTCTGGCTGAAGGTCCAGCAGTATTGTATGAACATTCCTATAATTCATAAAATAACTAAGGAACTCTCCTTGGATATGTGCCTGTCTTTTAAGCTGTAAGTTGTCATTTTGGGAAAGCAAGATTACAGAAAAGGCTGGCTCAGTTACTTTACCTGGCCAGAAAAATCACTGGAAGAAAATGCTAAGCCCAGTCATTGCAGAAGCTGTTCTAAAACAAATGGAAGCTATTTGGAAATGGAGAAATATGATGGCATAACCAGCTGAGCTGGTACCTCAGACAAACCCTGTGAGAGATCAGGGTGGGGAGGGTATGTTGTTCTAAAGCAGGGACCCATGCAGGTGCTGAAAGTGGCAGGGTGGGTGGGGCGGGGACACGACAGCCTTATCAACACCAGGAACTTCTGAACAGTCCTGGCTGAGCTGCTACCACTGTGTGCTCAGCCCTTCCTTGCTCTGTTGCTCTTAAAGCAACAGCAGAGGGAAGTGTTTTGAAGTTTCTTGTCCAGCAATGCTGCAGGGGCACAGACTTTGTGCAGGTCGGGGGAAATTCTGCTGGCACCTGGGGCTGGTGCCCCTCTCACCTCTAATCCTCTCTAACCCCTGGTTATGCTACTGGAGAAATGTATACATGGAGTTCACTTGTACCTTCTGTTACTATCTAATTTAAGCCTTTGTGCCTCAAAACAGTCTCAGTGGGCATGTCTACATGAGATGCTTAATATGCAACAGTGCATCACAGTACAGACAGTGCTAATATGGTCCTGCATGGTATTACTAGGCTACTGCACAGTAAGGTCACTAACAAGTAACTCTAGTTACTGTGCATTTAGTTAGTACTTCATTATGCAAGTATGAAATTAAATGCACAGTAATTACTGCACATAAATGAACATGTAGACATGCCCAGTAACAGATATTATTTATGATTGTACAACAGGGGTTTTCAACAGAAACTATTACATACACACACATCTCCTCTTTTCATAGTATACAAATCATGTATTTTGTAGACCTTCTAACAAATTAATATGGATTTGTAATATATTCTTTTAAAATGATAAAAAGCTCTCTGTGCTGTCACATTCACATTGAAAAAATAATCTTAGGTACTTTACAAAATATAGAGACACTCTGTAAGTCCTTGAATATTCACACCTGTTCCAGTGATTATCACTACTACATCAAGATATTAGCCATTCCTGTGTTGCTAATACAATCAAGAATATCTGGTGAGACAGGTCTTGAATATTTTCCTTGTTTGCAAAAATATTCCTTTTCTCCTGGCAGAGAGGTTTCTGTGCATCATGCTATGCTGCAGAGAGAACAAAGGCTTTTACGAATTCTTTCTGAAAAAAAGCCACAGCAATTTTATCTTCCAAACTTTGAAATAAATATTCAGATGTAATTTTTCACAGGTAGATAATTAATTACCACAGATTAAACATGTTAGTAGAGAATGAATGCAAAATTATAGCGGTGCAGCATTTGGTATGCAAAATTCTACAGGGACTACTTTTAAATATTACATAGATGTTTTCAAATCAGGCACATCCAAATGATTCTAATTTATAAAATTCTCTTAAACTTAACAGCTGCATCATTTTTGGAATGAGTCTCCCTGCACTCATCAGTCTGAATAAAATATTCAGATGACCATCCATTATCTTGAACAGAAACCTGGCAGGTCCCATTTTTACCAAGCAAGGGAGGTAAGGAGTGAAAAAAAAGTTGTGTGATTAGGAATAAGCAGCAACTCCAAAGTAACATTGCTTCAGAGCCACAACTCTATTTTTTTTAATGAGGCTTTATCATGTTTTTTAAATATTCATCCAATCCTAAATTTAAGAAGTTATTTTTGGAGACTCCAGGAGTCTGAAAGAAGCCTGATTTTTAGAATAGGCACCTCCCACCCTCCCTTGGAAAATTAGCTTTTAATCTGCCTCATATTGTACACCCCACAAATGAGCCACCTGAATCACTATCTGTTTCTGAAAATTTAGACTCCAACTTCTTTCTTTGTCCATTGTACAATGTATTGACATATTTACTCACATTCCACACACATTTCCCCCCCAAAACTGCCATTTAAAATTGGGGTATGTGTTTTAAGTGAGGAACAGGTTCCTGTGCTGGAAAGGAGGCATGAAGATGCCGAAATTGCCAGGATTGGTACTGCCATACTTGGTTCCCAGCCTCATGTAGAAGGGCTAAAAGCCACTACTCTATGTCACTCACTCTCTCCTTGCAGCTCCACAGCGAAAGCTTTAAGCTGGCCACAGTGCAAACAATGATGCTAGCCTTATGTCAGGATGATTTCTCTTTCTTGTGTGTAGACAAAAGGCCAAGGATGAGATCCACAAAGACGAGAACTCAAGTTACAGTGTTTAACTTGTATACGTCTTTTCTGCCTCCTGACTTAGGGGCACCCCCATCCTTTTGTGAAGCTAGCTTCAAATACCAGTTGTCAAAGGGATCATCTGATGTTTTGCCTTGGTGGTTCCTAGTCAGACTCCATCACTATCAGGGATGCTGGTGCTGGTTTTCTCTGATAAAAAAATAATCATCAATTTTTAGATTAAAAAAAGTATTCCCAAATCCACATTTTCCGATGATTAAAATGAAACACCACTATATATGTGTATATTTGTGGCATTTCATTTTAATCATGGAAAAATAATTATGTAGTGGTATATAGCGATGCTCAATCTTCAGTCCTTAGGCCAAATCTGGCCACGGGGCCCCCCCATGCATCTGGGAATTTGGCAGTAGGCAAGTAGTGGTAATTAACACAGACATTGCTCCCCCACCACCAAATTTCCAATCCTTGAATGCTATATAATATATATATATATATAGAGAGAGAGAGAGAGAGAGAGAGAGAGAGAGAGAGGTGTTTCTTTTTAATCATGGGAAAATGAGGATTTTGAGAGAATCCCCAATTTTTGGTTTAAAATAAAATTATCAGAGAAAACTAGAATAACCCTGCTCATCACATTCTTTTCCTCATCCATAGACATATTTTTGTCATCACAGAAACATAGCTCTGAGGAACTATGGAAATCAGAGGAGTCTAGATAGAAATCATTTGTACAGATAAGATCTCCCATCTGATGGATATGAAAAGACACTCTGACATGGTAAGGGGTTTGTCTTGTGTAGACTCATGCTGTGAAAATGTTCTCTCTGTCTCAAGATGATCTTTCTGTAGTTCCATTTTGGGAGTGCAGGCTTTGACAAGCTGGCAACCTACACTTTTGTATAACTGATCAGAAAACTAGTATAAATGAAGTGAACATAATTTCTCTCCCTACTGGAACCCACATGTTCTGACAAAATCTGGAAACTCAAAAACACTGACCAGCATTCTGGCATCTTAAGGTAAAAGCAGTGGGATAATCAAATTGGACATGGAAAATCAGTGTAAAGGCCTCCCTCCTTTATTCCATTTAAGCTGGGGCCAGAAATAATCATGCTTTTAGGGTAGAATCCTATTTCATTTTACATGACTGCATAACTGCCATTGTTGTCACTTCCACAATTTACAATCCTAGTCCACATGCAGTATGGTAGTAGTATAATGCAGGATAGCTGTGGAGGGGGGACAACCCAGCCAGCATAATCAGACACTGCCTTTGCAGGGAGGCACAGACATAGCTGCCACCACAGCTGGTAACTAGCTGCACTGTTGCTGCTGGAAGTTTCATAGTTTCATAGATTTAGGGTCGGAAGGGACCTAGTAGATCTTCTAGCCCGACCCCCCGCCAGGGCGGGAGAACAACAAAACCCCAAAACAAGAAACGGGACTCAAATGAGTCCAGCCAGGTAGGCATCCAGCCTCTTCTTAAAGACCCCCAGGGTAGGGGCCAGCACCACTTCCCTTGGAAGTTGGTTCCAGCTCCTAGCTGCCCTAACTGTGAAGTAGTTTTTGCGGATGTCCAATCTATACCATCCTTTTGGAGCATGGGGGCACTGGTACATAAAGCTCTGTGGTGCTTTAATTAGAGCGGCTCTTGGAGCTGCTCTAATTAAAGCATCCCCCCCCCACCCTTCACTGCCATAGCACGTGTAAAAGTGCTCCTGTTTTCTCAGTAAATACCTTTGCTATTAGGATGTTGGGCTAATAAATTAGAAGGCATGTCTTCTCCTTCCTTCTTGTCATGTTTTTTCCTAAGTTATAGTTTTGGGATTTGCACTTGAAGCCAGCCAGGGTGCAACTTACTACACATGTTCATGAGTAAAGTAGGTGCCTACAGGTCCACAGTGCAGTTATAACAGGGCAGCTCCATGTCTTAGGCATCTTCAGCACACAGGGTAGTGCTGGCTACTTCACTTTGCCCATCATTGAAAAGCAGCCACCTCTGCGATGCAATGCAGCTGCTGTTTAATAGCATACAACAGTTTAAGGCAGGAAATCATGGTAAGAAATATAGGGAGGAAACCATTTTACATGTCCTCTGGGGAAGACCATTTGGCTTCTCTTTATTTTTACAAATAAAATATATAATATATATGGTTTAGTATTTCAAGAATCTTTTCTCCCAAATAATGTTGTGAGAATAAGTTGCTCAGCGCACCGAAAGGGGGAGGTGAGACCAATTCGGGAACAGACCAAAGCGGTGCACTCACGGACCAAAGCGGTGCATTCACAGATTGCTAAGCCTTAGAGCAGGAGTCGGCAACCCCTGGCATGCATGCCGAGCATGGCACACAATGCCATTTTGCTTGGCATGCTGTGGCCAGCCCTGGCTCTGGGAAGCTGCTGCCAGCGACGGAGCCCGGGCTGCTGTGAGCAGGGCTTGTAGCATCCCAGCTGCCTCCTGGGAGCAGCCCAGGATCCCAGCTGGCAGCAGCTGCTTGCTGCAGCTGCCCAGAGCCTGGGATAGCTACAAACAGCTGTGCCAGGCTCATCACCCCTGTGCCGGGAGCAGGGGAGAGACTGGGGCTGCGCTGCCTCAGACCCCGCCCCCACCACCCGCTCCGAGGCACGCCTGCATGCACCAGTGTGGAGATGGTGCCAGAGCCCAGCACAGCTGTTTGGAGCCTCCTGGCTGCAGCCGCCCTGGCTCTGGGGAGCTGCTGCCAGCCAGGATCCCAGGCTGCTCCTAGCAGGCAGCTGGGATGCTGCAAGCCCTGCTCGCAGCAGCCTGGGCTCCAGCAGCTACCCAGAGCTGGGGTAGCTGCTGGCAGCCACAGATCCTGGGCTGGGGGGCAGGGAGCAGTAGGGCTTGGGGGAAGGGGCACTAGGTGGGGGGCAGAGGCTTTGGGTGGGGGGCAAGGGGCACAAGCAGGGCATCCTGCCATGGACCCCTTGCTCTCATTTTATTTTTCTGCCATGCCGCACTCTGGCACCTTCCAAGGTAGGCATTATGGTGTTTCTTGGCACGCCAGTCAAAAAATGTTGCCTACCCTTGCCTTAGAGGGAACATTGCTTACAGACCAGGTATGACTGCAGACTCATCCTGTACCACTCATCCAGCCCATACAGCCAGAAGGTTGGGCACCTCTGTATTAGATTAAAGCATGGAAGGATCACCCTATTATTTTTTGTCAGGTCACAATTTCAAGACATACACTTACAGAGCTGTGTACATGCCTGGCCAGAGCACAGTCACAGTAGCTGTATTGATGTTTTTACATTCACACTATATCTGCAGTAGGGCAGTGCGAAGCTTTAGTACCCGACTTGATCTAGAGGAGATTCGTTTTGATTTGGAGGAGATTCAAATCAAATGTCCTCCAAATTCGGAGTTTGGGGGTCGAATCTCCGAATCTGAATGGAATCAGGAGACCCATTAAAAGGTCTTAATTGAAGCTTCTGAACTGATTTGGAGATTCAGGTGGTTCCTGCTCATGGCCTCAGGGAGCTGGACCTGGGCTCCTTACCAGTAAGTAGGGGATGGCGGGGCTGGAGGACGGGACCTGCTGCCCCAAACTGCACAGGGGGGCTCTGCCACGAGCCCCCAGAGGCTCTGATTGCTGCTGCTGCAGCTGGTGAGTGTGGGGGCTGGCAGCCCCCTTAGAAATTAGGGTTTAAGGCTATCACTAAAATGTTGGCCTTGCATTATGAAATAGTAAAAGTGGTCACATTGGCCACAGTGGTGGCTACAGCCTACCCATGGTCTGTAGAGGGAACCATATGTAGGCCCTGTCTAGGTCCATCTGTGACTGGCACTCACCCTACCTCCATTTGCTTTCCTCAGTTGCCTCTTTTTCTTTCTCCATGGACAGCTCCTAAACCTGCTTGGGCATATCTCCTTAGGCAGAAGAATTACACATTGTCATGGCGACCTGCCAAAAAAATCCTGTTCACCTTTTTGGGGATTGTATTGTGATATGAATGTGTGGAGGCATCATCAAAACAAATGTTGAGACAGTCTTCCCAATGGAGGTGGTGTACATATGTGTATGGCTGCAGCATTCTTAACAACTTTCTTGCGATGTATCAAGGATGAGTTGCTAAGTAAGAGCTATGTGGCTACCTACAAAGAAATAAAAGAACAGTTGTGAGAGCAGGTCCCAGGCCTTTCCAGCCCAGAACCTGCTGTAGGCTGACCTGACAAATCTTCAGCACAGGAAGGCATCTAGCCATGGGGCACGGGCTTCTGTTTCAGGGGACTGAAACGGGGAGCTTCTTACTCAGTAACGCCCCCCTCCCCCCCACCCCCAAAAAAACCTTTCCATGAAATAAGTGAGTGATGTAAGTATATTTCTATTGCAGAAACAAACAAAGAGACTAACAAAAATAACTCCACCAGTTGGGATATGAAAGGAAAAGTACTGTATTTACTTCAAGTATTAGGAAAGTTTCTTCTCTTGCTTTGACTACTTTATTTACTTGTGTGCTTTTTGGATGTTCTTAGCTCTGATTTCCAACTGGTAGCAGGTCCTTCCAGTTGTGGACTGGAGGCAAAAACAAAATAGGCTTAAACTTAGATTCAATAATAGTAAAGTGGTACTTATGCCCCAGTTACATAACTACTTGGTGAAACAGGATTCCACCTTATATTTTTCTATAATACCAGGTATATTATAGAAAGCCCTAGAAAAAAATGTCTCAAATTTTGTGTTTTTGCAAGCATTATTTTTGAAAACAAACTCATTTTGCAGCTATAGCCAGTGATTATACCAGTGCAAACCAAAATAACTTTATTTGTAGTTCTAGTCTTCAAGTAATCATTTGTCACCTTATCTTTGAAAACGTGATCAGACTTTTATTTGCTTGCTTTTATTGTACCCCCCATGCAAAAAAACCCTGCAAAACTATTTTTCCTAAGCAATTACTACATGGGTAATTGTTCAAAAACAGGATTTCTCATGCATAATGCTGTTTATAAACCTTGGTCTGTATTGTGGATATCAAAGAGACATAAGTAGGGAACTGTTTTACATGTGGATTTAAAAAAACAGAGAGAGAGAAAAAAGAAAATCAACAAACAACCTCACGTTATCGCAAATAAGTGAATGTATTTTGATAAAATGCATATTCTACTAAAATGAGAAAGAAAAATAAACACTTTCATTAATTTACATCAGTGAAACTTTTAAATCATTAGGAAATCAAATAAAGTATTTGATTTTCTTAAGGCAGAATCCTGTTTCACTTTGTGAATGAGCAAAGTGTAGCCTGTGACCAATTCTGACTTATCTAACTAAAGGTATTCTATTATCCACTTTGGGAAGCATATGTGCCTCCACTATAGGAAGAAGTTTACCCTTCACAAATGCACAGGCATCTCTGTGTTCCTGTAATAGTGGCATTTATGATCAGAATTGTTCACAAACAGCACTTCGGTTGTTTTCTAGGTGAAATAGAATCGTGTCCCTACTGCTCTTTCCATATAGCTGGTATATTTAAAAGTGCTGATGATACAAAAATACTTAAGATACTTTAATGTTGCCTACTATTTTAGCATAGCTAAGTGATGCAATGACATCATGTAAAATTTTTAGCCTTAAAAGAATGTCATAATTAAAGTGCACATGTTGCTTTGTGTGACTATTTCTTGAAATGGGCACTTGGGCACTGTGTTGAATTCTGGTTCTGACACTACAAACACTCGGTATGTGTTTAACAATTACACAGCTGTAGTATGTACATTTTATGATAGAGTTCAGCAAATATTAGACTGCAAGAGGCTTCATCTGTGGGCATCAAAAGAACAATGATTAAGCTAACAGCAGTTCCAAAAAGCATACACAGTTTACACAGCTTTGTTTTTTCTCCTATTCAGACACCAGAACAGTCCCAGAAAACAGATCCAGGTTGATATTTTCAACAAGTTAGTTTAACTCAATATTTTCTTTCCCGACCCACTTAGAGATCCAACCTCTTATTCAAGATTCTCCTGTCATTCTTTTCGTTTCCACTCCACATGGGGTTCCCTCTATTATATCTTTCAGTTTACTTTGATTTGTCTTGACACCACATTCTTCAAAGAATTTACAAAGATTTATCCACTGATGAGGCTATGCCAGTCTTTATGAAACTGTCTTGTGTGTCTCACGTAAGAGCAAGTTTTCCTATAAACATAGTGGACATGTCCAGAAGAGCGGGCACATGCCTCTTTCCCTGTCTCGAACCCCTTTGAGGCGGGGCGAGAGGCACATGCTGGAATGAAGAAATGTTGCAGCACGGGGAGAAAATTAGACCAAAGGGGTCAAACAACCCAGGGGAGGCCACCGAAGCCTCAGTCTGCTAGGGCATCTCTATGACTGGCCCTTTCCCCACTGCTAAAGCACACTGCCTGCCCATGCTGAGTAGGCAGTAACACAAGCTTCAGGGACCCAGACCCAGCTTTTGCCAGGTAAGCAGGGGGCTGGGGGGCTGGAGGAGTGGGAAGGGGACCTCAGGAGGCTGGAGACAGCAGGGGAATGAGCAGGGGGCTGGAGACAGCCCCAGAGGCATTCTCCTGCTGCCTCCAGCCTCCTGCTTCTTCCCCTACTTGTCTCTAGCCTCAGGAGAGCAGGGGACAGCAGGGGAAAGCCTCCGGGGCTGTCTCCAGCCCCCTGCACATTCCCATTCTGTCTCTAGCCTCCCAAGGACAGCTCCTTTCCAAAGTAGAAAGGATAGAGAAGAGTACCGCAAAGCATCATTTGAGGACAGGACAAAATGCCTAAAGAGATTAATTTGTTCAGTTAATCAAAATAAAATCAATAGATAGCTTTATTACTGTGTACAAATAGGCTCAATGGGAGAGAATACCAGGTACCAATGAGTTCTTAAACATAGCAGAGAAAGACATGACAAGAACCAGTAGCTGGAAGTTCAAGTAAAAAATGAAGCATAAATGTTTAAAAATGATGACAATTAACAACTGCCAAAATAGTTCATTTTCTGTCTTGTGAAGTTTTTAAATCAAGATGGGATGACTTTCTAGAAGATTTACTTTAGTCAAATACAAGTTATAGAACAAAATACAGAAAAATCTGGATGAAATTCTGTGACATAGGTTATAAGACTTTATTCTTAATGATATACAAAAATATGTCTAATCCACTGGCTTTTATTGTAGTGCTGTCTGTTCTGAAAGTTTCCTTTAAAAGAAGTGAAATAGTATTCCTGATTGATACATACATTTTTTTTGGAGTCAGTAGCTGGCCAGAACACCTTTTCTTAGGCAACAGGAGAGAGGAAAGACTTTTGTTTCATTCTAGGTAGCTTGGTAACCAATAACATTGAAGATCTGGCAGCAGGGTCTCCATGTTAGGCTACATAAGCCTACTTGTTCCCCAGGGTTCACTAGGACACAAGCATATTCACTGTCTGCTACATGAACTAGCTAGATTGAAACTAATTTGGTTGCACATAGTACATTGACACCAGCAATTGCAATTTGGATACAACCTGCTTATCAGTGACAGGTACCAGGCAAAAATATTGCTAATAACCAGGGATCCTGGTCATCTCTGATTTTTAAAAATCTCCAATTTTTGGATTTAAAAAAGTAATGCAATGTTTTTCTGTGGTTAAAATGAAATACCACTATTATATAGATTTTTTTCCCCATGATTAAAATGAAACAATGAAGGTCCTGAGGTCAAGTAACCCTGAGCTGCTGGCCAGGGCAGGTTTTTGTACTGCTGGGGCCAGGACAGGGCAGCTTTTTATATTGCTGGGGACAACACAGGTGCTGGCCCCAGGCTCTAGCTCCTGCTGGCTGCAGATCTGGGAGAAGCCAGGCAGGGTTATTTTGCCCCAACTGGGACAATTTGTTCCACAACAAAGTGCATGTTCTAGCACATGCACTGAGGCAAAAAGCCCCGGCTCAAATTTGCACTGCTTCTATTTGAGCTGCAGCAAGTGCATGTGCTTGCATGTGTGGACCCACCCAATGGGTGTATCTACATGAGATGCTTTATTGGGCAGTAGAGCTAATCACTCCAGCAGTAAGCAACTGCACCTACACATAATTGTCTTTAATCACAAGGAAATTTGCTACTTGTGGGGGTGGGAAATCCCCATGCAGAAGGGGGACTCACTGCTAACTGGCCCACCGGCTGGGACCTGCCCCTTCCCTGCAGCTCTTTCCAAGTTCCCTGCACCTGATCAAGGAGCCAAGGCCAGGAGCTCCCTGCTGCAGGGGCAGGGGGGTAATGTACCAGCCCCTACCAGAAGACAGCTGTCTCCTGACTTGGTGCTCCCTGTCAGCCCCTGGACTATCACTCAGGGGGAGCCTAGAGTTTCTCCTGGCTGCTGAAGGGTGTCGGTGAAGGGCCAGTGGGGCCAGGAGAAGATTGCTGCTATGAGCAGTAAATCTGCTCCTGAGACCCTGCACATGTAGACGTGTGCCTGGGAGCATTTACTTGTGAGTAGTTTACTCACGAGTAAACTGCTCCAAGATTAAATGCATGTATAGAGACACCTAGAGTGTCCAGGTACTATGACATTGCAGGAGACAGTCTAGGTGGATCTAGCAGGAACATTCTAGTGTGGTAGAAAAGGAACATGGCTACCCACAAGATCCTTTAAAGGTCAGTAAGAAGACTGTTAACCTTTTCACTGTAGATACATCTTTAAATAAGATTCTATACATAATAAAGATGTGTTTGCATGTCATAAGCCTCATCAAGATACTACAGTCTGAGTATCATTCTCCCTCACATTGATACAAGCAATAGGCATCTCTTTATCTTGCCAGACAGTAATGTTGCTCTGAGTAAGGTATCAGGAATATCTGCAAGTGTGGCTGGAGAGCCCAGTTCCTGAATGACAGTCCCTTCCACACTTATCACTTGTAAAGTTCATATCTAACAGTCCTGAATGTGGTGCAGGGCTCTTTCTGAGGTTTATTCTTTCTTCTGGATGTTGGGCTCTTCTTTCCTTAAAAGCCTCCATGCCATGCTTAATAGCTGTTTCCAAGCACTTCCATCCTCAACAGCCTTCTCCCAGTCATTTGTCTTTATGTTCTTTGGCTTCATGTATCTCTTGTAAACATATTTGAAATGGAGATAAGAACACCAATCAAAGCGGATAATGACTGAGAAGAGAATGGTTATTTGGAATATTGGCAAGTTCTAAGACCTCAATATAAGCAACTTTGTCGCACCAGGAAATTCCTAGAATGCAGCAAAGTAAACGTAAGTGGCAGCTGTTGAGGTGCTTGTATTGACTAGAGTATATAATCTAGGATTCACTGCTGGAAAAAGAGAGTTGATGATGCAAACATGATATAGTTTGATCTGTCTTGCATCATTAACACTCACTGATATATGTATGTAATTATACATACATACATACATATATACATACATATACACACACACATTTGTGTGAACATGTGTATATAGATGTATATAAATGCATACATGTATCAGTGAGTGTCTATACACACACACCCCTATGTATATATGTGTGTGTGTGGATTCATACATACCAAAATAGTTGAAATATATGTCCAATAACTGCATCTTTTCTAAACACTCATCCATTCATGAACATCTTCCATCATTCAAGAGAAATGATACCTGAATGAAATAATGTAAGGTAAATTTCTTACAAACTCATAAGACTTCAGAAAGGATTAACAATTTGCAGCTATGTTGAAGTGTAAAATCCCAGTGCAAGGCCCTGCAGGCTTTATAGCAGTAATTGTAACATATAGCATCTAAAGGTCAGTGTGTGTTTCATGCAAGTTCTTTGATGACAGCTGTCATTACAACTTCACTACAAAGAAAACTCTACTTGTGAAGGCACTCATGGGGAATAGCACGCACTTCTGCACTAACAGTTTGCTGCTGGTGCTATTTTTACATGTCAGCTCTGCTTACAAACAGACCAGTAAGCAAGATAAATGATGAGAATGTCTGAACTTGACTGACAGCTCCTTCTTTTACTTCAACTTAAAATTTGGCAATTTAATTATTCAGGCTCTGGGGGTCATTCATTATGAGCTGGGAAATGAAAGAAGTGGTTCCAAGATACATTTATATCAGAAAGCTGATTAATTACCTCAACAGAAACTTGTAAAATGTTGCCATATGTGAGCACATAGAATCAGAAAGAAATGCTTTGTAAGTTAATGGTTTGCTCCGGGTGGCATTTCAGTTGTGTTTCATATGACTAATAGGGGAATCTGACTCTAATTAAAACTCAGTTCCTGTTGTTCTTTTTGTTCTTTATTATTATTATGTGTACAGTGGAAGTGTTCAGTTAAGAACTAGATAGCCATTGTTTTGAGAACAAAACATGCATATAGCAAAAAGAAAATCTATGCAATAAAATAATATATATATTACATAATTTGCCGTACAATGGTTATGCTATCAAAAAACAGGAGGAGCACAACAAAACATGAAGGATGCTGTGATCCTCCCCCTCTATGCGGCACTGGTCAGGCCGCAGTTGGAGTACTGCGTCCAGTTCTGGGTGCCGCACTTTAAGAGGGATGTGGACAGCATAGAGAGGGTCCAGAGGAGGGCCACTCGTATGATCAAGGGACAGCAGGGTAGGTCCTATGAGGAAAGGTTGCGGGACCTGAACCTGTTCAGCCTTCAAAAGAGAAGGCTGAGGGGGGATCTTGTGGCCTGTTATAAACT
>NW_017729032.1:81764031-81764515 GCF_001723915.1 Gavialis gangeticus
CAAGGAGTGACCAGGAACAATGGTCACAAGCTGGCGGAGGGAAGGTTTAAGTTGGACATCAGGAGGCGCTACTTCACGGTCAGGGCGGCTAGGGTCTGGAACCAGCTTCCAAGTGAGGTGGTGCAGGCTCCCACCCTGGGGGGTTTTAAAAGGAGGTTGGATGACCACCTTACTGGGGTCATTTGACCCCAGCGCTCTTCCTGCCATGTTAGGGGGTCGGACTAGACGATCTGCTCAGGTCCCTTCCGACCCTAGAAACTATGAAACTATGAAACTATTAATGTCCAGTGTCATAGCAAGGGGGGGAGGGTGATTGCCCTGGGTGCCAAAATGAAGGGGCCCTAACAGGTGCTGCCCAGCTGGGATGGGGCATGGGATGGAGTCATGACTGGCTCATTTGGGGGGGTGTGGGGATGCGGGCAGGATGGCTCCCACTGCTGCGTGCACTGATTCATAGATTCATAGATTCATAGATTAAGGGTCG
>NW_017729032.1:81764813-81776478 GCF_001723915.1 Gavialis gangeticus
AGCTACCTCGCACCCGCCTTACGCGAACGCCGGCGCAAATGTCGGCGCGCTCTTACAGAGCACGCCTGTTTGCGCGCACTGTTCACGTGCGCTGCCCGCGCACGGCTCGGGAGCGCGGCTCCCTGTCCGGCAAGCTAAGGCGTCGCCGAAGGGCTTCCCCTCCGGATCTGGCTCAGCTGTGCTGCACTCTCTACCCCACTTACCTTAGGGGGGAATCAGCTGTTGCAGCCCCCGCCGCTGGTCTCCTCCGCTGCTGCTGCTGCTGCTGCCGCCACCGCCTCCACTGAGGTAAGCAGGCACACGTGTGGGTGGCACACGTGCACCCTGCTCCCCTCGCTCCTGCTCCCCAAGCATGGGGGGCGTGTGCCCCCTGGATCTGTGTGCAGGATGAGGACAGCCTGCTGCTGTGGGCTTTGCCCTGGGCACCAAACTTCCATCTAGCACACTGCATTCATCTTCTTTCATTTGTTCAGCATGAGGGCCTGATTGCAGAATAGCTGACTCTACACATTACAATGAAACCCAGAAATAATTTTAATTTTTTGGCTGTTTCCATCCCTCCCCCCCCCCTTGCTTTATTTCTGCACTTATTAATCAACTGAAATAGTTCTGCTGCAAAAAGTCAATGTTAAGAAAAATACATATACATGTTTGTTGGCCTTATCTATTCACTCATTTTGATTAAAAGGAAGTGGATTTCTAACCACTGAAATACAATTTAGTTCTTTTGTAACAAGGAATGCAAAATAAAATTTATTTTGCCTAGATTCCTAGTCACATCATCCTCATCTAAAGGCCACTGAAATGAATGAAATGCTCCTAACCACTTCAGTAAGATTTGGGTAAGTTTCACCATGAAAGAAGACAAAAGTCTTGTAAGCAAGGCACTCACCCGGCTTCTCTAGCTAGGTCAGTTGTGTGTCTGTTCAGGCTTTTAAAACAGTTTTTATTCCTGTCAGAGAGGCTTCCCAATGATAATAAACAAATCAGCCAAACCAGGGAAGACAAGATGAGCGCGTGCACCCCACCCTTCCCCCCAGAATAAGCTCGGCACATTACTTCTGGAGTTTTTTACCCTCTTTGACTCCAACCTCATTCACTCATCATCAGTTGCAGCTTGCCCCCTACTTTCCATCTGAACAAATTACTAACCACTAGGGAGTCTGGTTTTCTCTGTTTTATAAATCCCAAAATATCGAATTAAAAACCACAAACCTACATTTTTCCACAATTAAAATGAAATGCCACTATATAGGTATAGGTATCAGCGGAACACTAAGTTTTATTGATATATTTACAATTTTAAAGCAATTTGGAAGCCTACCAGTGTCTCTATCATTATAAAATAAATTCTAAATACCTATATATTTTGGCATTTGATTTGGTTTATCATGGAAAATCAGAGCTCCCCCTGCTCCCTTTATTCACCAGGATGAGGGTCCAACTTTGGGCACCCCCCCCATGTTGTGGCACTGACCAGCCCTGATATGCTGGTGCCCTACCCCTGCCCATGCCATTGCCCCTCATTCCCAAGCCACAACCCCCGCCCCCAGCTCTGCTAATACCCCTCACTCCCAACCTACAGACCCCTGGCCTTGCAGGTGCTGCTCGCTTCTAACCCACTACCCCCCAGCCCTGCCAGCACCCCTCACTCCTGACCCATAGCCCCCCCCAGTTCTGCTTGTGCTCCCCACTTCTGACTTGCTGTCCCCTGCCCTCAGGCTCCAGCCCCGCAGTGTGTGAGGAAGGGTGGGTGTGTGGGGAACAGGGGATGTGGACACAGGCAATATATTGAGTGAGGCACAGGCAATGCATTCGGGTTGGGGGTGGATGGTCCCCAAGACTCCTGAAAGATTTCTGCTGTAGCCTAATCAGATCAGCTCTGAGCAGAAGTTGCCTCTGCAGCCCAGGAGTCAGGACCCACCATGGGAAGAAGTGCTGCACCACCATGGCTGCCAAGGTGAAGCACAGCAGCTATGGCATGGAGTTGTGCCCCCACTGCTGCTGGATGGGCAGAGGGCATCTCACCTTGGCAGCCATAGTGGCACAGCACTCTCTCCCATGCTGGGTCCTTTCTGCTGGACCATGGAGGTGACTTCTCTGGAGATGATCTGGCCCAGCTGCAGCCCTGTACCCTGCTGTGGGCAAAGATATCGGGGGGGGCATGCGTACCCCTCACCCTTCTGACACATCTCCTTGGTCCCCCCCATCCCGGTGCATTGCCTCTGCTCCCCCAACCTCCAATGCATCACCTATGCCCCTCCTTCTGCCCCCATAGACTTACCTGGGGGGAGCTGCAGGAGCTGCTCTTCACCACACTGCCTGGCTGCCATGTGCACACATGCTTGTGGTGCCCTGCTCTCCCTAGCCCCAAACATGCTTGCAAACTAGAGCTCTGCCAGCCTGCAAGGGGAAACCCACCATTTTCCATATTTTTCTCCTTTAAAGGGGAAAATTGTGTGTTTCTGAATTTTTCTGTGGCAAACAGAAAATCTAGATCCCTGCTAACCACTAACACCTGCAGCTGGGTTTTAGCCCTCTGAATGCTAAGTACTTCCATCCATGTCCCAAGGTGATAAAATTGAAACTGTAGCATGTATATTTTCTATGTGTATGAACATGGCAAGAGAGAAGAGGCAACTTTTTTTTTATGTACAGTGCCTTATTCAGGAAACAACCATTATGTAGCTGCTTGTACTCTGCGGTCCATTGCAAGACCAGACCAGAAGTATGTATTGGGGTAGTATACATTTTGATCCAGGGAGAACAGCAGGTATATTCTGCTTCAGAGCTCCTCAGCAGGCACATCTACATGAGAGGTTTACTGTAGAACTGCCTTATTAGCTCTGCAGTAAAGTCTTAGCTCATCTACATGTGCAACCCACAAAAAATTAACTCCACCATAAGTTAGCACTCATAAGCACAAGTACTGTCCTGTGGTGACATTATTTAGTGCTCAGCAATGCATGTGTAGATGCTGATGGAGCTTGCTGGGGTATGAGGGAGCTTCAGTGTAGGGGATGCCTGCTGCCTAACCTAAAGAAGGAGCTCACCAGCCCCTCCATAGCACTTTGAGTTGGGTCCAATCATTCCTGGGCAAAGCAACCCCAGGTGGGAAGGCTGACCCCCTGCTCCCCCTGCCAGCCAGGGCTTCTCCAGCTCAATGTGCTGTGCTCCTGGAGGCACATGTAAACATGGCACGTAGGAGAAATAAACTCTGGTGTGACATGCACCAGTTTATTGCATCACATTAATTTCAGGTGTAGATGTGCTCATTTACTGGAATTAATTTGCTATTAAGTTAAGGAGTACTGTATATTCCTCTTGCATTCTATTTACTTCTCCTTGCCCCTTTCCAAAACCTTTTCAGTGAGCCCCTCTCACAGGAAACTATTCAGTACTCCAACCAGAGCAAGGGTTAAAATTCTGGTGTGGCGGGCTTATTCCCTTCTCCTTTACCTGTATAAGTACTTAACTCATAATAAAAGTAATGGGCACAGGTGCCATGAGGGCTATGCCTTGTTAACATGAGCCATGAAGTTTACAATATGACAAATTAGAACAGGAGTGAATGGCTCCTTTAAAAGGGTGAGTTCACATGTTATAACCAAAAGTAATTTTTGATTCCCAGAGCAGTTGTGTCAAACATCAGTAAATCATTTCTATCAGTGGTCCCATTTAATGTGACAGTAATAATTCCTTTTACTTAAAAGCATATTAATAGATTGAACATATAATATTCTGGTTCTTTTCTTTGGTGGCATTATCTTTTTTTTTTTGTAAGAACTCAGAATTCAGCTGGTATATATTAGAACTGCAGGAGAGCTGGCAGCAGGGGCTCCAAAGTCATTAGTTCTTTGATTTCTTCCTTAAGAATGTAAATGTAGATCCGATAAAGCACTCAAAGCAACAATTATGCAAAATTAAGGCACCTAAGTCCAAAAGGACCCGATGTTTATTTAATGTGATATATAAAAATGGAACCTAAAGAAGGGCCTCCTAGGTGACTGCCTGGAATCCCATGAATCTTTCATTCTTTACTATAGGATAGCACAATAACAGCTGGAGAACTGGAGAATGACCTCACCCAGATTCCTCACTGTCATGGGAAATGTGGTAGTCCCCTCAACCTAGGGATGAGGATTATGTCTGTGTCTCCTACTATCTAGATGAGTGCTATAATCATCAGGAAATTAGCATATAAAAGATGGGATTTGTTATAAAAAAATGAGGGAGACCTGCTCCATTTAAAAACAAAATACTTATCAGTATCTACATTCAGGAGAGGATTATTGGCTCTGAAAAGAAAGCAGATAGGGGTTGGATTTCAGATACCACTCTATGTTCAATATCAACTTTCAGCTTACTTAAACAGGCTCTTGGTTCAACAAGCTACAGTTTTTGATTCTGTTGTGAAATGCCTAATTCTACCTATGGAGACTAACGTGGAATTCTGGATTCCATATCAAGTAAAAGGTACTTACAAGAGTCCTTCATTTAATCTAGCTCATAAGCCTAATTTAGAATGTAATGCTATTTCCACCCTTATTTTCGATTTATTTGTGAGAGAGATCTAAGGATAATTTAAAAACTGGTCACCTAGGTGCATCCACTTAAGTATTGAAAGATCTAAAATTTAGATAGCTAGTACTAAGAATTTAAGAAAGAGACAGGGCAAGGTTACTGGGATCCAAGAGGAAATGATCAGAATGGGGTATTTGAACTATAACACCTCTCTTGCAAATAGACAGCTGAGGTCACCTTAGATTTACAGTGCTCAGTCCTCCTTCTGATGGTGAGCAACTAAATGTCAGGGGCAATAATGACCACCTTTTTTATACTAGCTTACTGCAGAGCCAACTTGTGTCTAAGGTAGCCAGAACTAGGACCTGGCCCTTGCCACTGCTTGTCCCTGCTGTTTTTCCCCGCTGTCTGCCTACAGTGCAGTGTGGGCAAGGCCCCTCTCTGTTGAAGCCTCCACTGCCCAGCTGTAGCATGACACAGGTAAAGCCTCCCTTTTATTGCAGGCCCAGCTCAGTGGGCCAGAGGCAAAGGTTCTGTGGGTTAGCTCTGGTTAAGCAACTGCAGATTGCTGATCCCTGGCCTAGTAGTTAAATAACCTGCTTGGGCAAAAGAAGACTAGCACTCTAGGACCTATTCAGATAGAAGGAATTCAAAGCTGTGTCTACATTTTGGGCAAGCGCCCTAATGACTATAGAAGAACAAAAGTAGGAAGAACACTCGCATCTTCCTGTTGAAATTTCAGCACCGGACAGAAAGGAACAATCATGAGACCAATATGACTTAATAGTTTATCTTGTACCTTTGCAGCTGTCAAGTGTTCTTATCCCTATTGTCAAGACTTTTGTGCATTTTCCATTTAGACTGTTATTGGTTACACAACAGAAATAGCCATGAGGGGCAGGAAACTAGAATCCATCTGTATAAAAACTAGAACCCAGCTTCTATCTGAGGGCCCTAACTACCTATCTGTGGTCAGGATACCTGTTGCTTGCTTCATCTCTTGGATGCTGGTTTATAGACCCATAAGACTTTTGAATTGGTGAGCTAGAAGCGAAATTCTCCATGCACTTTCACTCTTTCCCTCAGTCCTAGAGTGACCATATGGGACAATGTGGAATCCAGGATACTGCCCCCCCCCTCCCCCAAGTCAGCAGTGCTGCTACAGGAAGAGGGAGGGCAGGGCGACATAGTGCAGGCTGCTAAGGGACCAATTGTTCTTTACTTCACAGGTATAAATAATCATCTCCCCTTTTTAATCATCATTTCACTAATCAAGTTAATCTATTTTAGGGCATTTTTTTGTCTGCTAGTACTTCCTGTGTCACAGTTCATGCTGTTTCACCTCCCTGCCCTGTGCCCTTTGCCCAGGACACTTGTTTTAATTTTCACCAGCCAGTCAGGACTGGCCTCTGAAATCTGGGACTGCCCTAGCCAAACTGGGATGAATGGTCACCCTACTCAGTCCTCCAGCCTTCTTGGTTCTCTTTAGTCTCACTAACATTCTAGAGCACAAGAAATGTGAAAAATCATGTGCATAAAAACAGCACAAAATAGTGCTGACTGAAGAAGCAGAAATAAACATGGCCATGTTGACTTTAAATGGTTGAAATGTATATGAAACACAAAAGAATTTTACTACTTGCATATGAACATGATGTAACTGCCCTGTGGATACTAATTTGAGGCATCTATTTTTTGTCATCAATGTTTGTTTCCCCTCTTTTGATTCCCTACATAGATATTTTTTTGGGGGGGGGCAGTTAACTTTCTACTCACAAAAACCTATTCCAGAGCTGTTTGTAGAGGAGTAATGCATGTTCAAAAGTGAGCTTCAAGTGCCATGTTCACATCATTGCAGTTGTGTGAGTTAGTGACCAAACAATTGATTACATGTCTGTCTTAGCACATTGGACAATCTTTCAGCCTGACAACTCTTCCTTATTTAGCTCTGAAGTAAATATCAGTGGGGTAAACCCCCCCACAACTACTTGAGTATCCCACTACAGGACTAATGAAATGGAAACACTAATTACAGTAGGTCTTATATCTTAAAAAATTTACTTTGGATCAATTTTCTCTGACATTGATGCCCATATGCCAATATATTTTATTTTCATTGTTTGGTAGAAAGAGTTTTTTTCAGAATATTGAGCATCAAAACATTCATAATCTAGAGAACTAGGAGACTGTAGAGCCTGAATCTTAATAAATGCCTTGTTTGAAGCCAATTGACAGATGTGTTTCCTACTATTTTAGCTATATGGAATTTGTTGTCTTGCATTAGTAGACACCAGTACTAACCACAAGCAAGACAGAGAAAAAAATGGAGCACAATAAAAATGATTACTGCATTTTCAAGGAGGGATGTACAAAAGATTTTGGAGAGCTTCAAATAAAATTGTACTATTCGGTCTAGCCAGGCACCAAAGTATAGATAACCAAAACAATTAATGAAGAGCAAAAATTAATTTAGGCTGGGTGACTGATTGGTCTCTCATAAAACCTAAACAACTTATAAATGGGGGAAAATGGGATCAGATTAAAAAAAGGATTGAAGCAAGCTGCTTAAAGATAAGACATCCAAAGAAATGTCTTAAGATAGTTAAATTAATTAACAGAAAGAGTATTAAGATCAAAATACAAATTGTTGGGTGCGTCTCTGCAATAAATCTCTCATATCTACACATGCAGCCCTGTTAGGTCACAGGAAACTAATTAACTGCACAACAGGGCAGTACTTATATATACAAGTACTATCCTACTTCAGAGTTATTTAATGTTCAGCAATGTACATGTAGATGCTGACCCAGGTGTAAATAGCACCTGGTCAGCCCAACTAGCAGGGGGCCACACTCCTGCCTGCTGCCTAGCCACATGGATCAGCAGTTGCAAGAACCTTGTAGCCCAGCCAGCTCTTTTTCCTCCTGATGCCCCATACTGTTGCTTGGGCCTGATGCCCCATGCCCCATACCCTCTGACAGCACAGGGCTTCCCTCCAGAGCCTGGGCCACCCTGCTTCCACCAGCCAGGGCCTTGGACTGACTCCCACACCTCCTGCCAGCCCAGGGTTGCCCCAGCCTCAGGCAGCTGTGGGCAAAGTCTGGAGCTGTCCTTGGCTGCTGCGGAGGGCACAGCAGGGCAGGAACACCCCTAGCCTAAACTATTCCTCTCTGGCTCACTTTGCTGCTGTCATGGGCACATGTGTAGAGGCTGCACCCAGGAGTGGTTTACAGTGATACAAATTGCTCTGCAATTTATTCAGTTGCATGAATTGTTTGTGTAGATGTACCTGTTAAGTCTTAGTCATTCTATTATCTAAGATATTTCTTTTATGAAATTCTGTTTCAAAATTATCCAAACAAACTTATTTTTATGTAAAGTCTTTAAGATCTCATGCATGATTTTGTTTTCCTTTAATCAATTCTAAAGTGGGTTTTTAAACTTTAAAAAACTTATTCAAAGGTCACAGAAGTCATTTTTGCATCAAAGTTGAATTTCCCTCCTGCTGTAATAAATGAAGGATATTGCAATCTCTTTGTTAATTGACATTCTGTTTGAAATTTGTGTTGAAGCAGCAGCACTATTATTCCCAGTAAGTGGGAAAGTTAACAATAGTTTACTCATGTAATACTTAAGTAGGGTTACCATATGTCTAGATTTTCTTGGACATGTCCTTGTTTTGGATCTTCCAGTCTCCGTCAGGGTGTTTTTTTAAAAATTATGATCAATCATGTGGGATTTTGGTCATCTCAGCTGTGTGAGAGTGGTGGGAAGGGTGGAGGGCAGTCAGGGGCAGCAGGGAGCTGTGTGGCAGCTTGGCAGAAAAGGAGATGTCTCCAAGGTCCTAGCACCTCCCAAGTTCAGATTAGTTTCTCTGCGGGAGCAGAGACCCCAGGTCTCAGCACCAGCCTTTTCCTATCTACTTCTCCTTCAGCAGCATCTGATCATCATGTGATGTGGGACTGCAAATTGTGCAGGAGGCTGGGTTGTAGGCAGAAGCCCACTATAGGGAAAAGGTTTCAAGGGTGGGGCAGCTGGGAGACAGAGGGAACGGGGCTGTGGCTTGGAAGTGAGGGTGGGGGACTGCAGGTCAGGAGTGAGGGGCACCAGCAGGGATGGGGGAGCTGAGGGTTGGGAATGAGGGGCACTAGCATGGCCCACAGGGGTCTCTGGGTAGGGAATGAGGGGCAGCAGTAGGGCTGGGGAGGTGGTGGCTTCAGAGGAAGAGGCAATGGAATGGGTGGGGCCAGGGCACTGGCATGTCATTGCTTCTAACAATCACATATGTTCCCCTTGCTTGCATGTGACAGGTATCCTCTTTTCTGGAACTGAAAATATGGTAACCCTAAAGGGAAGCTGTCTTACAAAGTTCTCAGTAAGTTAGAGAAGCAAAAGTGAGTTCAATGGAGAAAAAAAGTAAATTGCAGCAACCATGGTATCCATGTTTTTTGTCTCTGTTTCAATTATCCTTCAAAAGATATTTTATGTGTTTTATGTTCTGACTCTGAAATGAAAGTGCAAGGACAGTATCAGGTAGATACACTTGAAGCAGGGGTTGTCAACCAGGAATATGCATTCCCCAAGGGGTACTTGAGAAGGTCCTACAGGGTATGCACAGGCGGGCAGGGATGGAGCACTGCCACCCACCACCCTGTACCTCTGCCTCCCAGAAGCAGGGCCAGGGCAAGGCAAGGGCAGTGGTGCCCCTCTGTGCACCACACAGGTACCATTCAGCTGGTCAGACGCAGAGGGGAAGGGGGGGGTAGCTCACATGCAGCAGCCGTCGCTGCCACCTACCACTCCATGTTGTTGCTGCTCCATGTGTGCCTACCACCACCTCCCCCAACTTCTGCTCTGTGTCTGGCTGTGCCCTCCCCCCCCACACTCCACATCTGGCTACTGGGGGTACACCTATTGAAAAAAATTGAAAACCCCTGACTTAAAGGATCACACTCACTGTTGTGGTCCAGGTTGTTTGGCAACATAAAATGGCAGCAAATTTGACTTAGCTGGCTGGTAAAAGCAAGCTTATAATTGCTTTGCATGACTTTCTTGAAGCAAAATAGCCTATTAGTGAATTTAGCCCTCCCAAATGTCAGTGGTTGGAAATCTACCTTTCTGACTTACAGAGAGTGAGAGACTGGCATTTGTTTCCATTCTGAGGTAGAATAAAACCTTGTTTATTTTTTTTCAGAGACAAAAAAAAAAACAGATTAAGAACAAGGCTATGAGAGTAGGGACTTGAACCAGTGCATAAATAATGTTAATGTTGCAGCCAGACCTGTGGAGAGAAGGGACTGATGGTTGACTGGGAGCTTGAAGGCTGCAATTAATCCCTTGCCTGTTGCATGCAGTCTAATGGTCACCTATTGGACAGCCCTGGATTACTGTAAAAAGTATTGATAAATCAGCATTTTCTCATGGGCATTGGGTGGAGAGTGGAATATCCTGAGAAATAACTTTTCACTACTGCAGTCTAAAATGGTGGAAATACTGTGAGTGAAAATGTCAATACACTTGCCTTCTTGGACATTTTATGTTATAGAACGTAACACAACATAATTTTGGATTTAAAAAAAAAAAGATCAACATGTGGGATTTGCTACCGAAACTTAGAAGTCTCATTTTACTTATGCCTATGGCACCATAATTCCTTCATTTCTTTTAAATAAGAATGCATCTTAGTTACTAATGCAGCCATGAATGAAACATCAAACTTTTCTGGTTGCCTTTGGGAATTCTGTCTAAAGCATGTTTTCAAAAAGTCATATTTATTGTTCTGAGCTTTCTAAATAGTTATGAAAGTATCAGACCAATGTTGAATTATAAGGAAAATAGGCATAGAATCATAGAAGTAGGATCGGAAGGGACTTTGTAGATCTTCAAGTCCAACCCCCAGCCTGGGCAGGAGAAAAACTGGGCTCAAATGACTCCAGCCAGGTAGGCATCAAGCCTCTTCTTAAAGATCCCCAGGGTACGAGCCAGCACCACTTCCCTTGGAAGTTGGTTCCAGATCCTAGCTGCCCTAACTATGAAGTAGTTATGTATATGTATTTAAACTGAAAAACAGTTTAGTACTTGACATATGTCTTTGTTTTAAAGTGCTTGTGTTGAACAAATCTTTTGTTTTTTAATCTTTGTAATGGAAAAAAATGCATTTGTGTTTGGAATCTGGGTCTCGTTTAATTTGACACCTTTATATCTACAGTCGAATATAATTTACAGGGGCCAGAATGAACCAAATTAAGGTGACTAAATAAAAAACAACAAACAAAAAACCTGGGTAAACATTACAGGGTAAACTTTCAAAATTTAAATGTCAAAGTATATGGATTATGCAGGTGTATGGAAGAAATCTCCTCTTGGTCTTTCAATACATATTTTTAAGGTCTCAGTCACTGGATCCTTGGGGGCTTTATATTTCTGGCATTGAACAGATTCCAGGCAATATCCCTGATTTGGGGTGACTAGGTATGCTCTGCAGACGTAGGTATTCTTTCCAGATGCCCCTCCTAAAAACCTAACTCCACTTACCTATCCCTGCAGTCATTAATAACTCTTCAGATTCCCCCATAGTTCTCAGAGGTGTAAGTCTTTTGTTTTACAGTTCAAAATCTACCCCATAGACAGCAGGAGTGTTCTAGAGAGGTATATACAAGCAGGAACATCTTTGGCTTTGTATATTGTGTCTGAATAAACCAATTATTTTCACTTTAAAAAGAGCAAGAGACTAAAGATCAGTATCAATGAACAGTAAAGTTCATGAATGCCATGATATTCAAGCTAATTTATGTTTCCCATTGAAATCTATGGGGCATGTCCACACGAGCATGCACGTGCCTCTTGCCCCACCTCAAACCCCTTTGAGGTGGGGTAACAGGCATGTGTAGAAACAAAAAAACGTTCCCCGCACTTCAAGTTTGCAGCACAGGGAGAAAATTACACCCCTGGATATCCAGGGATCTAAAAAAATTGAAGTTTAAAAAACCAGAAGCTGGGTCCTTCATGGAGATACTCTGGCTGCCAGAGAATGTCTATGGTTGGCCACTCACCCTGGTGCTGAAACACACAGTGGGCCAGGCCACATATTTCAGCACCAGGGTTCCGGTGCTGGTGAGTAAGGGGTCGGGGGGGGGGCTGG
>NW_017729032.1:81777885-81799270 GCF_001723915.1 Gavialis gangeticus
ATGGGGTCGGAGGGCAGCAGTTGAGGGGGGCATGTGGGACTTGCAGGTAGGTGGTAGCTGCTGCAGGGGCCATTTGGTCCCCATTGGGGGGCATATCCCTTGTGTGGGGGCTGTTCCCCCCATTGGGGGCGGAATCCCTTGTTGGGGGGCCAAACCTTGGGGGTTGTACCACTTACTTGGGGACTGAATCCCCTGTTTGGGGGCTGAATCACCTTTTGGGGGGCCAAACCCCTTGTGTGGGGGCTGAACACCCTGTTGGGGGGATGCACCCCTTGTTTGGGGGCCAGAACCCCTGTTGGGGGGCCAAATCCCTTGTGTGGGGGCCATCTCCTTGTGGGAGTGAAGCAAAACATGTATTCATGAATTTATGAAACGTAGTTAGAATTCACTCTATTATTAAGAGATGTGCTTTATCACTGTAAATATATCAATAAAACATTGTCCAACTGATCGCCGTCTCTGTCTTGCTTTCTCTCTCTCTCTCTATAGTGGTCTGTTGTTTTACTTGTGGAGGAACATGGATTTGGGGGTATTTTACACAGTGACTTTGGGATTTTTTTTATCAGGGATTTTTCTGTTTTCCAATAGGGAACACCAGAATTCCTGCTAGGGAGGCCAGTGGCAGGACCCTGCCTGCTCATAGCTGACACTTTGGACCCAGCTGGCTGTAGCTGACCTCCTGGCCAAATGGGAACAGGAGGACATGCTTTGACAGTTGAGAGCAGACCACCACACCCAGAACATCTTCCAGGTGATAGCTGCCCAGATGTTCGGGGAGGGGGCACACATGGCAGTAGTGCCATACAGAGGCCAACCCTGCAACCACAGTTCACTTGCAGCTGGCACAGAGGGGCAGATACCTCTACTGGCTCTGCTGTCTGCATCCAGGTCTAGCAGCAGGTCACAACCAGGCAGCAGCCCCCAGTGCCAGACTGCTGCAGTGGGTAAAGGGTGCAGGGAACTCTCAGGGCTGTTTCAGCGGTCCATCTGGCACAAGGGGTAGTGGCCCCAGGTACCAATTGCTTGGGCCCCAGAAGCTCCTGAGAGCTAGTAGCCATGAGCTACTTGCCAGGGTGACTTTTAATACTGCTGGAGCCAGGGCAGGGCAGCTTTTTATACTGCTGGGAATAGCACAGGAGCTGGCCCTGGGTTCTAGCTCCCCCTGGCTGCAGATCCAGGAGGAGCCAGGCAGGGTTATTTTGCCCCAAGTGGCACAATTTGTTCCACACCAAAGCACATGTCCGAACATGTGCGCTAAAAATTTCACCTCTTCTATCTGAGTTGCTGCAAGTACACGTGGTTGCATGTGTGGATGCACCCATGATGTTTATATAAGTTTAGGAAGGTTGTGACAGGGAATTTATGGCTTGCTTCCTCATCACCTGATTACAGTGTAGCCTATTCCCACTAATCCCAATCAGGAGTTTAACTATTTTCCCTACTCCACAATACTTTTTGTGCCTCTTTACAAAGATTTCTCTATGGATGCCTTTTATTATCTTGACCTTTTTACTTTGTTTCTCACTGTTCTGTGGTTTTTATAATGCAAGGTTCTTTTCTGGGAATTAAGGCAAATTAACTTTTCCAGTTTTACCCATTTCCCAAGCATATCTATTGCTGGTTAAAAGACAATTGTTGAAGTACTTGAATGTTTCTACTCTGGTAGATAAGTGTCAAGGCCTGGTAAGCAAGGTGAATGCATATTGACAGTGGTATATATGATGCAATCATGTTCATAGCTGTACCAAAACCCCCAATTTTTCTTTTTTTTTAATTTATTTTAAAATGCATTCCCTCCCCTTCTCCAACCTTTTCTGACTTTTTCTCTCACTCTTTTCCCCCTATAGATAAGTATAAATGAGCTCAGACTTAGGATAAGCTTTAAACATTTTTATTTTGGTAGCAAGTTTTTGGTTTTGGATATCCACTGTTTTATGTTGTATTATCATCAGATTTGTATTGATTTTTACTCTTGTATATTGTATTATTATCATTTTTTATTGATTTTTATTGTTTCATATGGATATTGTATGGTTTAGGCCTGTGTTTGTAAGTGAACCAAAGTCACGTCAAGTTTCCATTTTATATGTCAAGCCTCCATCTTCTGTCCTCTGCCTGGGCATCCCATGTTGCAATGGTCTGAGTCACGTAACCTCCCATGTAAATTGGTTCCCCGATGAATGAGTGTGATTGGGAATGATTGAAATACAATGGTATCAGGCCTCTACTGAATGGCCTGTAACGACTGGGTCATCACCTCATATTGATTCTTCCAGGAACCATGGACCTCACCCAGAAACAGAGACAAGATCAGCATTTGAAAGACAAAAGACCCTGCAGAACCAGCAACTCTCACCATTACAGACACCCAAAACTGCACAACCCTGCATGGAGAACACATGCTCAGTATGCCAGGGGCTGACCCTTGCCTGGGCATGCCTTCTGTCACTAGGGTCACACAAGGTCTACCCCTATAAAAACAGGCAGTGAAGACAGACCCAGTGAGATGCCCTCTCCTTCTGGACCAGCACCATGCCACACCACCTATCCACCCAGAGGCCCTGCTGGAGACCCCCCTCTTGACAACATCTACTGGACAAGGACCCCTTTCCAGCCTGAATAGGTAGATATTACCTGCACACCTCCTCCTACAATTTGGACTTTCTGTCTCTCTCTCTCCTTCTGGGCTTCAGTGGACTTCAGCCCCTACACCAAGCCTCTCTAAACCCTGCTGCCATTTTGTGTGTGCGCGCATGTGTGTGGGTGCAAGAGAACGAATAAGATGTTGTGTCACCATCTCCCCTGTTCAATAAAACCACTGTTATTTGCAACCCCAAGTTGGGTCATGTTTTACTAAATCTCAGTCCCTTTCTTATATTAAATTCCAGCCTCATTCATTCTCTCTCTCTCTCTCAGCTCTAGCCCTCACGCCTCTCCACTAGTTTCCCGATCTCCTCTCAGTTCCTACTGCCTTTTCCCTGTGACTTTCTGCTGCCTTTCTCTGCTTTCCCATTGCCCCTGCCACCTTTCAGTCTCTCCTGCCAGTTTTCCTCTGATTTTCTGCTGTCCCCCTGCTTCTCACGCTCCTACTGCCTTTTCCCTGTGACTTTCTGCTGCCTTTCTTTGCTTTCCTGCTGCCCCTGCCACTTTTCAGTCTCTTTTGCTGCGTTTCCTGTGATTTTTCTGCTGTCTGTCTCTCTTTTTTAAGGCTTTCCACACACCTTCTGTCGTCACCCCCCCCACACACACACACAGCTTCCCAGCTCCTCGTGGCTGTCCTGCAGTTTTCTTCAGCAGCTGGAGCCTTTCTCCAGCTCCCAGCACCTACTGCGGCTCCCTGCAACTTCTCTAGCTTACCCAGAGCCATCCTCTGGCTCCTCACATCCAGAACCACTCTTTAACCCCCACACTTTCCCTTAGTCCCCAATTTCCTTCTCCCCACCTACCTTTTCAGCTCCCCTGTAGCTCTGGCTCCAGTCCCAGCCTCTGTGCTGGCATCACTTCCCTGTTTTGCAGGCTTTGGGCATTGTCTTTTAATCAATTAAGATCAATTAACCTAAAGTTACCCCCAAGCCTCAGTTCTTCAGCCCAGGCCCCTCTAATCTATCAGTTCTAATCCCAGTCCTGGTGACTTTTATTTCCAGCAACTTTCACTCCCTACACTTCTACTTTCTTACCTTAACCTTTCTGCAGGTATCCCAAGTACACCAAGCACATACATACATACATACATGCACATCACAACACCCAGCTTAGGAACTCATTTGTGTGTATTTGTAGGTGGGTGGTATGTGTTGTAATTAGTGAATACACATATGTATACATATATAGATATCATTGTGTGTGTGTATGGTATATAAATTAGTAATCCACATATGTGTATTGAATGTGCAGGTGTTGGTAACTGGTAACTGATTCTGTCTAAATTTGGTGTGTGTAGTGTGTATGGGCTTAAAGTGGTGATAGGTGTGCATGAACCTAGACTAGTTATTTTGAACATGTGTGTATATGAGTTGCTAGTGTGAGTGGTGTATTTGTGTGTGTATATATATGGCACTGTGTGCATGATATATGAATTATTGATCTGTGTCTAACTTCTGGGGTGTATAGTGCATGTGCTTGAATTGGTGATAGGTATGCATGTGCCTAGGCTGGTTTGGATGTGTATATGCCTGAGTTGGTAGTGTGCATGTGTCTGCACCCAATTAAGTTGTGCATTTGTATACGTGCAATTGTGTCACACCCTCCTGTCTAACAGTGCAATATAGAGATACTGAGAGTTGGCCTGAACCCACAGGCCTACACAGCAATAACCCTATAACATTAACAAGAATTCATGAACAGTATTGAGGGGTTCCCTGAATAATCACAAACTGTAACTGCAGTAATCATTTGTGTTTGTTCAATAATTAAAAGAAGAAAAAGAAAAATAATAAGTATGAAATTTTGCATCCTGTAAAAGAATTAGGTATGCAGATATTATTGGGTGGTTCTTGTGGCATGCACTGTAGGGGGGCACTACTATGCAGAACCTTCCACCTCACTGTGCCAGGCCTAAAATCATGCTTTGGGAGTCTCCCTCAGGAAGCCTACAGCCAGCTATCATGCTCCCTGGAGAACACCCACAAGCCTGAGGTAATACTTCCATCACCCTGACACTGGTTTCTGGTATAGCTCTGTGCAGCCTGGGGCACACAGACCTGCAAACCTTGGAGGTGCTATGCCCACAGTAATATTTCTGGGTACTTTGTTCAGCCCAAAGAATGCAAAGATAGTATCAGGTAGCTGAGGAAAAATAAAAAAAGACTAACTTCACTGGACAACCTGGGGGCAAAAGGCTTTCTGTCTTTCTACCCACAGTAGCTCAAGAAGGCACACAGTAACCCAATACCTTTATTGATTAGAGATAGGGGGCATGGGTTAGAATGAGAAAGTCAGAATACACTTTGAGTAAACATAAGCATGTGAGTCTAATACAGTCTTGTTCTCAGTGATCCTTTAAAGATGTGACTGACCTACATATCATTCCTAACTCCTGGATAGTTCCCAGGTTTTTTTTACTTACAGTGAATCTCCAGGCAGGATCCTGGGGTATTTGTTTGCTGCGTTCAAAATTCCCATTGGAGGAAGAATTTATCTGGCCAGATCCTGATTGACCAGCCTGAACCAAGAAGCAAACCAGGAGATAGAGGGATCACCTGGTTTTGCCCAAGGGAGGGGCAGAGAGAGGGTAAATTCTTCACAGTTCTAACTTACTCTTTTAAACTGAAATTATCAAAATGGTTGTTGAAAAGCTTACTAGATTTTTAAAAAATGAAAACAATTTACAGTAAATTAAAAATGTTGATGGCAATTAAAATAACATTATGATTAAAATATCTATAAAACCTTCAGTTGAAATGATTATTAAAAGTCAATCATTTACATTTAAATTATTAGTTCTAAAGATTCTTTTTAGAGAGAAGACAAGAAAAAATTATATTTCAGGTAATGAACATGTGATTACATGGCTCAATATGACTTACTGTGTAGAAGAATATATACAACTGGTCAATTCACTTTTGGGGAGAAAGTCTTGCTCCCCTAATTGTATTTAAGCCAGAGGTGGGGAAATTATTTCATGTGAAGGGCCACTTAATGAGTTTTGGTGAGCTGTCAAAGGCTGTATAGGTAGTCCCACCCCTTGACAGTTGTTTCTCCCCCACACCCTCCCTCTTCCTTGTCACCATCTTGGGATTGGAATTCCCACCCATAACCCCTGACTTTTACAACTGGAAGTCCCTCCCCTTAAACCCTAGCAATAGTCGTTTGGCGGGGCGGGGGGGGGGGGGGGCCATCTTAGAACCATAAAAATGAAAACAAATTGTACACTAAAAGTCAAACACCTACTAGAACATATTTTAATTTTATTACAAAATATATTTTTGCCATGATTTGTGTTTGCATACTGTATATAGAGGTGACTGCATAATTACTCAAAAATAAGTTCTTTATTTTGTATATTGTGGAGGGTATATGGTCGGGTGTGGGTTTTCATAGATTTCATAGACATTTGGGCTGGAAGGGACCCTGGAGGATAATCAAGTCCAGCCCCTCACCCCAGGGGCAGGAAGTCAGCAGGGATCATAGGATCCCAGCAAGATAAGCATCCAAATATGTTTTGAAGGTGTTCAAAGTGGGCGCTTGAACCGCCTCAGGTGGCAGTCTGTTTCAAACCTTAGGGGCTTGGACAGTGAAGAAGTTCTTTCTTATGTCCAGCGTGAACCGGTCACAGTGGAGTTTGTGACTGTTTGATTTTGTCATCCCTTGGGGGGCTCTGGTGAACAGTTGTTCCCCCAGATCCTGATGAGCACCCCTGATAAGCTTATAGGTGGCCACCAGATCACTCCTCAGCCTGCGCTTTCCCAGGCTGAATAGCCCCATTGCTCTCAGCCTCTCATCATAAGGTCTGTTTTCCTGACCTCTGATCATGCACGTGGCTCTCCTCTGCACCCTCTCAAGCTTCTCCACATACTTTTTGAATTGCAGAGCCCAAAATTGGATGCAGTACTCCAGCTGCGGCCTTATCAAGGCTGAGTACAACAGGCGAATGACATCCTGGGATCTGTTTGAGAAACATCTATGGATGCAAGCCAGCATTTTGCTTGCTTTACTAGCTGCAGCATCACACTGAAGGCTTATGTTCATCTTGTGGTCAACCATGACCCCCAAGTCCCTTTCATCTGTAGAGCTAACCGGTGTAGCACTACCGAACCTATATGTATGGTGCAGGTTTTTCCTCCCAAAGTGGAGAACTTTGCATTTTTTGGTGTTGAACACCATCAGGTTTTCATTCACCCAGTTATTGAGTCTGTTCAGATCCTCCTGGATCAGCCTCCTGTCCTCAGGTGTGGGTGCTTTACCAAGTTCATCAGTGAACTTGGCCAGTCCACTTCTGACACCAATGTCCACATCATTGATGTAGATGTTAAACAGTATAGGCCTTAGAACAGACCCTTGTGGGACCCCACTGGTCACAGCACACCAAGACGACTGGCTCCTGTCAACCACCACCCTCTGGGTCCTACTGAAGAGCCAGTTCCCCAGCCAGCGGATCATGGTGATGTCAAGGCCACAGTTAGCCAATTTAACCAAGAGGTGATCATGGGATACCAGATCAAAGGCTTTTTTAAAGTCAAGGTATATGACGTCGATCTTTTCTCCCTTGTCCAGGTGATAGGTCACCTGGTCATAAAAGGAAATGAGGTTGGTCAAGCAAGACCTACCCTCAACAAACCCACGCTGGGTAACCCTCAGGATATTGCCTTCAGCTAGTCTGTTAAGCATGGCCTCCTTGGTAATCTTTTCCAAGACTTTCCCCAGGATAGAGGTCAGGCTGATGGGCCTGTAGTTTGCCGGATCCACTTTCCTCACTTTCTTGAAGATAGGCATGACATTGGCCCTCTTCCAATCATTGGGCACTTCACCAGAGCGCCAAGAACTCTCAAAGATCTATGCCAGGGGCTGACCTATGATGCTCGCCAGCCCTCTGAGTACCCTTGTGTACCCTTGTAACCCATCAGGGCTGGCTGACTTGAAGGTATACAGCCTGTCAAGGTGTTCCTTCATGAGGTCAGCTTTGATGGAGGGCAAGGAATCTCCCTCACCTGGGCCTCCTTGACCTATAGTGGGCAGGGCTGCCCCATGGGGCTGATGGAAAACTGATACAAAGTACCCATTTAGCAAGTTAGCTTTTTCCTGGGCGTCAGATGTCAGTTGCCCTATCTGGTTTAGCAGGGGTCCAATGTTGCCCTTGCTTTCCTCCGGCTCCCCACATACCTAAAAGAGGACTTTTTATTTTCCTTGATATTTGTAGCCAGCTGGAGTTCCATCGCAGCCTTGGCTTTCCTGATTTGCTCTCTGCGAGTCTGGACTAATGCAGAGTATTCTTCCTTGGTGAATGTGAGTGTGTAGTGGGGTGTGGGTGTGTGTGATGTGTATGGTGGGTAAGTATGGTGCAGTGTGAAGGGGGTGTGGCGGATGTGGTAGGATGTGGGTGTGTGTGTGAGTGAAATTGTGAAGAGGTGTGGCTGGACCCTCCCATACTCCCCCTATGGCACAGCTGCAGCAGGAAGGGTACTCAGGGCAGAGGTTCCCATAAGGGTGCAGCTCTGGCCAGAGCTGCACATCACAACAAGGGACACAGCCTTCACCAGGCTGTCTGTATCACTGGTGCTTTCTGCAAGAGACTGGAGAAGTGGATCACTTCCCTAGGGGTTGCAGCAGCTGTAGCAGCAAGACTTCATTGAAGCTGTGTGCTGGTAGGCCGGGCCCGTCTGCCCAAAAGGGTGAGAGTGAGGCAATTGGGTATGTTTGGGGCTGTGTACATGTGGCCACCTCGCTCCCACCCCCATGGGTAGAATGGCTGGGTGAGGCACAATTTGTTGATGGGCACCACGGGCTGGATGAACAAGCTTGGCAAGCTGAATCCTGATCTAGTCCATTCTTTTTTTTACAGTGATGTAATGTGATATGTGTATGAGCAGACTGTAAGATCATACACTTCTAGTTTTCTCTTAAATTAGATAGCAGAAGGTAACTCTTGCTGGGCAGTAGCCTATTAATATTTTTATCTATTAAGACTATTTACTTTATAAAATAAATCAGACCAGGAGAAGGGACAAGAGAAGGAAATTAACGTAGAAACATTAGCTAGAAGCAGTAAAGGAAGCCAAGGTAAGAATATAATTTCATTGTTAAAGTTAATGTCTACATTCTAAATATCAGGAAAAGAAATGCTAGGAAACTTTTATTAGGAACTTGGAAAGAAGATGATCATGGGCCTCTCTGATACAAAAATAATGAAATCCAGCCTATTCATGGCCTATGTCTAGATAAAAGCAAAGATATCCTGGTGAATTATTAGTAACAAACCTCAAGGTCTCTGACTTCTTTTGGAATAATAAAGAAGCACATTGAGCACATGGGGGACCCCTTCTGCACTCCTGTGGGAAGCTCCATCCTCCCCACCATCGCAGCATTCACAAGCTTCTCCTGGTACCTCGAGGTATGTAGAAAAAACACTTAGAGGTGTATCTATAGCTGAATCACCAATTCTCCAAATCAAAATCAAATCTTCAGATTTGAATTTAACCAAATTGAATCAGGACAGTGATCCAAATCAGCAAATTGAATCACTGTCCTCAGTTTAGGCCAAATCTGAATCCAAACAGAATATGGGCCATTTCGCACACCTCTACTGGTTAGGCCTCATCTGGAGTACTGCGTGCAGTCCGGGGCTGCACATTTTTAAAAGGATGTGGAGAAGTTAGAGAGGGTCCAGAGGCAGGAGATAAAGATGCTCAAGGGCTTGGAAGGCAAATTGTATAAGGAAAGAATGAAGGAGATAGGCATGTTCAGCTTGTAGAAAAGGTACTTTAGAGGGGGCATGATAGTAGTCTTCAAATACTTGAAGAACTGTCATAAAGAAGACAGGAAGCACCTTTCATCCGTTGCTGCAGAGAGGAGGATATGGACCAATGGTTGGATGTTGCAGCAAAGTAAGTTTAGATTGGTTTTCCAGAAACGTTCTTCACTCTGGATGCATCTGCATGCATAATTACAGCACCTGAATAAACTTTGGAGGTTATTGCTTTGGAGATAATTGCTCCCATATGTATCATATGAATGTGTGCCTCAGAACAATTACCTCCAAAGCAATAACCTCCACAGTTTATTCAGGCACAGCATGTAGATTCTGGGTGGAGGAGCCCCAGCTGGCAGGGGGAATTGTGGATCAGCTTGCCAGCCTGGGGATGCTCCTCTCAGCTCAATGTGCTGTGGAGAGGCTGGCTAGTGTATGAGGGAACTTCTGGGTGGGGCAGCCCCTGAACTAAAGCACCCTTGTGCCCCAGCCAGGCAGGCAGCATCTACATCTCTGTTGATGTGAAGGTCTTTACTCCATAACAGGATAGTTCTTGTATTTTCAAATACTATCCTGCTGTGAAGAAAATTAGTTTACTAAACCTAAATAAGGAGTATGTGTAGATGATGCAGCTAATTATCCAACTGTGCAGTAAATGTCTTGGGTAGATGTGCCCTGTGCAAGTAGTAAGACAGTGGAAGTTGTGGACTCTCCATCATTTGAGGCATTCAAGAAGAGGTTGGACAGCCACCAGTTAGGGATGATATAGATGTAGATACACCTCTGTTCTACCATGGGTATTTCCCATGCTTCTGGACTTTGTTGGTTGCTCCCTCTTCCACTTTTCCGCTACACGTGTCAAGTGTTTTTAAGTCTTCCCAGGGGCAGTGGATGTTGGCTACAGCTAAGATTGGGGACTTTGACTGGACTTTGCCGATGCTCCTACTGGGACTAAAGCCAGAGGTTCCTGGCTAGGTGGTCTTCTCTCTCTGCGCAGGGTCAAACCAATCACCATATATGGGGTAAGGAAGGATTTATTCCTCATGGTCAGATTGATATGAACTGTGGGGGTTTATACCTTCCTCTGTAGGAGGGAGTGTTGCCCACTACTCAGGACAACTTGAGTACAACATTTTGGCAATATTTTATAGAAGCAGGATGTTGAATGCCATGGATCCCCTGCTTTACCTGTGACAGCTTAGTGTGTTAAAACTATGAAGGCAGTCATACGTAGAGTTTAGATTATGATTTATATGGGATGGTTTGGATAGGGATGATTCTGTCTCAGGTGGGAGGTTGGACTAAATGACCTCTGGAAGTCCCCTGCAGCCCTACTTCTATATGATTCTAATGTTGCTATCAGGTAGACATATCCCTACTGAAGTCCTGAATCTCAACAGGATGTATTCCATTTAGCAGTCTTGATCAAGCTTAATCACAAGATGGTGATTCCTTAGACCAAAGTTTCCTGATGAAAGAATGAATTGCTATATACCTACTGTGTAGAATAGAATATGCTATTCATAGTTTCATAGTAGCTAGGGTCAGGAGGGACCTGAACAGATCATCTATCCTGACCCCCTGCCACAGGCAGGAATGAATGCTGGGTTCACAAGACCCCAGACAGGTGATCATCCAACCTCCTCTTGAATTTCCCAAGGTAGGGGCAAGGACCACTTCCCTGGGAAGTTGTTTCCAGATTTTGGCCACCCTAACTGTAAAAAATTGCCTTCTGATCTCTAACCTAAACCTGTTCTTCATCAGCTTGTTACCATTGTTTCTTGTCACCCCAGGTGGTGCTGGGGAGAAAAGGGCTTTACCTATTTGCTGTTGATCTCCCCTGATGAGTTTGTAGGCAGCCACCAGGTCCCCCCTCAGCCTCCTCTTGCTATTGGAAATGAACAAAATGCAGTCAACGGAAAGAACAGGAAAGCCCTGTGAGTTTTACAGAGTGAACTAGGATCTACATCTGGAGGCTCACTGAATTCTCCATTGAAAGAGTTAGTTAGCTATTTATGAGGGCTGTGCAAAATGGGATGTATTCAATTCGGATTCAGATTCAGCCCAAACTGGGGACACTGATTTGATTCATCATGCCCCCCAAGCTCAGCGATCAACTGCAGGGAGACTCTGGGTACCCCTGCAGACCCAGGAGGCGCCAGTCACCGAGCCTCTAGCCCACTCCCCAGAAGACCTGGAAGTGGACTGGAAGTGCTTCTGGTCCACTTTTAGGCCTGCTGCCGCCCACATTCCTGTGGGATTCTCCATCAGCCCCAGCATCACAGCATTCACAGGCCACTTGATACCTTGAGGGGTGTAGAAAAAACATGTAAAGCTGTGTCTATGTCTGAATCGCTGAATCTTTTGGAGGGTCCTGTTTTGATTCAGAGAGATCACAGGGTCTCCTGATTCAATATGGATTAGGAGATTTGGCCACCAAATCAGGCCAAATCTCCACCGAATCAAATTTGGGACCAAAGCTTCGCACAGCCTTACTTTTTATCTCCCGAGTCTGTTTCTTTTAGACTGGAACCTGCAGAAACTAAGTTGCCTTAGCAATGATATAATGTCTAGACCATAATACTAAATCATGGCTGCGTGAAGTTAGTGGCAAAAACTCCTGCAGCTGTCAATGGCACAATGATTTCAGTCTTAATATCCTATTTATAAATACCATCAAATGTCAAACCTGGATATTAAAATAGAAAAATGAGCTCCCAAGAATGTTTTTCATCTCAGTGATGCATGGTCTAAATAGGTGTGTGTGAGTGGGTCACTTTCAGATATAATTCATGGAGTCAGAGAAAAAGAATTATCCTAATAGTTTTTCAGTTATTTTTTCATTATTTTTAGGACTCTAGAAATCTGAATTCTATTTCCACTCTGCTATTGGCCTACATGTTTTTGTGAAGTCACTTCCCTTGTCTATTTTTCAGCTTTCCAATCTGCAACATGGAGATAATAGTACTGACCTCCTTGGGAAAGTCCTTTGAGGTGTATGAATGAAACATGATGCATGAAAACCTGACATTATTATTATTTTCATTACATAGTAATCACATTCAAGTTTTTAAGTTTTCTCCTATAGTGAAGTGAAACTGCATATAGCTGTTGTATATTGTAAGATAATTAATCTTGAAAACATCTAACATTTAGTCCAAATGAACTCACTTTCAGTATGTAGAACCAGTGTCTCTCTTACATTGTAGGGCCCTGAACTTACTTTGATTAACATTTTACGTAGACACTTCCTCAGAACTTTTTCATTCATTGGCTGCTTTCCCAAGGGATTTCTAGCAATTGGATAAGAACAGAATGACATCGTCAGCATATAATGCATTTCTATCTTGTATGTCCACTATTTTTATGGCTTCTATGCTATTATTGTGCTGGATTCTTTACGTGATTTGTTCCAGAGTCAAAGCAAAATGAAAGGGCAAAAAGGGGCACTACTGCTTATAGCAGGTAGACAAAGTAAAGACTTCTGAGTTACATCCATTATTCCTAACTGTAGGCTGTGATACAATGCCTTTATTCAAAAAGTTTTACCATTATAAACTGCTTCAAAACTTATGTCAAATGGCTCAACTCCACCCAGTCATAGAGTCTTCTAGACTCCAACACCACTAAATAGATGTCTCATCTTGTTGTTTGGATTTTACAAAACCCTGGAATTTGCAAATTTTGCCTTTAGTCAAATTATATAAGTTCCCCTTCCTACAACCCTTCGTCTCTTCCCTCTTTTCTCTCCACAGTGCTTGCTCTCTGTTCAATTATCACAGGGACTCTGTGTCTTAAATTAGGTTGTAGGCTTTTTGGAATAGGTCTTGCTCCAGGAAGATACTTAAACACATGCTTAAAGCTAGGCATATACTTAAATGTGTTGAATTGAACAGTGAGAAAGAAGTGTAGTCATTTCTATAGAAAGTTCCTTTTAGCTTACATAGCTCACTCACTAAACTATAAATAAGAAGCAAGCTAAAGACTGAACTACTTAAGTGGAGAACCACAATATTTACAATCATATCTCTACCATTCATATATTTATAGACCATTGAATTTTAAAATGTTTCTACTTTAAAAAGAATGCCTAGGTCTTTTTTTAAAACCTCATGCATTTGAAATGTATGTTTTAGATATGCATTTTTAATTTTTTATCTTATGCTTACACCTTTTGTATCACAAGCATATGAAAAAATAAGCAGCAGTACAAATGTAAAAGCAATTAGAAAGAATTCAAATCAATAATGAGCACCTGTATAATATTTTATAAACTGTACAGTGATTATAAAGAAGAACATGTCTTGGTCCACTAAGCCAGTACCATGCTTCCTGGAAGGTGAAGGTGGTTTGTACTGAGTAAATATCTTTTACAATAGCTTCCACATGTCTTTCTGAAATGAATATGCTTTTCAGTGATTTTAATAGTAATAGGTAAGTGTGAAATTAAATGGGTCTGTAATTGCTAGACTTCCAAATGAATCACCTTTACTTACTATAATATGTTTGGCAAATCCTGCTCCTGGAGATTCAATTAATCATATGTTTAAATATAAGCACTTTCTGAGTGCAAATAGACTGTGGTCATTTAACATGCATGAAGTCGTATTAGAGCCTTGTAAACTAAGGACCCAAACCAGCAGCTCTTGCTCAGAAGAGTAGATCTTTCTTTCTCATGCATATGATTCAAATGAACTATGAACAAGGGATGCAGGAATGCAAGCCTTTAGAAAGATGCTGGGAAAAAACTAATTCTACTTTAATTGCTTTCTTATATGTATTTTTAGTTCCCTGTGAGGTAGTTTGTATAGGAAATACACATCTGTCAACTTAAAATCAATGTTTTTTTTGCCATACTACTAACTACAGGACAGGGTTCTTATTGACATCACGGAGATGAAAGGCCAGATTCTCATGTGATATGAATCAACATAATTTAGGATCATAGGAAACCAGGGCTAGAAGGGACATCACAAAGTCATCTAGCCCAGTCTCTCGCTCAAGGCAAGGATCACCCCTAACTAAAACATTCCAACCATGTATCTGTCCAACCTGCTTCTGAAAATTGCTGGGAATGGAGGGGCCACAATTTTTCTAGGTAGTCTGTACAATGCTTGACCACCCTCAGAGTCAAAAAGTTCTTTGTAATCTCTAACCTAAATTTCCTCTGCTGCAGCTTGAGTCCATTGCTCCTAGTTCTGTCCCCCATGGCCACAGATAAAAGCTCATCTCCATCCTCACTTTAATTGCTCTTCAAGTATTTAAGTCAACTTCATTGACTTCAATCCCTACCAGCTGAGCATCTGCTAGTCCCTAAAGTATCCAGATGCTTATTTTGCACAAAAAAAACAAACCCTTCAAATAGTCTTACACCCAAATATCAAACCTGTAACATTTAAATAAAGATGAACTGATGACTTACAAAAAAAAAAAGAAATTGGCTCCAAATACAACAACTATAAAGAAGTGAGAAGGAAGTTTTGGTTCTTCCTGCCCTATAAAGCTGCTACCTCCAGCAACTGATTAATTGGTTCACTGACCTTGCTAAGTTTATTATTTCAGAAATTTAATTTGTCATTCACAAAACAAGGATGCAGGGTTTGGCACCCAGATCTTGTTAAAGAGTTCTGATCCCAGCATAAGCTAACACGGACTTTGATCTTCAAAGATGATTCCTTCTCTTCTTTTACTCCATTACCATTATACATCCACTTGACATCTTTTTATATCAGTCAACTTTAACAATTTATGTCAATGTATAATAACTGCATATATTATAATTTAAGTAAGACATCATAAAAGGGTAGATGAAAAATCAGCAACTTCACCTCACATTCCATTTGAAGTGAAGAAAAAGATAGGACCCATTAATTTTGTGTCTGTTTGTGTTACTATATTAAATTAAAACAAATTCAAAGAAGTGAACGTTTTTTCACAGATTTTGCCCCAGATCCCAGCTCTGATTTGTACATGAGCATATGTTTAATCCAAGGAAAGATGATCACAATGTTTAAACAATGATCATACATTTTTATGTGTTTTTCCAGTTTGTTGTCCCATGAGATACAATACAAAAAGTATAATTCTAGATGTTTTACTTTCCAGTGCCATTGCCAGAAGTTTAAGAGATCAAACTATGACTTTAATTAATTGTCCATACTACAGTGAAAACTTTAGAACGAAACTGTGGCTAGCTCGTCCTAAATTCTCCCAAGTTCACACCAGAATTTTCTGGAGGAATTTGGTAACTCATAAGCATTAGAAAAATGCTGGCATGTATGCTTCTTAAGAGCCTAGCTAAGCTTGAATATTCATCTTTGAATCTCAGGACTTGGGAGTTCACTGGCTGGTAGAGTCAGCAAGAAGGCCAATCTCTACAACTCTGGTAGGACTCACATAGGAAGCTAGGAATAGCCAGAGGTTTATGTTCTGTCTCCAAACCTATGGTCTATTTTATTTGTGTAATTTTTTCATCCTATATAATAAATTATTTTGCTGTTTGTCCTATTAATGATTGCTAATGGAAAGAGTGATTACTGAGTGAGTGATTTTCCAGGCTACCCTGCCACAGAAAGGAAGACCTATAATTTCTTCCATGCTCTAAAATGGGGGCCACTCAATTACAACAGAGATCCCTCACTGCAGCTGTAGAGTCTAGGTACAGGGCGATCTGGGGTGGTGAGATAGGGAGCTATCCTGAGGCAACCACTGTGTGTTTCTTGGGAGGAGCGGCAGCACATAAGGGAGAAATTCAGGGCTCCTGGGGCCTCCCATAGATGAGATTTGTGACAACCTACTCCCCAAATTAGTTTTATTACCTACCCTTTTTATCAATTTAGGGTGGGACAAGTGTCTGTAACCTCAGCATATACTTTTTCCATCTTCGAGCTTGGGAAGAATGGGTCCCATATCTTTCATTCTTTCAAGAACTCACCCACTTCAATGATAGGCTACCTTCAAGGATCCTTAGACTGTGAAACATTTGAAATAAAAGTCAGATTTTAGAGGTGTGTAGGATGTAAAAAGATTTCAGGTGCCCTTGGATGTTAAAATTGGAACACCTTTAAAAGAACCTGATCTTCAAAGAGTTGAGACAACAAGAACTTTCCTGAAAAAAAAGTTTTTGCAAAAGTCATATTTGCTAGCATAATTTCTTTATTTCACTTTATGCTTGAAAACTGGGGGAAAAGTAATGAGTTTCATTCTTACAGCACCTGATGGAAAAGCTCATTCTAACACTTTCTTAATTGTACACATGGCTTTGTCATGGTTTCTGCTCAGGTAATGAGTATATATGGGGGAAGAGAGAAAGAAAATAAAGCTTCCTAGGAATATTTTCTTGTAATGATGCACATTTTCCCCAAAGCTTATCAATAATAAGTTTTCTGTCTCTTATCCTATTCTTTGGCTTTTTGACAAAGAACACTTTTACTAAATTAATTTTCCTTTTTTGCATTAATTTGTACCTCTTACTGTCTTTTGATTTTCCCTGTTTCTTTGAATATTCTTTCTGTTATTCTATTTCAAAAATCAATGACCATGTCACGAACTCTGTTCCACTAGTGGATGAGCATTATATAACTGCATGCAGCTCAATAGATCGTCAAAGAAATTACAGTCTCAGCCATGTGAAATTGCACAAGGGGATTGCTACTGTTAAGACTTCTTTTCATGTAATATTATAACACTTATACCTAAAATTGATAAGAAAATAGAGAATCTCCTTTAATCATTTCTTTACCAAGCTTACAATTAGAATAATTCCTTTGAATGAAACCCCCGTTAATTTCTGAGGGTGAGATTCACTTCACTTGCACAATGCCGGATAAATCAGAGTTTCAAAACCACTTTAGTTGTAGTTAAAGCTACTATATTAGCCTTTGTCCTTGAACTGCCCTTAAGAACCCTTACCAAAAAACATCTTCCATTCCAGCCTCTCTGAAGAAGGCAAGAAATCCCTTCCTGCTCTGCATAGGTGTGCAGAGACTGCTCTGCTTGAGTTCTTCATGAATACTTCCAATTCTGTTGTTTCAAACAGAAGTTACAGCACTCTTTTTTTTTATGTGTCTGCTATATCCCGACATAGGGGTATCAAAGATACAGTCCACAGGTCCCATCATCCAGCCCAGTCCCATTCACAGAACCCGGGATATGTGCTGCACATAGTACACACTCCAGGACCCACAAAGCATGCAGTACCTGTGCAGGCCAGTTCAGGAACTTCCCCCACATATGGGTGCAGTGCCTCTGGACTCTGGCTGATCCAGGATGCAAGCTTTAACTAGTACCTGCTCTGGCCAGTCTAGGACATGCTCTGCACAATGTCCACTCCAGCCAGTCCATGGTGGGGAGGAGTTGTGGGACTGATCAGGTCAGTGAGTCTGCCTAGATACCATCTATCTGACCTGTGGACCAGTCCTATGCCACTCATGAGATCCATGGGGCCTCCATAGGTCATCTAGTCATCTAGTCCAACTTCTTGCCTGAAGTAGGATTGTCCCTTTCCAAACCATCCTATACAAATATATAATGTAACCTCTTAGTGAAACTACAGCCAACACAAACACAACACAGGACATAACACCTTAAGCTGCTACAAGTAAAGCAGGAGGACCATGGCACCTAACATCTTGCTGCTGTAAAAAGTTATACATTTTACACGTTTACCATTTACATTATATATACTAAAGAGATTCCAGGAAGAGGGCAATGTCCCTTTGCAGCAGAGGAAGGCAAAAATCCTTACAGTCCATAGCGATATGACCATGGGGACCAATATGACCATGGGGACCATTCCATTCTAACCCTAAATATGGCCTTCATAGTTTCATAGTTGGTAGGGTCATAAGGGACCTAAGCAGATCATCTAGTCCAACCCCCTGCCATGGGCAGGAAAGGATGCTGGGGTCAAATGACCCCGGCTAGGTGATTGTCTAGCCTCCTTTTGAAGACCCCCCCAGGGTAGGGGCAAGCACCACCTCTCTTGGAAGTTGGTTCCAGCTCTTACCCACCCTGACCATGAAGTAGTGCCTCCTGATGTCCAGCCTGAATCTACTCTCAGTCAGCTTATGGCTGTTATTCCTTGTAACTCTTGGTAGTGCTTGGGGGAGTAGGGACTCTCCCATTGCCTGCTGGTCCCCCTTGGCAAGTTTGTAGGTGGCCACAAGATCCCATCTCAGCCTTCTTTTGTGGAGGCTGAACGGGTTCAGGTCCTACAGCTTCTCCTCATAGGGCCTACCTTGTTGCCCCCTGATCATGCGAGTGGCCCTCCTCTGGACCCTCTTGACGCTATCTACATCCTCCTGAAGTGCACCACCCAGAACTGGATGCAGTACTCCAACTGCAGTCTGACCAACGTCGCATAGAGGGGGAGAATCACCATCTTGGACCTGCTTGTGATGCATCTACGGACGCATGACAAGATGCGGTTGGCCTTCTTGACCACTTCCCCACACTGGCTGCCTATGTTTGTCTGGGAATCAATAGTGACTCCAAGATCCCTTTCTGACTTTGTGCTGACTAGAAGGGAATTCCCCAGCCTGTAGGTATGCTGCTGGTTCTTCCTCTCTAGGTGCAGTACCTTGCACTTGTCCGTATTGGATCCCATCCTGTTCTCATCTGCCCACCTCTGTAGCCTGTCCAGATCTAGTTGTAGCCTGTCCCTCTCTTCTAGTGTGCTCACTTCACCTCACATCTTAGTGTCATCTGCGAACTTGAACAAGGTGCTTTTCACCCCCTTATCCAAGTTGCCGATCAGTTTGGCCTTACATGGAGGGGCAAGACCCTCTAGCCAAGAAACTCTGCTGTTAAGCCCTGGAAGGAGGATTATTTACTTCAGTCAAAATCCCCAACCTTGACTACATACAACACCCACTGCCTCTGAAGAAGGCTTTAAAAATACCCTGTTACATAGAACATAGGCATAGATATGCCTAAATCATCCCCAACAGTGGCTGTGCAATCTCTTTTTGAACACCTCCAATGCAAAAGAGTCAATGACTTCCCTAGGCAGTCTATTACACTGCCTTTTTGTTCTAACAGTGAAGTTTTTTCGTGATATCTCATCTAAACCTACTTTGCTGCAACTTCAAGCCATTGACCCACATCCTACTCTCTTCAGCAAGAGAGAAAAGGTGTTTTCCTTCTTCTTTATGGCAGCCCTTCAAGTATTTGAAGACTGCTATCAAGTTCTCTCTTCAGCACTTTTTCTGAAAGCTGAACATACCTAGCACCTTAGCCTTTCCTCACATTAATTACTTTCCAAGCCCTTTATCATCTTTGTCACCCACCTCTGGACCCTTTCTAACTTCTCCATATCCTGTTCAAAATGTGGACCCCAAAACTACACACATTACTCTAGATGAAACCCAATCTGTGCTAGATAGAGAAGTACTATCCACTACCATGTCTTATGCCTAATGCTTCTATTGATGCATCCCAGAACTACATTCACCTTTCATGTGGCTGCATCAAACTGCAGACTCATATTGAATCTATGGTCTACCAAGACTCTCAGATCCTTCTCCATAATGCTTCCATCCAGTCATGTATCACCCATTTTGTATTTGTATTTTTCCTTCTGAGGTGCAGCGCTTTGCATTTGGCAGCATATAACTTCATCCTGTTAGCTTCAACCCAGCTTTCCAATCTGTTTAGATCTTTCTAAATTTCACAACTTTTCCTAGTTTAATGGCATCTTCCCAATTACTCAAGAAGTTCTCTGTGCCAGCATCCAAATAATTAATAAACATGTTGAACATCACTGGGCCCAGGACAGACCACTGTGGGGCTCCACTTGAAAGCTCCTGCCATTCTGACATGGATCCATTTATAATTACTCTTTGCTTATGGCTATTGAGTCAGTTATTTATCCAGTTTTGTCTAGCCTACATTTCTCCAGTTTGTTTATGAGAAGATCATGCAGGACACCTTGTAATCTACCCAAGTAGTTACACTATCAAAGAAATAGATCAAAGTTGTTTGACATGATTTGTACAGCAGGTATTATTAGCAAGGCATGTTATTACTCTAGAGACACTCTCATACATATAGCCCTACATATAATGGACTATGAAGTTTTACTATTAAAGCTTGTTGGACATTTTCTGATGAAACTCATTCAGCTCAAAGAACCTTTGTTCAAAATATTTTAATATAAAACAGTGCTTGAGATTTGGTTTGATTTCTAGGACCCCCTGCTCGGGGACAAGCAGCCCTTTTCTAGGGCTGGCCTTGATGCTGGGCTGCAAGGCTATGGTTGTCAGGTTTTCTGTTATGGAATTAGGAGCCTGAAAGCTGTAGCACTAGTTAGAGTCAGAGACCTTGGGTTTCAGGCAGATGCTGTATGAAACAGACATTATTTTTAGTTTCAGCACTGATAATAACATGAGGAGATGCAGGGTCTTGGGAATGTACTTTGGTCAGAAACACTCTGTGTTAGTATTTCTGCAATTAAATTGTTTCAGACTCTCTAGTTCACAGGGAAATTTCAGATTTTCTTGCTTTTTATCCTATTCAAACTGAAAGAAAAGAAAGATTTCCCATGAACTAGAAATCTTATCTTTTGGATACAATAGAGTTCTAAAACACAGGCAGAATTTTCTTTGCTCTTTTTTTTCTTGCAAAGGATTTTGCTGTGACAAGTATTTCACTTTAGTTCATTATTGTAGAGGTATTTTGTAATAGTATCTCTCTCTAGCGAGAAACCAAGCAGAGACTAGATACTATTAATCTCTTGAGAGACAGTAGTATTTAAGGAAAAATACCATAACCGTATACTCTAACCCTAACCCTAACCCTAACCCTAACCCTAACCCTAACCCTAACCCTAACCCTAACCCTAACCCTAACCCTAACCCTAACCCTAACCCTAACCCTAACCCTAACCCTAACCCTAACCCTAACCCTAACCCTAACCCTAACCCTAACCCTAACCCTAACCCTAACCCTAACCCTAACCCTAACCCTAACCCTAACCCTAAC
>NW_017729032.1:81804270-81817086 GCF_001723915.1 Gavialis gangeticus
ATACTCTAATAACAATAAGTCAGTACTGCATATACAGTAAATTGTACAAAATTCCATCATGCCAAAATTAGGGGCAGGGAGATAAAGATGACTAAACATACTAAGAGACTCATGGTTAAAAAAACAAGCAAACAAAAACAGAAACATAAAATTCCCAGGGAGGATAGACACTATATCTAGTACATCTACTTGGCCACTGGGTGACACTGTTGATTCACTTTTATCTTGGAATGATGCAATTTTTATAACAGTTAGAAAGGCATTGTGCCCATGAACATCACTTCTGGAGAAGATTAAAAGCTCTACTGAAAAATCTTCTTTGAGTTATTTAATAGTAGTAGCCCTCAAATTATGGTTTACAGTTTCAGTCAGTAATGCAGGATCATAATACCTAGTCCTACAATGCAGGTTTCACTGTCAGTCATCCATGATGATATGTCTATGGATATAAGCAGGCATACCACATGAAGGCTACGCCAAACATTTTCTCTTGTTCTTCTTCACATTGATTGTTAGCGCATATTCCTGCCTCTTCTTTATTTGGACTTGCCACGCCACAGTAAGACTATGGCCCTTATAGGAGATCATACAGAAGTAAAAAAATAAGTCTTTTTCAAGCTGTCCATTCTACTCAAGGGGCTTTAGTTGATTCACTGAAGGACTTCTTCCTCCAACATAGTGGGAGAGGATAGATGAAGGGTCATGGTTTAGTTCTCTTCCCTTTTTATTTCGTATGGTTCTTTGAAAGACACTTGGCATGATCCTCTGTACAAGGGAACTGCAAAAGGAGATAATATGGCTACACAATGCTGCCACCATGGGGTTGCACAACTGACCCCTCAAGCAGTATTTTTGTGAGACCAAATCACTTGTTAGTTCTTAAATGGCTTCTATCATCTTAGAACCAATATGTTTCTCAAGTGACTTCACTAATAGGCCCTCTATGTATCATAACATGGGCAAGGCTCCTGATAACCTGCCGCAAGGTGGGATGGCACTCTACAACAGGTATTGGAATTTTATACCATCTGTTATGATGAAGGGAAATTCTATAGGAGCTCAATTTAAATACCAATTCAAGGATTTTAATATATGAACTTGAACAATTCAATCAGGGCAGTCATCTGAGCTTTGTTTTTCTTGTGAGCTGTAAATACATGTCAGTATTGTATGAATTCTCTGTGGTATTCTAACATACTATCATTGCATGCATTTTCAGATGTTTCTAGAACATATGCTACTCTTCTAGTCTCTCAAAATATAAGTCAATGTCTAGTATTTTTTGAAAATTATTTTCAGTGATTCAGCAAGCAATATATATATAACTGTGAGTGATCATAAAGAAATACAAAAGCTACATTTTGGTACTATTGCTTCTATCAATTTCATGAAGTTATCCTTCTGTTAAATAGGTGGTTATTTTGAATTTACCAAACTGACAATATGTATACAACACAGCCAGTGACCCAGCCAAGGAAGGAGTTTATAATCCAAAGCTCTGTCAAGTTCATATTGAATTATAGACATTTTAAAGACAGAGTATCATTTTAGGATTTTGTGAGCCTGAAGACCTCAATCCACTTATCACAGGAGATAGCTTTCACCCGAGAGTACCATTAAGTGCAATGTTTTCACTTCTTTAGGAAAAATATCTTTCAAATCCATGCTGTGCTAAACCTAAAATTCCTATAAGGTGGTTCTTATATAATGCCTTTAGCAAAAGATTAACCAAAATGTCCAGACTGTCTAAATACCCACCTGTGCCTTCAAACTACTAGTAAATAAGTACCTTGTCTGCTTGTTACCCACCATAAATTGTCTGCTTGTTACCCCCCATAAATGTCCCCCCCCAGATCAATTACTGAAAAAATAATGCTAAAAGTTAGTATCCTTTCATCTGTATTTAGTATTTCTGTGATCCCATCTTCTGCCCCAAGCAAGATCTGGAAGAAAAACTCAAAATTTCTAGTTTAGGAACAGTCATTTTAGAGTGTCTCATTTTACACTCTATGGTTATACCAACCCTTACACTATTGAGAGCCCAAATGCCACAAGCCTACTCATGCATTCATTACTGTGCTGCATAAATTTAAATGAAAGCTGCAAAACCACCAATTAGAACCAAACAGCACCTCTTCGATGACGCTCAGTAGGTATTAAGATAACATTTCAATGTTAATCTAGGCTAGAGGCCTCTTGTAGATACTAATTATGAGCTGAAACCCTGAAAGAATTAATCTGCCCCTTGAAAAGATATTATTGAATCTTCCTGTGGTAATGCCAGTGTTTAGAGATATCTCAATCATATACTATGTTTAAATTGGCAAAGTGATGGGACAGGGGGAAAGCTAGAAAACAAATGTCAGAAAAGAGATCATGTAATATTCAGGGATCCTGGTTTTCTTGGATAAAAGCAATCCCCAGTTTTTGGATTAAAAAAAGGAACCCAAAATTCACAATCCACATTTTTCCATGATTTTAATGAAACACCACTATATATACATACATATATATATGTGTATATATATATATGTATATGTGTGTGTGTGTGTGTGTGTGTGTGTGTATGTATAGAGAGAGAGAGAAAGAGAGAGAGATGGTTCTCTATCTATCTATCTATCTAGTGGTGTTTCATTCTGATCACAGAAAAATACGGATTTTGGATGACTTTTTGTAATACAAAAATTGTGTTTTTTTTAAATTAGAGAAAACCAGAATCCTTGGTAATATGTGACACATGTAAAATTATAAAGGCAAAATAGTTTCATAGACTAAGGAAATGAACCCCAGCTTTTTTTTAGATATATTGCAGACTGCTGTTTATCACATTTTATAAAATGGCAATATTTATGCAATAGCATAGATTGTCCATAGCTGCATAATCACAGGGATTCAAGAACTCTTGGTTTCTACCACTATTTTTTTTCTTGTCTTAGGTAAGTCACTCTAGATCCCTAAGCCCCTTTTTCTCTGAAATAATAATCCCAAACTTTAGTCTGTGCACTTCTGGTGGACCACGAGGTCATGGTCCACAGCTAGTTCCATACAAGTCCTGAACTGCACCAGGTTCTGCATGCACATATCATATTTTCAATTAAAAGATTGATGATAAGGGTAATCAAAGGAACAACCATACTTCTCCCTGGACTGCTGTCTTGATAGGGTGAAGAAGCTCGCATGTACTGATGACCCTAAGAGCAACACCATTGGGAGTCTTGTCTCCTGGTAGGGAAACCCAGGGTGGTAATGTCAAAGGTGGGTGTCAGGCAAAGAGCAGTCCAACACAAAGACCTCAGTGGTGGAGGAGGTGGATGCAGAAAGCATATTTCTCAATGGCTGCAAAGGCAGATGAAGGCTGTAGTGAAGAAGTAACCCCAGTGTCTTGGAACCTGAGCCACCGGACGCAGGTTTTTCCTCTCCCAAGGTCCATGAGGTTGTCAGTGCACAATGGCCTCCTTGCATAAAACAAGTCACATGTAGGCTTCTCCTACAGATGCTCTTAGCCATTAATGGCCTCATTTACAACTGTTTACTTGACGCATGGGTGTGATCATCCCTGACCATGAGGGATACCACTGCCGACAGTTCACAAGACATTTTGAGAGTTTACCATAAACCACTGGTCCAAAAGTTTGGGAACCATTGGTCCTAAGGACTTATTAATTCCTGCAAATACATACTTTGGAAAAGAAAAGCATATCTAGAAACATGCACATAGGCAGTTCTGGGTCCTAGTGAGGGGTTTATTTAATGCTTCTTTCCATACGTGTAAGCCAATCAGGTAAACTGAAGTAAGTAACAATATTACAACATGAACAAATTTAAACTAGAAATATTACAATAAAACAACGGTCTATCACATATAGACTTAAGACAGGTTCAAAATCCCATCATCTGTCAAGGCTAGAATAGAGAAATTATACTATTAAAAAACATGGAATTCTACCTCTTCCTAAGAGATTAGGTAATTTATTTTAATTTGAGGTATTGGACCAAACCTCATAATTCCACTCTTTGGGAAAGCTGTCTTAGTATTTTTATAGGTCTTTATTTGCTCCCTATTTGTAGGTCTCTAAATAGGTCTCTATTGAACAGTATGCAGAGACACTCTTGGCTTGAATATATAGAGAAATTAAAAAAAAAAATGAGAGTATAAACAAATCCATGACATTACTAAAAACATTTAAAGACACGGATTCTTCATTCCCTATCTTTGCTTCCCTTTGAAGCAACTCTGATGATTCATCTGAAATTATACAGGTACACAACCGGAGGCACAGAATGGTGAATCAGACACTAAAACATTTCTAGACTGATATTCTTATAAAATATGTAGCCTATGTAGAATTCATAATACAAAGCTGTGATGTTTAGGGATTATTGGCTCTTAGTAGGAATGATTTGCATACCTTATTCTGGGTTACACTGCTGGTGAGCAATATACACATCCCAGATAATAACAAAGAAATACTTTAAAAAGAGCAGTGTAGTTTATTGTACAGGGCATTGGACTGAGATAAGAAGACCTGGCTTTATTCCTGGTTTGTCACTGACATATTCAGTAGCTTTGGGCAAATTGTATCTCCTTTCCCCACCTCTATTTCTCTTTCCAGTCTTGCTTATATAAGTGCTAAATTTTGAGGTGAGAGATTCTCTCTTGCTCTGGAAGTGTACATTGCTTAACACAACAGGGCTCTGTTTCTGTGTATATATTCAACTAATATATACATAATATAGAGTAACACATCCTATTATTGTTGTACCCTTCTGTCTCACACACACACACGTACGCACAGGTGATGAGTGATCATTTTGTCTTTTTTCCTTATTTCAGAAAGCTCTTCCTTTTTCCTTTTTCCTTTACTAAAGATAAGAAAAAAGGAAAGAGAGAAAAAAATAAAGCACTTAATGTGTAATAATGAAACATATAAACATCAATTATACCTTTCAGCAAATAAAGTCTTATAGGAGCTCCATGAATCCTCCAGGCCACTGCCATGTTGCTGCACACTATGCAATCAGATTTATGTCATTCTAATAAAATTGTCCACTTAGAGAAGTCTTTGATCTATAAATAAGACAACAGTTTGACGGAAGCAGCAATTTAAAGTTATTGGTTTAAGGATAATTAGGAACTGGCAGGTATCCAGTGTCATTAAGGGGACATTGCTGTAGGGCAATGCAACAACTGCGTGTTTATTACAATGACACAAAATATGTACCTGCCTTATTTCTAACTGTTCTTATTTTTAGCTCACACCTGCCTTGTACATCTCAAGAATTCTGCAGAAGCTTCTACAGAGCTTGTTTTTCCAGGCTTTCTTGTTTTTAAACCATATTCCAAGTAGTGCTTGTTTCAGATGGGAAAAATGACTGTCATGTTGTCAGGAGCATTATTAGCACCATTAGTTCATATATGTTTATCAACCCAGTGGCCCCCTCCCCCTTTTTTTTGCTGTGGATCTAAGGAACAGACAGTGGCTTTCAATTATAAAAAATCAAAAGCCACAGGACTTAGGCAACCCTGTAATGGCACATATGAACTCCCATGCAAGCCAGAAAGATGTTAAGGAGGGGATGTGGATGTAATGAGCTCCACATAGCAATGCCTGTGGGAGATGTTAGGCATGGATTTTATATTTAAAAGGCAATGGCTTAACTTTGATATTGACTGCCTAGGAGGAAGAATAAGAAACCCCTTCCCCTCCCCCCCTGCATAAGTATAGATGGCATACGACTAGCGGGGAAGCCTCTTTCTGGATGGCATGGGAGACCTTGAACCACACTTAGCACATGCTTCAGAAGTAGGGGAGGGGGAGCATTTTAATTAGAGCAGCTCTGAGAGATGCTCTAATTAGAGTGCCCAGAGCATCTCATGTATCAGCATCCCCACACTTCTAAACAGTGGTGGGGGCACTTTGTCTAAAGCTCATTGAATGTGCTTTCAATATTGCATCCCCCAGCACCATTTGGAAGTACAGGGATGCTGATACACAAGACACGGGAGGCTACTGAAGCATGGTAATTGCCATGCTCCAGCAGACTTGATTAATTGAGTCTGCTTCGACACACTGGAATTACAGCATGTCAGAGCAGCCCCCCTATTTGTGTATAGGCACCTTTAATTCTGAATGAGGAGCCATTTTGGACTGGGGAAAGGACAACTTATTCAGAAGGGTTAAATATAATATCCTATAGCAAAGAGCTGAATAGGACAGAAGTGGTATAGACAGACCCTAATGAGGCACCACTCAATAGTGGTGTCTCTCTGATTTAATTACTCTATAAGGTGCAAGTCTATCTTGCCTTCTGCCTGACTTCAGACTAACATGGCTAATTATCTCTCTCTTGTCTTGAGGAATTTGTAATGTGTGCATGACAATATGAGATTTTACCTGTTGTATTAGTTTATCTGACGCTGCACACAGTCCTTGGAAGGTAGGTCATCCTACCTAGTCATTCTGGTTGAAACTAAGGATGTTTTGGGTACATGTTACAGCTTCTGGGGTTGTTCTAGTAGTGTCCAGGCTCTAGAACTGCTTGTAAGGGAGATTTGCCTTAATGCTCAAGTCTCCCTAGAACATAAATTATGACATTAAACAACCTGACAGGAGAAATATCATACCAACTTACAACTTAAAGTTGAGGTCTTGTGCAAATCTCCAAACCCTTCAGAACTAGAGTTAGGATTACAAAAACTTAGCACCTTAGCCCCAGGACCAAGATGTGTCAGCAGCATGATACAGACATGACCCCAAAACAGAAAGTCTAGGTATAGCAGACTTCCACTGTGTTTTCACCTCTGTCAGTCTGAACTCACTTGGTGTCCTATCATATTGAAAACTGAAGTAGGTCACTGAGTCAGGGAAATGTCTGAAACTCTTCTCTGGAGGATGAGGGAGATTGTAAAGGTTATACCACATTGGAGTGAAGCCCAGTCATACTAATGTTCCAGCCAGATGGCAACATCCAATTCTGAATGACGTGATTTTAGAAAAATCAATACCATGTCAAAATGTACTGTGCTGAGTGAATGGGCAGCAAATCTCTTTCATACCAGAGTTTTAGGGGAGGGTGGGAAAAGAGTCTTTGCCTTTCTGTCTGGATTCCATCCTTACATGTATAGGCCTAATTCCAACTCCCCATTTGAAATGATAAACAGTACTAACACACCTTTATTAGCACCAGTTATTTTGGATCACACTGGCAGATTGTAGATCTTACTCTGTTTGAGAAGTCACATAACTCGGCAGATGGCATTGCATTTAGATTTTGCCTAACTTTAGACAAACATGACGTGGCTAGTTTTTATTGCATTTAGTAGTCATTGGCTAAAATGCATAGCAGAAGTAGGAGTCCGTTTAAAAGAGCAGGGGCCAGAAACCAGGGTCCCTTCCTGCAAAGACAGTGTCTATCTCACAGACCCATGCTACCTAATGGGCTAGTGGCTAGGGCACTATGCTGGGAAGTAGACAACATAAATCTAAATCCCCTATGGGTGAGGGATGTCTAAAACTTTTGTCTTCCACTCCCTGGACAAGCGCTCTGTCAGGCTTTGCTTCTGTCAGGTGGAGCCCAACTACTAAGCTAAAAGGTGAGAGGTTGCTGGTCTGTAAGATCATGTAGTCTACTCTTTTTATGCATTGCAGACCCTTATCTTTCACAAATGTATGACTATATTGGCCAATAAGTAGTGGGAAAATGGGGTAAGATGCCCTACTAGCCCCATAGATTTGTGCTCCCCCTCAGCCTAATTATAAATGGGTACATTGCCATTAAGACCAAGATGTTAAAAGCAAGCGGCTGTGATGCTAGCCCCATTACTCCCTTTTGTAATGTTTGCTTTAGAAACTGGTGTACCTTAATTTTATTAGCATAATGAACTGTATACTCTGGCAGAACTTCTGATCCTTGTTTGAACTTTCTATTGATTCCATGAAAGAATGAGTAATTTTGTGGCCCAGTAAGAGGCACTGAGCTAGTAGGAAGCAAGACCCATGTTCTGTCTTGTGTTTTGGATGTTGTTAGTGAATTTTATCCAATGACTACTGTGACAAACCATGGTACTGCTTGTAAATTTTCTCAGTTACGTGTATTGATAGTATAATAATGTCACATTCCTTAGTTTCTCTGACTGGCTTGTACATAAGGAAAGAATGGGTTAAACATATTTTGAAGCACACTTGTGAACATCTGCCCATGTACTCTATTAGGGGAAACAAGAAACAATGAATACATTTGTCTATGTTGACACAGCAAGTGGCCTTGAGCCCTTGCACCTTGAGAAACTTCTGAGAATCATATTGAAAAGGGACATCCAGAAACGGGAAGGGTCAGGGAGGGAAAGGCAGATGAAGAGATGCTTGAAAAGCTTGAGATAACAACTGGGTCTGCTACCTAACAGAGACTACCTGTGAATATAGGCTGGGCTTTGGGGAGCTCAAGGGCTCTGACAGCAATAGAGTAGGCAATGAATAAAAGCTTCTGTTGAGGAAGAGCCTCCTATGACTTCAAGTGCAATCCATCCCCTTGAAGGGGTAAAATCTCTCCAAGAGCTAAGCCATAAGGTAGTTCTCTGAAGGGGCCATAGATAACTAGTGGAATCAGGGACCAAAAGACTAGGTTTGGAAATGGACTCACTGTCACTGTCTTAAAGCTATGCGTGGGTTGGCTTCAGGGTGGGATAGGCGTGGAAGGGAGGGTCATAAGGAAATGTTTGTGGCAACAAAAATGTGGAGATAATATTTTAAGCACAGGCTGGGAGAAGGTTCTAGAAACTGGGGCTTTTCCAGTCCAAGTACTCTTTACTTTGTTACAGAGTTATATTTCCTTCTTTATCATATGATGCAAACCCTACACTAGTCAGAACAATATCAATAAGGTCCAAAGGGCCCAGTTAGCACCTCTCTCACTACACCTGGAATAGATATTTGGAGTAGAAAAGATAGATAAATGAAAGGGCATCGCACAGTTGGTAAATGATTAAGAATGAGACAAGAAAATTTATCTTTGTTTTTCTTTTCTTTTTCCTTCTCTCTAGCTGAGAAGCCTGGTTATATCCAGTAATTAGAAACAACTTGCCAAGTTGCAAATCTTTATCTCTGTGATGGGAAAAGGCCAGTTTCAAAACAGGGTAAGATTCGGCTGAAAACTAGCCAAATGATCATATTTTATGTTCTTTGTTGTTTCTTATTCTGGTATTCCAGGATTCTGGGGGGAGGATAAGGGTCTTCCACTTGCGAGGTGTGGAATTAAAAAGTGTCTTCACTGGATAGCAAAAACACCATGGAATTGAACCCTCAGAGGGAATGTGGCTAGCCATTGGAGACCCTGGTGCATAGTGACAATGTCATGACTCTAATTGGCCCTGAGTGCTGTGGAGACCAAGCCTTCTATGCATCTATTTAATGGGCACATCTACACATGCATTTTCATGTAAAGCGATATGCAGAGCTTATGGCTTATTGCTCCAGAATTTATTGTTCTGGGCATACCATTTCCACGTATGCTCAGGTTGGAGCAGTCCCAGTTGGCAGGGAGCCCTGGGAGTCAGTCTTCCAGCCCACGATTGCTGCCCGCAGCTCAGCACACTGTGGTGGGGCTGGTTGGAGCACAAGGATGCCTCAGTGCAGTGTTAGCTGGCATCCCTGTGCTCCAGAAAGCCGGGGCAGCATCTACACATGGGCTTCTGCAGAGTATTTAAAAGTACTATTCTGCTGTGGAGTAAATTAATTTACTTCTGCCTAATAGGGGTGCATGTCTGGATGTGCAACATTTACTGTGCAGCTAATTAGTCTACTGCGCTGTAAATGTCCAGTGTGTGATTGCCCACAGCATGGCTTAACTTTAATACAGCCCATTTTAATGTGTGACAAGCCCCTTTTATTGAACCAACTGTAGAGTTGGAATAGACAAGCTTTCAGGCAGTTATCATCCCATTTAACTCTGTTGTCCCAGAAACACTCACTGTATTTCATCATGCTGGGGAAGAAAGCACTATTTCCAGTGTTTCACCACTTCTCAAGAGTTTTTCTATTGAGGAAAAATGGTTACCTCTAACATGCAGCCTGGATTCTCCAGCTGACAGAGGGTGCACAATGGCTAGACAAGACAACCATAGTTCCTGGCCGCCCTATCTCCTCAGACTTATTTTTGTGACAGACTTCTGGGCTTTTGTGGAAAAACAAGTAACTTGCTCCTGTGAACTTCATGTTCCCAGACATGGTGGCAAAAAATATATAATATTTCAAACCTCACCCCCAAGAGTTTAAAATTCTCAAGTGACTCCCCTTATTTGATAAAAACATCAGAGAAGTAACATGACCTGTGATATAAATAAAGAATGGTATCCAAAGGATTTGACTATTGGCCAAACCCTTTATATAAATGAACCTGACAGATTTCATATAAGTATTCTGTGTATAAAGACAACACAATCCCTTTGTGCACATCAGTATAGCCCACATATAATATAGCAATATTTAGCAGGATGGTACTTGCTGCTACCTTAAACATCCTTCATATATTTTTGAGAATATTTTTCCCTAGAAAAATACTTCTGAATTTGAATTTATTACAGCATTTATAAGTCCCCTGCTAAACTCCTTCCTAATCCCCTCTGAAGCAACAGTCAGGAACTTGTGGCTCAAAATCAAGAGCAAAGTGCAGACAAATGAATAGTGCCAGGACTTAAACCAAAGTCCTCATGAACAGATTGTCTAACAGACTGGAGCAATAATCTTCAGAGCCACCATGCTGGCTTACAGATTGCTGTTTTAAGATGCTTTGATTATTATGGTGATTTGGCAGCAGTTCTTAAATTGGAGTTTGGGTTTCAAGAACCAGCTGCATCACCTGAACCTAATTGAATTATTCAAGGAGGGGAATATAAAGAGCAGAAGAATTCTGTTGGTTAAACTAATGTCAAGGTTATGATTTGCTAAATGCCAGTGCTTAGGATGTATAGCAGATGTATTTGATTTTCCAAGAGGAAAGGACTTTTATAATCAGAGATTGTTTCAGCAATACAATAATCATAAAAAAGTAGGTTTTTTTAGCGTTTATGTTTCTATATTTTTAAAATTGAAAAAATTAATTAATGTCGTTAATTAATCATTAACAACATTAGAGTATTGAGAGATATGAAACCAATACTGTGATTAGTGAAGATATTAGTATTGGTAAGATGTGCAAACATCAACTGGCAAACAGGATTTTTTTTTGAGAAACAGACGGGAGGACATACGGTGCCATAAAACACGGCAACAAAAGACAACATCTCTGGAGCATAGATTACTCACCTCTGCAAAAACAACGTGACGACTAGTTGAAGGAGGGGCCAGAGGTCACTCAAATACCTAATATTAGTTAGAAAAGAACAACAGAGCTGATGTTATTACACTCTGGGTGCGTCTACACATAATGCAGACTGCTTAAGCAAGTACTCAATGACTGCACAGTAACTGGTGTTACTGAGCAGTCTAGACACTGAACAGGTCTTTTCCCACACTATGATACAGTAGCAATGAGCTACTGTCAAGTAGCTCATTGCTACTTCGCAGTAACCTGGGCGTCATGGTTCATGCCTGCCAATGCTACATCCCTGTAGCAATGAGCTATGGCGATATAGCTCATCGCTACAGTTACATAGCATCTTGTGTAGACACATGCTCTCTCAAAGATTTACCAAATCTTTCTAAAAGACTGAGCATCATCTTCTTCCCCACTAAGGTCAAAGCAATTTGCAAAAAAGATTAGAGGGCAAAAATTGTTTCACTGGCCATAGAATCATACGAGGATACTATCAAACCAGCCCACTCTCCATTTCTGCAGACAATGGTTTAGTAGCTTCAGTGGTTTGGACCTAACAATCAGTTGGACCGGTGGATTTTAGGAGACACTCCTTTACTTTTAGCATTTTCTATTGGTTAGCTCTAAGAGGGTCTTTGTTCAGTGTGGAAGTTTTTAGGATCACCCTTCTGGGACTGTCCCCATGCACTAGGCAGGGAAGCTAGGTGCTTAACACTGGAGTTTAGATTCTGTTCTGGGATGCAGGTATCTAAATGTTGGACATTTTAGTGTCTAACTTGTTGGCCCTTTCAGATCTGGCCTTCAGAAACTAGATGCCTAAGTGGTTGATTTACAATTGCAAAGAAATAGTTCAGCATTATCAACATGTGTGCCTATAAAAATAGAGGTGGGCACTGTAGATATGGCTCACTCTGCAATGTTATACAGCTGGGGTAAAAAGAAATAGGCCCACAAAGGCTGCTTACAGACATTTCAAAACAAAACAAAACAAAACAAAACAAAACAAAACAGTGCTTTATTTTCAGATCTGTATGCCCCTGCTCTAAGCACAGCACATGCTTAGAAGAGGCATTGCATTATTTTGACCCAGCTTGCCCAATGTCTGCATAGATCGTGTGCTTCAGAGAGGCTTTTTTGGAGCTTTTATCTAACAGCTGATTCAATCAGATGTTAGATAAAAGTGCCAAAAAGCCTCACTGAAGCACCCTATCTATAAAGACACTGGGGAGGTGAGTCAAACTAATGCACTTCCTCTTCCAGTAAACCACATTTTTGTTTTGTTTTGGGTTTTTTTTCCACATCTGTCAGCACCTAAAAATACAGATGTGCTGACAGCTGGCCATGCTGCTGACACTGGCAACCCATCAGGTGACATTGCTCCATGTACCAGCTGTGTCCAGAGCACAGTGCTGCTCTGGTATGCTTCTGTATAGAAATTGGCCTAAATCTCTCCTTGTTATATGTAATAACATTCACATATATATATACTGATACCGAATAACATCC
>NW_017729032.1:81822086-81822294 GCF_001723915.1 Gavialis gangeticus
CCACCCCCCTCCCTCATCTCCGCTGGGGTGAGGGGTGGCAATGATCTGTCCCCAACTACCCCACCCATCATTCTTGCTGCAGTAGTGGCTGGAGCCACACCATACTGGGAGTTACACCCTTCAAGAGCATTATGGACAGACACACAGAGAAACAGACAGATGGATGAACTAAGCCATATATATATATATATATATATATATATATATA
>NW_017729032.1:81827294-81829353 GCF_001723915.1 Gavialis gangeticus
TAGGTGCTTAACACTGGAGTTTAGATTCTGTTCTGGGATGCAGGTATCTAAATGTTGGACATTTTAGTGTCTAACTTGTTGGCCCTTTCAGATCTGGCCTTCAGAAACTAGATGCCTAAGTGGTTGATTTACAATTGCAAAGAAATAGTTCAGCATTATCAACATGTGTGCCTATAAAAATAGAGGTGGGCACTGTAGATATGGCTCACTCTGCAATGTTATACAGCTGGGGTAAAAAGAAATAGGCCCACAAAGGCTGCTTACAGACATTTCAAAACAAAACAAAACAAAACAAAACAAAACAAAACAGTGCTTTATTTTCAGATCTGTATGCCCCTGCTCTAAGCACAGCACATGCTTAGAAGAGGCATTGCATTATTTTGACCCAGCTTGCCCAATGTCTGCATAGATCGTGTGCTTCAGAGAGGCTTTTTTGGAGCTTTTATCTAACAGCTGATTCAATCAGATGTTAGATAAAAGTGCCAAAAAGCCTCACTGAAGCACCCTATCTATAAAGACACTGGGGAGGTGAGTCAAACTAATGCACTTCCTCTTCCAGTAAACCACATTTTTGTTTTGTTTTGGGTTTTTTTTCCACATCTGTCAGCACCTAAAAATACAGATGTGCTGACAGCTGGCCATGCTGCTGACACTGGCAACCCATCAGGTGACATTGCTCCATGTACCAGCTGTGTCCAGAGCACAGTGCTGCTCTGGTATGCTTCTGTATAGAAATTGGCCTAAATCTCTCCTTGTTATATGTAATAACATTCACATATATATATACTGATACCGAATAACATCCGCGCGTGCACGCACACAGACACACACACATATACACACTGATCTGAATTCAGCAAGAAATCTTCTATTAGACACAGGACATCTATTCAGCTCAGTAATTTACTTGCATATGACTTTAAGAAGCCTGATTCTGGTAAGCTGGAGTGCCAAGTAAACTCAGAAGCTTCAGCTCTGTGCACAAGTCTCATTGACTTGAGAGTTACCTGAAGGTTCCTGGTGGCCAAATTAGATGCCTTGTGTTGATGGATTCAACTGGGCTTACCTTAATTTGAATTTCCCATAATGTTATTAATTAAGAACAAAACAAACTGGTTTAAATAACTATGATAAATGGAGAACAAAGTAATATATCAATTTTGAGTTGCTATACAGTTACATACGCCAAGAAAAACTGGACCTTTCCTCCAAAGGTGAAATCCAGTATTAAAAAAAAAAAAGACAAAATAAACAGGAAATAAATGTGCATTCTATTTGGAAAAGGACACTTTTCAAAACCCTGTTGACCAATATGAGAAAGGGGGGAAATGCCACAGTTAAAGGTTTAATATACAATTCAGAAGGCAACTGTTGGGACATGAAATAATAGGAACATGCAAATCTACTGGAGTGAGGTAAAGCAAAGAAGAAAGGCCTGAATCTCCTTCTGTGTACAGTGTTTTAAATCCACCTAACTGCTGAAGTCAGTAAAGTTACATCCATGAATAACCAATATCTGTGGTATCAGAATCAGGCTTCTGGTGTCTAGAAGAATAAAGCAGACTGTAAGCTTGCTCAACATATGACAGTCCTAGGGGCAACTTCTAATCTGCCAAAACTGTCCCCTGTGGACTGTGCAAAATGGCTAGACTTTACTATTGGAAGAACATTTCTATAGCTCGGCATCTGGTTTATACCTTCTGAGAAGGAAATTCAGCATTTTGTAATGCCTTTGTCTGTTTCACTGTTTACATTAACACACTTTTGTTGATACAAGTGAAGTTAATATTTAAAGGTCCTGATCCTCTTCTCTCTCAGTGTAATGTCTTACATTAACTTGAAAGGAAACTGTCCGGAAGTCAAAATTTAGTTTTGTGCTCATAGGTCTGTCACACCAGGGATTCTGGTTTTCTCTGATAAAAAAAGTCTTCAGTTTTCAGATTTTAAAAAGTAATCCCCCAAATCCACATTTTTCCGTGATTAAAATGAAACACCGCTAATCTATATATTAATGTCCTGTCCCCCCGTGTCTGGCCCCATACCCCACCCCCCCAAGCCC
>NW_017729032.1:81829726-81835490 GCF_001723915.1 Gavialis gangeticus
ATATATATATATATATATATATATATATATATATATACACACACACACACACGCACACGCACACGCACATGCACACATATATATAATATGCACACACACATATATATAATACACACACACACACACACACACATATATGAAATGCCGTGTGTGTGTGTGTGTGTGTGTGTGTATGTGTGTATGAAATGCCACACACACATATATAAAATGTGGCATTTCATTTTAATCATGGAAAAATGTGGATTTTGGATTACTTTTTTTAACCCCAAAATTGGGGATTTTTTTGTTTTTTATATATATCAGAGAAAGCCAGGATCCCTGATGATCACAATCTTCAGATACCTGGAGACCAATTATAGAGAGGATGGAAATTGACTTTTCTCTGTGGCCATAAGCTGTTTAGAGAGGTTGTGGAATGTTTCTCATTGTAAATGAGAGAAAAAGTATTGAAAATGTATTTTTCTAAAGGCTAGGGCTAGAGAATCCTTGAGGTCCCTTTGAAGCTTATGGTTTTAACCAGAAAAAATATAACAGGGTACCTTTTCTAGATAATATAAATATACCATTATAACCATTATTTATATTAATCTTACTAAATATTTTCATCTTTGATTTTTTTCATATGAAGTTACTACAACTTCATAAATTGTCATTTAAAATAGGCAGGCTGTGGGTGGGTCTACATGAGATGCTTTACTGCACAGTAATGCTACTTACTGTGCAGTAAGCATCACCTTCTACTTGTGCTAACCCTTGCTGTCCAATAATTTCCTCTACTCAGCAGTTAATTTGCAGGTAGAAAATTAACTGCCAAGTAATTACTGTACAATACAGCACATGTAGCTGGGCAGCAGGGGGCGGGAGATTGCTCCCTGCTCCTGGGAGCTGCCTGTTGCCAGGGTGGGCACCATCACCAGAGCCTGGGCAAGGACAATGTCCTCCTGCCCCAGCAGCAGGGAGCTCCCAAGCCCAGCTTTATGATCACAGACCTCAGAAACAATCTCCAGTGCTCCATGATCACAGAGCTGGGCTGGGAGTTCCCTGCATGGGGAGAGTTGCCCACCCAGCCTGGATCTAGCTGGGACCTGACCTTGACTGGGACAGTTCTCAGCCAGCCCCAGGCTGCACGAGGAAGTCTGTACATGCAGCCTGGAGGTGGTTGGGGACTGTCTCATTCTGGGCCATCCTCAGCGAGCTCCAGGCCACTTGTTTAGATTTCCCTATGCACCCCAGGGCTGGCCATGAACTGTCCCAGTCAGGAGCAGGTCCCAGCCCCACAGATTTTTCTCAGCCCCATACTCTGATTGGGCAATTGAGACAGAGGGCTTGGAAAGAGCTGCAGGGAGGGGCAGATCCTAGACCCTCCCCAGCAGCTCTTTCCAAGGCCCCTGACCTTGATTGAGGAGCCAGGGCTGGGAGCTCCCTGATGCCAGGGCAGAGGAATAATGTCCCTGCTTGAGTTTTCATGGTGACCCCACCAGCAGGTAGCTCCCAGGGGCAGGGAACAATCTGCCAGCTCCTGCCAGGAGACGCCTGTCTCTTGGCACCATGGTCCCTGCCAGTCCCTGGGCTAGCACCCAAGGGGAGCCTAGAGATCCCCTTGCCTGCTGCAGGGGGCTGGTGCAGGGCTAGAGGGGGTGGGAGCAGACAGCGGCCATGAACAGCAAATCTGTTTGTGCACCTCCACACATGTAGATGCCTGCCCAGGGTAGGTTTACTCTAGAGGAGAGTATCTCAAACTGTGGTCTGCAGACCACTGCTGGTCCATGAGATCCATTCAGGTGGTCTGCAGAAAGGTTGCAGAACAATTGAGAATATCTGTAGTTAAAAAGTAAAACTACTGATATTAATATATGAGTTGTGTGCTCTGATCTGTAGAACAAAAAAACAGTTTAGCAAGCAGTTTGTCAAGACCCTCAGGAATTTTCAAGTGGTCCATGAAAAAAAAAAGTTTGAGAACCACTGCTCTAGAGTAATTTGCTCTAGAGTAAACCCACCCTAAAGCATTTGCATGTGTAGATGTGCCTTGTGAGAATATTCACTCATTCACATAGCATTTCATTGTTACTGAAGTGGGACATTGGAAAAAATGTTTGTGGATAGATCTCCCTCCAGAGAATATTTAGATAAAAGATTGGGTTAGATTACAAGGTGGAAAAAATTAAAAAATAGAATTTTACCCAGACTCCAATAAAGCAGTATTTACAGAAGAGAAAGGCTATGAATTCCTCTATTTAATATAGTGAAAATCTGTCATGAAAATTGCTTAAGGGTGTGGAACAAAATACCTTAATCTGTTTAATTTTATTCATTTGTTAAACAGTTATAGATCATTTATGCACAGTGTAAAGTGCTGCAAAAACTGAATATTCTTTGCAGTTAGGCCTAGCTGTATTTAGAGAATGAAATTACTAATAGAGCTATAGAAACATATTCATTTTATTACCCTCCTAAGGTGTTTTTTTTTAATAGAGGGAGATTTAGGTATATGCTCTTAGTTTTAAATAATGTTCAATCTATGCCAGATGAGGTACAAAATAACATTTAATGCAATAAAGGCATCCACACTAAAGAATCTGCTGTATCTTACCTCTAATTACCCTTCTTAAAGAGGTTCATAAATAGTCCAAAATAAACTCTTGTCATAATTAATGAGCTCTGAGAACTAGGAATGGCAGATGGTTTCAACCAAGCACATTTTTCTTTCTCAGCTAAAAACTTCTGCAATGAAACTGTGCTGTGCAAAGTACAAGGAGAAAAATAAAATGGCAAGTTTTATCTGCATTAAAATTAACTCAAGAGCCAGCTCTGCTTTCAGGTAAAGTCAATGACAGTCATGTGCAAGCAGAATTTGCCCCTAAAATAATCATTTTGCCACTAGGATTGAATGTACTTCTTTTTTTTTTCTTTTCAATGACTAAAATTTCCATTTCAGAAATGCTTCTGTGCACTCTCCATGCTCAAGGCCTGAACAACTGCATGAATCCCACATGTACTGCAGAAAGGAGCAGGATAGGAAGTATATAGTGATAGGGTTGACCTTGCACCTGGAAGTTCAGCAGACGTCCCAAATTTGAGGTGGACTTCCATTGGGTTCAATCTACTGGTTTACAGTTTAGATCAGGGGTGGGTAACTACTTAGGCTGGAGGACCACTTATGGAGTTTGGTTGAACTGTTGCAGGTTGGGTCTGCACTCCTAGCATATCCCTGCAACAGCTTACCAAAACTCCCTAAGCTGCAGATTACTTGACCACCCCAAGACACCTGTGGGCAGGGTGCACTCAACCAAATGGATGGGATAGGGTTATGGACAGGCAGGGATCAGTGTCTAGGAGAGAGATTGGTAGGCAGGGGTGGGGCTGGGCCTGGGGCTGGCGCCAGGATTGCGGGGTAGTGACAGCATGGGCTGCAGGCTGGGGCTGAGCAGAGCCATGATCTGCTACCTGTATGATGGATTTTGATTGGCCCTACCTGGGAGTGGGGTGGAGTGTGTACCTGTGACCCAGACCTGCAGCCTCCACCCAGCACTTGCACAACAGTGAAGCTCTAGTACAATAAAGCTGTGGAGCAGCAAAACCTGGCAGCACGAGACTGCCTTGATGGATCATGACCATATTAGGCTGCACTGCACTGCTGGGTTGCATTGCACCACAACTTTACTATACTGGGAATGCCCACATGTACCCATGCTGGGATGGGGGCAGTGGGGCTGAGTCACAGGCATGTGCTTAACCCCTTCCTTCCCCTCCTAGGTAGGGCCAGTCATGACCTATCATGTGGGGAGTGGATGTCAGCTCTACACTGACATAATCCTGCAATCCTGATTCTGGCTCCCGCACCAACCCCAGTCCTGCCTGGCTGTCCTGCTCCTGGATGCTGCTTCCCATCCACCTGTGTCCCCGACCTATTTGCCTAGCCAAATACACCCTGCCCACAGGGATCCTGGGGCAGTTTCCATGGATGCCCTTCCCACCCACCTGCTCTGTTTCATGCTCCTGCTGGTGGGCACAAAGTGGACAGGCCAAGATTCCTCATCAGTGAGACCAGGTCTGGCAGCTAGTGACACTGGCCATGGCCACTAGGAGCTGCCACTGCTGGTGCTGCTGGGAAGCAGAGTCTGGCCATGCCACTGTGTGCCCAGAGGTAGTGAGACTGGCTGCACACACCACAGCCTGGGCTCCCCCATGCCTGGGCCAGGTGGGGCTGAGAGACCTGCTGCAGCCTGGATAAACTCTTTTGGACAGCCGGATCTGGAACCCTTGTATAGATTTTCTGTGTGTATTGGCTTTATAGTGACCTTAATGTTTACCATGTCCACTCCCTCCAGGACAAGGGAGGACTCGAAGACCTCCCATTCTGTCCAATAAGGGGGATGGACCAAGGTGGGCAAGGGTCCTAAGGCCTGCCACATCAAGGCCCCTGCCCCGCCAGAGCTTAGCAACAGGTTCAAACCTGTTGCAACCCCAGCAGAGCCTGCTGAGTTGCCAGCTTCCACAGGCAACACAGGCTTAACTGCAGCTACTCCTCCTGCTCTCCCCAAGACAAAATGTAAAGTGTTTGTTGTGGGAGACTTCATCCTGAGGGGGACTGAGAGGGTAATTTGCCAATCCAACCCCTTAGCCCGGGAAGTCTGCTGTTTCCCACGGGCCCACATCTGAGACATTGCAGAGAAGATTCCTATGCTTCTCCAGCCTACATACCAGTATCCCATGCTCCTTATTCATGTGGGCAACAATGACATGGCTTAGAGTGCTCCCAGCCAGGTCATGAGGCACTACAAGGATTTGGGAGTGGGAATAAAGAGTCTGGGGACACAGGCGGTGTTCTTTTCGATCCTCGCAGTCTTGGGGTATGGGTTGAGGAGGGAGAGGATTATCCAGGTAGTTAACAAAAGACTGCTGTGCTGGTGTTATCGGGAAGGCTTTGGCTTCCATGACCACAGCCCACTCTTTGGTGAGAGAGGCAGCAAGCTGCTGGGAAGAGATGGTCTCCATCTCTCTCCACTGGGGAGAAGGCTTTTCTCAGCCAGACTGGCTGACCTGCTCCATCAGGCTTTAAACTAAACCCACTGGGGAACGGGGTGACTACCACCACTGCTGGCCTGCTGAGTAACCCTTGCAAAGCCAGCAGGCAAAGGCACTTAAGGGAGCCCACCCCTGCCCAAGCCCTGGTACGCTCTGTGGGCAAGGCAAGAGCCCCCAAGGGGACACTTGCCTGACTGTACACAAATGCCAGGAGCTTGGGGAATAAGCACAAGGAATTCATCCTCATGCTTAACACAAATAATTACATGTCACAGGGATAACGGAGACCTGGTGGGACTCCACCCATGACTCAACTACAGGTAAAGATGGCTAGACCTTGTACAGGAGAGATCGAGTAGATAAAAGGGGCGGGGAGCGGGGGTATAGCTCTCTATGTTAAGGAAAGCTATGCATTCCTGCAAGCTGATGTTGGCAACCAGGGTGGACAGCTGGAGACCATCTCGGTTAAAATCCATGGGGAACATGGCACAGGGGACACAACGGTGGGAGTCTACTACAGACCTCCCCCCCAAGGTCAGGAGCTTGACCATATGTTCCCCGGGGAACTGCCTGAGGCCGCTGCTCCAGGACCATGGTTGTAATGGGTGACTTCGGTTTCCCAGATGTCTCGTGGAAGGATCACTCAGCAAACTTCGAGCGGTCACAAAGCTTCCTATCATGTGTGGATGACCCCTACCTGACTCAAGAAGTCTACGGGCCAATGAGAGGTAAAGCACTG
>NW_017729032.1:81845609-81846790 GCF_001723915.1 Gavialis gangeticus
TTGACCTTTTACTGGCTACTGGAGATGATCTAATCGGTTACCTAGTGATTGATGGGAAGCTGGGTGACAGTCACCATGAGCTGATCACCTTCACCATCTGCCGTAAAGCTGGTAAGTCAGTCAGCAACAATGAAGTCCTTGACTTCAGGAAAGCTGACTTTGACAAGTTCAGGAGGTTTGTCAGTGAGGCCCTAAGGGACCATGACCCCAGGGGGAGGGGAGTTCAGGAACAGTGGTTGTTCCTCAAGGGACCAATCCTCAATCCATAAGATGATTCTATTACATCTCAGAGGAAAGGCAGCAAGAGGGCACAGCAGCCCCTGTGGCTCTCCAGGAATCTAGCTGACCTCCTGAGGCAATAAAGAAAGGCCTACAAAGGATGGAGGACAGGATTCACCTCTAAGAAGGAATATTCTGCACTGGTCCAGTCCTGCAGGGAGCAAGCCAGAAAAGCCAAGGCTGCAACTGAACTCCAACTACCTTTAAGCATCAAGGACAATAAACAGTCCTTTTTCAGATATGTGGGGAGCCAAAGGAAAAGCAAGGGCAACATTGGACCCCTGCTAAACCAAATGGGACAACTGATGCCCAGGAAAAACTGTCAACACTATCAACACTGACAAGTGCAAGGTAGTGCACCTGGGGAGGAAGAACCAGCACCATACCTACAGGCTGGGGAACTCCCTTCTCAACAGTGCAGTGGCAGAAAAGGAACTTGGAGTCATCATTGATGCCAAAATGAACGTGGGCCGACAGTGTGGGGATGCAGTCAGGAAGGCCAACCATACCTCATCATGCATCCACAGATGCATCTCAAGCAGGTCCAAGGAGGTGACCCTCCCCCTCTATGCTACACTGATCAGGCCTTAGTTGGAGTACTGCATCCAGTTCTGGGTGCCACACATGATGGGAGGATGTAGACAACATGGAGAGGATCCAGAGGAGGGCCATCCACATGATCAAGGGACAGAAGGGCAGGCGCTACGAGGAGATGCTAAGGAACCTGAACCTGTTCAACCTCCACAAGAGAAGGCTGAGGGGGGATCTAGTGGACATTTACAAACTAGTCAGAGAGGAACAGCAGGCATTGGGGAAGCCCCTGTTCCCCCAAGCACTCCCAGGTGTGACTACAAATAACCGTCACAAGCTGGCACAGGGTAGATTCAGACTAGACATCAGGA
>NW_017729032.1:81848280-81849705 GCF_001723915.1 Gavialis gangeticus
GAGGTCAGGAAAACAGACCTTACGATGACAGGCTGAGAGCCATGGGGCTCTTTAGCCTGGAAAAGCGCAGGCTCAGGTGTGATTTGATGGCCACCTATAAGTTTATCAGGGGTGACCCCCAGGATCTGGGGTAACGTTTGTTCACCAGAGCCCCCCAAGGGATGACGAGGTTGCATAGTTATCAACTACTGCAAGACCGTTTCAGGCTGGACATAAGGAGGAATTTCTTTTCTGTCTGAGCCTCCAAGATTTGGAATAGCCTGCCATTGGAGGTGGTTCAAGCACCTACACTGAACACCTTAAAGAGCAGATTGGATGCTTATCTTGCTGGGATCCTATGTTCTCAGCTGACTTCCTGCCCTTTGGGCAGAGAGCTGGACTCGATGATCTTCCGAGGTCCCTTCCAGCCCTAATGTCTATGAAATCTGTGAAACTGTGTAGGGAATTAATTGGGTCATAGGCAGAATATATTTTGCATGTATTTAATTACCTTTACTGTGGAAAAAAAAAGTATATGTTATATGAGATGAGAGACCTGCAAAGGATAACAGACGTTTCTTCCATTTTTTCATGTAAAATTATTAGAAGAAGAAGAACAACAACAAAAACTTTCCAACATTTGGCAGAAGAAGAATATTCAGATTTATTTAACTCACCTGGGCTTTGTCCATCTTTGAATTTATTTTATTTGAAACAAAAACATTTTAACGTTAAACATATTTTTAAATGAAAAGATACTGTAATCTGTGCCCCCATTTTTCATGAAGTCATAATCATTTGTACCATACTTATAACTTCCAGGTACATCAAAAAAGATGTGGACAGACTGGAAAAAGTTGAGCAGAGAGTGACCAAAATGATTAGAAGTCTGCAAAGCATAACTTACAACAAAACACTGAAAGAACTAGATTCATTTATCCTGAATAAGAGAAGACTAATGGAGGATTTGGTAACAGTCTCCAAGTACCTGACACGTTGCTATGAAGAGGTTAAAGACTATTCTTTATGCCTACAGAGCACAAGGAACAATGGTCTTCAGTTGCAGTAAGTAAATTACATATTTACTTCAATTGCAGTAAGTAAAGTAAATAAATTTAGGCTGGATATTAGGAAGAACGTTCTTACTATGAAGATGGCTAAACGTTGGATCAGGCTATCCATAGAGGTTATGGAATCTCCCGTCTTAGAAGTTTCCAAGAGCTTTAGTCATAGATGATTCTGCTTCAACAGGGGGTAGGACTTGATGACCTTCTGAAGCCCTCTCCAGTCCTACTTATCAATTATCCTTTATTTTTAATTCAATCATTTTTATAGACCTTTTAAATACAAATACCTCTGTATACAAAGCCCCAGCAACAAAGGTATTGATGAAGAAAAAGTAGTTTATGGTAAATTATAAGTTCTGACAGCCAACAGTTTACCATG
>NW_017729032.1:81854705-81865256 GCF_001723915.1 Gavialis gangeticus
CTGAAGCCCTCTCCAGTCCTACTTATCAATTATCCTTTATTTTTAATTCAATCATTTTTATAGACCTTTTAAATACAAATACCTCTGTATACAAAGCCCCAGCAACAAAGGTATTGATGAAGAAAAAGTAGTTTATGGTAAATTATAAGTTCTGACAGCCAACAGTTTACCATGACACAGCTGTGATGGATACAATCATATTTCATCACAAATGAAAATTTAATCCTCTGGAAGTTTCTATGAAAATTTAAGACTTAAATGTGAGTCTTTAAATACTCATCTTTTCTCATATTGAAGGTTTTTCTCTTTAAAGCATTTCCATCTACATGGGATACAGCAAATATCATTTTGAAGCAAGAACATAGGCTTCCTTATGCCTGCAAAATTAACATATAACTCACTGTTACTTTTGAAATAGCATCTTTAATGGTTGCAATAGTTTCTGCTCATTCTACTTACAACTTACTTTGATGGTAAGAAAGTGCATGAGATAATAAAGTACCTATTTCTGATAAGGCGAACATGGATTTAAGAGTGAGATTATGTCTCAGTTAACACCTACTGCACAATCTTTATTGCTTAAAAAGAAGAGTGAGTTATTATATGCTATTAATGTGTACAGTGTTCTAGCATCAAATCCTTTTTTCCATCTAAAATGCTTTTGCCTGTAAATAATACGAGTACAGGTTCTTTCTTCTTAATCAGTTTTCCAGTAATGATGGTTTATTATATTTTACATTTTTAAATGAATTTTTGACATTGCACATGTCAGAAAAGAAGGTAGCTGATACAATAAAGACTGGACTGCAAAAAAAGTAAGTGTAAGGAAACATTTTCTGTTTAATTCTGAAATCTCTTTATGTTTCATTATTATCCACTGAAATCCAGTGCTAACAATCATGTTTTCTTTTTCCCCCCTGCACTGTCATAACTTTAAAAACTTATGTTTTAAACAGCAAGGAACACATGAGGCCAATGCAAAAGTAAGAGTAATAAAACCAAATGAAAGGTACCTAGTGTTATCATACTGCACTGCACTGAAATATCATAAAACCTCTTATAAAGACAAATTTCCCCCCAAGTGCTGTAATACAGTCAGAGTGGAAAACAAAATGATCTTTGTTTTATATACTGCCTGCCCTCAGAGGAAAAATACCAAAAGGAGTTCTGATGTTGTTCATAACAGATAAAAACCTTCCAGAGGGGAAATTTCCTCTTTAGTGCTGGGGCAAAGTGGAATTGGAAAGCAATATGAGAAGCAGTGGACAAAACCAAATGAAATCAGTTTATAGGTAAGAATCCTTCTTTCTTTCTTTCTTTCTTTCTCTCATTTACAAGGTCATCATTGCATCTCCAGCACCTTACTTTCACCAAACCAGATGAAATCTACTGTACTTTTGGTCGTATGCTCTTTTTGCAAGTTGTTATTGATTAATTCACTGATGTAGAGGCCTTAGGTGTCATCTGTAGTGGTTTACTTAGTTCTCTTTATCTCTCAGATAATGTCTGTGACCTTGAAGTCATTGTGAATTCTGAGATTGCCTTTGAAGCACACATCATTCATGTAATTAAAGTGTTTTACAACTACCTTGGTAATTTAGCTGGACTGAGACCCATGATCTTTAGGTCACTTGCTGAAAATGAATTCCATGTTGTTCCCACCCTTGCTTAACTTCTGAGTTCATTTTGACCTTTCAACTGTCTCCCATCACTATTAGCAACTAGTGCAGAATTGGATAACTAGGTTAAATACAATTGCACATTATATTCTTGCAAGCAATTTTCCACATATTAAGGGGAAGTTACACTCCATCCCAGTTAAGTTATGGGTTAATTTCAAGGTGGTCCACATATCTGCAATGCTATTAGCAATATTCCACTCAAGTTTCTACTCAAATAGGGTTACTGAAATCCTGCAAGAGGAAATACTATAATGGGGTCAATGGTAGTCATGATTTTATCAACTGTTTCCAGGAAACTGTATTAACTTGAAGCAGAATAGTTCAGACCTTGGCAACTTGTGATTTTACCATTCATTTGCTTTCTGCAGACATCATTTTAAGAAGCAGTATTTATAGTTATGGACAGAGTTATGTTAGCTGTTTCTGTTATGCTGAGCCAAACCTAAAATGTTGCTGTATCCACCCTCCAACCTACATAAAAGTACAAAGCTGTTTTAAAACCTACCAAGAGCTATCCTGTCTAGGCAAACTAAAACTAGCTTTTATTCTGCACATGGAGAAACAAAATACAAATCTGTCCTAATTGAAAACAACATATACCCACAATCACTCCAGATTCAAGGCAATTATACTGAAGTTCAGGGAGATATTTTCAGTTATGCCAATGTATTTTGGCCCAGGCAGTGCAAGTGGACTATGAAGATTTAATGGGCCATTTTGTTACATGCAATATAAAAAATGCATTGAAAATCATTTTCATATTTCTTGTTTTTCCTTTTCTCTTTACACAGCTCTGAATGTTGCTCCTAATTGACCATTGCCTCAAGAATCAGTTCATATGAAATACAATCCAGAATAAAATAATGTTATATGCTATGACAGAGTATTTACTCTAAGAAACTAAATATACTTTTTTTCTGGAAAACTACATGCTGTATTAGGGGTGGCAAACTTATTTGGCCTCTGGGCCCACTGATATGTACCTCTCATCCAACCAGATGCTGGATCCAGCATCTGTAGCACCTGCTCTGGGACCCAAGCTGCACATGGTGCCCATTACAGCCAGTCCAGGAGGTGTGCTACACGTTGTGTTCTCTGGCTGGTCCAGGGTGCTCACTGGACTTTGCTACCTGTTGGAACAGGCACAGCATTCGCATTGCATCCCAGATCACCAGAATAGGTTCCATGTCAAGCTTGAATCCTGGGCCCCATACATGGTGCCAATCTGATGTGGGCCCCACGGTCAGGTAAGGGCCCCCCCAGGGGCAACACAAGGGCCCAGATAAGCTAGCTCCACAGGCTATATCTGGCCCACTAGCCATATATTTTAAAACCCTGTGCTGTAGCAAATCAGTATTATAATGAACTCTTAGATATATGAAGCTAAATCTCATTTTACTTGTACATGCCTAAGTAGACTCATGTGGCCCCATAATGGAATTTACTGTATTTAGACACAGTCTCCACCAGAAGCAGAAGAGGATTATTCCATGACAGTATCAAGTGGAAGGAAATAGATGGCAGCAGAAGAAGGTCCTCTCACTTTTTAAACAATGGGATGGGAACATCTAGGTTCTAGGGTCTCCTAACCCAGAAGAGTTTTGAACCTATATTTCTTGCTTGTAGATTATTTTAATCACCTTCCTGGATGGAATGATCTACATGGGGATGGTCCTGCTTTGAGCAGGGGGTTGGATTAAATGACCTCCTGAGGTCCCTTCCAACCCTAATTTTCAATGGTTCTTTGATTCTATGATTCTACAAAGCCACAGGGCAGACATAAGATCCAATGTATTCTCCATTTCTCCTCTTGAAACTGATCTATTTCACCTTGTGTATAATATAAAATGAATAAAGGGCCCTAGGACTGTTCTTTGGGGCAGAGTCCCAGGCTAGAATCCTCTCCATAAACACCTCTTCCATTCTAAAGTAGCATCTATCTTGCTGAGTCACCTTCTCCTAGGTTAATTGTCGGTTGCTGGTCCTACATATCTTCTATGGCTGTGCGAAGCTTTGATCCCTGATTCGATTCAGCGGAGATTCATCCTGATTCAATGGGTGAATCTCTGAATCCAAACTGAATCAGAGGACCCTTTAATTTCTCTGAATCAAATTGGAACCCTCTGAATTGATTTGGAGTGATTTGGAAAGATTTGGTGATTTGAACATAGACACAGCTTTAAATGTTTTTTCTACATACCTCTAGGTACCAGGCAACTCATGAGTGCTGCGATGCTGGGGTACATGGATTGTCCCACAGAAGCGTAGGGAGTTCCACAGTATGTTCAGCAGCAGATCCGGAAGTGGACCAGAAACTGGAAACTTCTGGTCCACATCCAGGTCTGCCAGGGAGTGCGCAGGGGCACCCTCCCCCTGCACCCCCCCCAGCTTGGTGACTGGTGCCTTCGGGTTCTGGGGGGCCCCTGGGGTCCTGCTATGGGCAATTGCTGAGCCAGAAGGTCACGGGGGAGTGGGGGAACCCTTAGCATGCTTTTTAGTGGACCCAGAAGTGGACTGGAAGTACTTCTGGAAGTACTTAGGACTACACCCCCTGCACCACACTGTCCTGCCCAGTCCTGCACCCTATCTAAAGATAGTTTCTTAGCAAAAAGCTGCCAAGAACTGGCCCATAAGCACATGCATATGATGACCTGGAATAGTTCTAGGTATGTGCAGATGTATAACTGCAGGTTTTTCATAGATTCATAGATTGTAGGGCCGGAAGGGTCCTCAGAAGATCATCGGGTCCACCCCCTGCACCAAGCAGGAAAGATAACTGGGGGTCATATGAACCCAGCAAGGTGACTGTCTAATCTCCTCTTGAAGATTTCCAGGGTAGGTGATTGCACCACCTCTGGAGGGAGCTTTTTCCACAGTCTGGACACCCTGACTGTGAAGACGTTTTTCCTAATGCTGAGCCTGACTCAATCTTCCAGGTGTTTGTGCCCATTACTCCTGGTTTTCACCTCAGGTGCCCTGGTGAACAGTTGCTCAACGAGTCCTTGATGTATTCTCCTACTGTAGCAATAAACTGCTACCAGGTCCCCTCTCAGCCTTCTTTTCCTAAGGCTGAAGTGTTCCAGATCCCTCAGCCTTTACTCATATAGCTTGCCTTTTAAGACTGTGATCATATGGATGGCTCTTCTTTGGACTCTCTCAAGCTTGTCCACATCCTTATTAAAGTATGATGTCCAGAACTGGATGCAGTACTCCAGCTGCAGTCTCATCAGTGCTTAGTAGAGCAGAAGAATCACCTCCTTGGCTTTGCTGGAGATGCATCGATTGATGCATGCCAGAGTATTATTTGCCCTACTACAGCTTCACACAGCCAGCTTATATTCATACTGTGGTTTATTAATTCCTCCAGGTCCCTTTCATGCATGGTACTAGTCAGTTTGATGCCACCAAACCTGTAGGTGTCTTGGGGATTGCTCATCCTGAAGTGGAACATTTTCCATTTCTCAATGTTGAACTTCATCAGGTTCTGATCCACCCAACTTAATAGCCTGTCTAGGTCCACCTGTAACTGTAGCCTATCTTCAAGTGTTACCACCCTTTCCCATAACTTGGTGTTGTCCACGAACTTGGCCAGTAAGCTCTTCATGCCCACCTCCAAATCATTAATAAAGATGTTGAAAGGTCATGAACTAAGCAACAACCCCTGCGGGACACTGCTACCAACTTCTCACCAGAATGACACAAATCCACTCACTACAACTGTCTGGGTCCTATCCTGCTTCCAGTTTCCCACCCACTGGACTTTCAGAGTTAAGCCTACATTCCTCCAATTTTCTTGTGAGGACATCATGAGATACTAGATTGAAGGCCTTTTGGAAGTCTAGGTACAACAACAACCTGTTCTTTCATGTCCAGGTGACAAAGAAGGAGATGAGGTTGGTAAGGCAAGACCTGCCCATGAAGAAGCCATGTTGGCTGTCATTCAGGACCTTACCTTCTGCAATCTTATCGCAGATAGACTCCTTGATGAACTTTTCTAGGATTTTCCCTAGGATTGAAGTTAGGCTGATTGGCCTTTAGTTACCCAGGTCCTCCCTCCTGCCCTTCTTGTGGTTGTGCACAACACTATCCCTCTCCCAGTCCTCAGGGACTTCTCCAGAACTCCATGAGTTGTGGAAGAATTTTGCCAGGGGTTCTGCAATGACTTTGGCCAGGTTCTTCAGCATTCTCGGTTGAAGACCATCTGGTGCTGCTGACTTGTATACATCTAATATTATTAATTGATCATACACCAATAGTAGGAAGGTGATTATTCCTACTGTGCTCATCCTGTACTCTACCTGGCATGGTTTTCCCCATGGTCCAGAGAAATACTGAGGTGAAGTAGTCATTCAGGAGTTCAGCTTTCTCCTGGGTGCCACTAACCAGCTCTCGTGAGTTGTTGAGCAATGACCCCACACTCACATTTTTTTTCCTCCTGTTTCCTATGTACCTAAAGAAGGACTTCTTGTTCTTCTTGATTCCCATTGCTAATCTAAGTTCAGCCACTGCTTTAGCCTGTCTTATCTGTTCCCTGCAAATGCAGGCCATCATAGAATAGTCCTTCTTTGGGGCCCGTCCCAAGCTTCCATTGTTTATATGCCTCTTTCTTCTTTCTTAAGTGGACCGTGATTTCCCTCTTTAGCCCTGTTACGTTTTCTCTGCATGGGAATGGACTTCCTTTGTGCTTTGTGCTTTGTGCTTTGTGCTTCATGGATCATGTCCTTAAGGAACAACCACTCTTTGTTCACACATTTCACCTTCGGTCCCTGGTCCCATAACACTTGTCCTACTAGTGACCCAAGCTTGTTGAAATTTGCATTTCTGAAGTCCAAGACTTCAGTCCTGCTATTCAATTTGTCTGCCTTACATTGGACTGTGAACATGATGGTTTTATGGTCACTATTACCGAGACCTCCCTCTATATTTAAATCGGTCACAAGGTCATCTCCTTTGGCCAGGACCAAGTCTAGCAGAGCATCACCTCTGGTTGGTCCATACACCTCCTAAGTCAAGAAGAGCTCCTCAACACAACTCAGGAAGGATCATGACTGTTCCAACTTGGTTGGGTATTACTCCCCCCAGAGTTGTCTAGATAGTTAAAGCTGCTCATATGACCATGGCCCATGCACATACAGCCTCAGTCAATTCTCAGGGGAACTCCAGATCAAGTTCCTCCCCCTGGTTTGGTGGTCTGTAGTATACACCTACAATTAGGTCTCTTTCGCCGCATCCGCCTTGCAACTTGACCCAGAGGGTTTCAAGCTGTCCATTTTGTACTGCTCCAAGGAGGTGTGCTGCTCTTTCACATAGACAGCAATGCCTCCAACTTTCTTCCCCACTCAGCCAGGGTGTAGCCCTCTATAGCTACACTCCAGCCATGTGAGAAGTCCCGCCAGGTCTCCGTAATCCCTACTAGATTATAATGCACACTGGAGAGTAGGAGGGCTAGCTCCTCCTGCTTGTCACCCATCCTCCTGGCACTATTGTATAGGCACCTGAGTCCTGCTACTGAGGCCCTTGTCTTCCTGTCCTGCTTAGGTGATTAAGAGACTGTAATTCATGCATTGAGTTTAGGCAACAGATAATTAAGGATTTTCAAGATCACTATTTTGGACTTACTTTAAATTCTGCCTAAGGCTCTTACTCTCTCTGTCCCCACCTTTCTTTTTTTTAAATTGGGATGGAGTGATTTTTAGATTTCATCCAAGTTGCTCTTTTTTTATACCCCTTGAAAGAACTCAGTCCAATTCAGTATGTTTTGAATTCAGTGTAAAATATAGACTTCTTTCTTGGAACACAATGTATTATAGATCAAATGGTCAGGTTAAGTTTAGATAAATGTCAGAGTAAGTCTCATATATCTACTTTGGTAGTGTTGGTGCTGTGATGGTTCAAGAAATATGTGAGAGGAAAGAATTCTTGTGGGTGATATCTTTTATTGAAACAACTGCTTGGCTGAGGTAGACATAGTTAAACTTTCTCATATCAAAGTACCCTTTCTCTGGCCTGAGGTAGTGGCATTCTACATCATTCATGTTATACTGTGATACCCAAAAGCTTGTCTATGTGTATCTCAGCCACACAGTTGGTCCAATAAAAGATACCACCCACAAGAATTTTTGTCTCTCCTTCATCCTTTTTGACTTTTGGTATATAGTACCATATTACAGAAAATTAGTACTGCAGGTATCTCAATATAAGATAAATGAGATATGATATCAGTATTTGTTAAATTCAACATGGTACATATTTTTACACAAGAATATAAAAATAATTATTTTCATAATTTTCTGTTTTGTAAAACACTTCTTTTTCAAGTTAACTACTTTTATATATTCAGGTTTTAATATCTCCCTTCATTCATCTCTACTATCTAAACTTTATCTGGGGATACATGTCACTACTGAATAGATGGATGGTGTGAGGAGAATATAAATATGTAGCTATCAACTTAAGTTTTTAGAGGAATATTGAAGAAGTAGAGAAAGGGAAGCAAAAACAATGAAACACATGTCACAGCAAGTTCAAATATGAGGACATTAATTTAAAATCTTTAGGTGATTCTTCTGAAGCACCTCAATTATTTTCCATCAGATAAAAGTTTGTAGGAATATCTGTGGATATCGGTTCCTTAGTCACTCTTTGATGATAGTAGTGACACTGATAAACTATACCTTTGGCAGATGATAGTGATGATCAAGGTGCTTTTGTTTATTTTGTTTTCTCTTGACAATTTGTCACATTGCAACCCCTGCTACAAATGACAGGTTATTGTTTTTCAGCTACCAAAACCCAATACTTTTGAATGCAAACCTTAACATAGTTCTAATAAATGGTTGTTTTAAACAATTGATTGTTATTCTACAACTGACATTTATCATAAATGTTATCAATGTTTTTCCACTACTCAGTAATATGTTCCTCATTTATTTTGCTTAGTATGCTGAAAAGACTAACTTTCTAAACAATCCATATCCAAGGAGTTGGTGGGGTGCCTACAGAAACGCAGCTTCAAAAATATTATATTATTTAAAACAAACTCAAAATTGGAGATTTCTTTTGATACGACTTCTGAAAAAATATATATTTAGGACACTACACAAGACAACCAGAAGAAAGACCTCTGAACATTTTCACTAGCTGAAGATCTGACCTAAAGAATCTTTTGTTTATGTACACCATAAATCAAAAGAGATAAGCATCCTTTGCAAATTGTAGGGGAACACAGAAAGACTATTAGTACATTCCTAGCAGACATGATGCCTATAACAAAAAATATGGCATTCATGTGACCTTTTTCATATCAGTTCATGGTCTTTATCACTTAGCTATCTGACCAAGATGTTTCTATTAATATTTATGAATGTGGCTGTGTACAAGTTTAGCTGAGTACATTTTAAGGGATTTTAATATATATTTAAATATTGCACTGTTCACAAATTACCTATGCAAATACAATTCAATATTTTATGTATATTTACCAAGACAAAGCCATGTTTCTTTCTCCACATTTTACCATGGCAGTTGGTTTGATGTTTTAGTATACTCATCAGATCATGCAAAATTCAATTCGAGCCTTTAATTCAGTCTAGGATAAGCATTTTGGTATCTGTTGTATTACAGTCCCTAGGCTGATGGTTGTAAATTGCACACATGCATGCTTTGTTTCACACCTCAGTAACTTCCTTCTGAACTATTCACTTCTCTTTTATTCCAAAGACACCCCAAGAACTTCTTTCCTGAAACATCCTTAAATGCCTTCAAGTGGAAAAAGTGATCTTCTCCCTCTGATTTTTGCTGTGGAGTTAGGTATCATCAGAGCTGGATGGGATACACCCTAGGATACTGAAGGAATTGGCTGAGATAATATCAGCACCATTAGCTATCCTCTTTGAGAAACTGTGGAGGTCAGATGAGATCCCAGATGATAGGAAAAGGGCAAATATAGTGCCCATCTTTATGGAAGAGAAGGAGGAGGATCTGAAGAATTACAGACCAGTCAGCCTGATTGCATTACCTGGAAAGATCATGGAGCAGGTCCTCAATGAATCCATTGTGAAGCACCTAGAGCAGAAAAATATGATCAGGAACAGCCAGCATAATAAGACCAAGTCATGTCTGATCAACCTGCTAAAGGAGCTAGGTGCACAGGTGGTTTTCTCTTCTATCCTACCAGTGAGTGGACGTGGAAGACGGCATGCAACATGCATCACAGAGACCAACTGACAGCTTTGGGAATGGTGTCTAGAGGCGGGTTTTGGTTTCCTCAACCATGACCGGCACATCATGACAAGAGACATGCTCGGATGGGATGTGCTCCACCTTTCCCGTAAAGGTAAGCATGTGTTTTCTTCTAGGTTGATGGACCTCCTCCGGCGGGCTTTAAACTAGGCTCATTGGGGGAAGGGGAAGACAAGGGTGGAGGAATCAGCTCACGGAGGTAGTTAGGTCAAAGGATGTGGTCATCATGGGTGACCTGAACTTTCCAGACATCTGCTGGGAAGAGCAGTCAGCCAGGTCTGACCGCTCACGTAGGTTCCTAGCCCAAATGCAGGACCTCCATCTAACCCAGGAGGTGCACAGCCCCACCAAGGGAGATGCCTTGTTGGACCTGGTGCTGGCCACGGGAGATGACCTGGTGGGGAGGCTGCGGGTGCTTGACTACCTGGGCGACAGTGATCATCACCTGCTGGAATACACCATCCAGCGCAAGGTGGCAAAGGCCTGCAGCAAGGCTGCAGCCCTAGATTTCAGGAGGGCGGACTTCAGTGAGCTAAGGAGAATAGTCGGGGAAGCACTGAGGTCCCAGAGGGGAGCCAGGTGTCCAAGGAAAGTGGTTGCTTCTTGAGGAGATGATCCTCCAAGCCCA
>NW_017729032.1:81865267-81865650 GCF_001723915.1 Gavialis gangeticus
AGGAGGGGCCATCACCAGGGATCACTATACTGCAGTTGCTCGTGGATGTAGGGGGGCAGTCAGGAAGGCTAAGGCAGAGATGGAACTAGGACTAGCTTCTCGGATGAAGGACAACAAGAAGTCCTTTTTTAAATACATAGGGGGTAAAAAAAAGGTTCCGGGTAATGTGGGACCCCTGCAGGACACATTAGGAAATGTGGTCGTCACACCAGATAACAAAGCTAACATATTTAACAATTTCTTTGCCTCCATTTTCCTAAGCAGGGACTGGAACAGTCACCCCCCCGCTGGGCCCCTCTCAGGTCCCAGGGGAGGCACACCTAGGCCAAGGGTTAGTGAGGAACTAGTTAGGGAACTTCTGGAGGGACTGGATGTATTCAAGT
>NW_017729032.1:81865849-81867958 GCF_001723915.1 Gavialis gangeticus
CGGTCAGGGTGGCTAGGATCTGGAACCAACTTCCAAGAGAAGTGGTGTTGGCTCCTACCCTGGAGGTCTTTAAGAGGAGGCTAGATGTACACCTTGCTGGGGTCGTTTGACTCCAATACTCTTTCCTGCCATGGCAGGGGGTTGGACTAGATGATCTACTCAGGTCCCTTCTGACCCTAGAAACTATGAAACCTGATTTATGTCTATGATAAGGTGACAGGTTCAGTGGATGTGGGGGAGAGAAGTGGATGTAAAATACTTGGATGCTGTCTCCTCTCATTAACAAAATAAGGAAATACAGACTAGACAAATATACTGTAAGGTGGGTACTTAGCTGTTTGGATCTTCATACTCAACAAATAGTCATCAATGGTTCAGTGTCTACTTGGGAAGAGGTATCAGTTGGGGTTCTGTGACAGGGCCCAGCCCCTAGGGGTAGTTACAACATCACCTAGTGACCATACAGCCCATGCCCCACTCCGTCCCCTTGGGGTATGCTCCTTTTTTTTTTCACATGCCACACCTTGATTTTTTATAGTATGTAGGGAGGCTTTCCTCTAGAGTCCCTAAATGACCCTCAGTTTCTCAGTCAGCTGATCTTCCCCATGCCCAGCAGGTCCAAGTCTTGCCCCTAGGGCACTAATCTCTTGGCCCTATCAGTACCTTGGGGCACCAGCCTCCTTATGGGCTATATTCATGGCCTATCTCCATCCCTGTAGACACACCCATGACTCACAAATGTTATTGTCAAGACATATACCAGCTGGTACAGGCCTCAGCTTTCTTCGCTTTAGCTAAGTACCACTGGTTTCTCTAGCCATGGACTCCTAAGGCTAGGCCCACTTGCTCTGGCCTAACTTTTCAGTCCTAGTCTCACCATCTCAGGGTAGAGGCCCTGGCTCTCTCAGTTCTAGCCTGTCTCCTGCTCTCACCCTGCTCTTGGGGTGCAGACCCTGGACCTCCTGGCTCTATCTTGCTCTATCTCCTGCTCTCAGGGCACAGGTCCTGGCCCTCCCAGCTGTAGCCTGACTCTTGTCTCACTCATGCTTTTCCCTCATCCTTTGCAGGGCTTGAAACCCCAAGAGTTTCAGGCATGCTAGTACATGGCCACTGATCCATGGGGAACTTCTCCTTCCAGTCAAGTGACTTCCTCTTTAAACACAGGGATTTCTCCTTGTGCCTAATGACCAACCTACCCCTTTCAGCAGCCTTGTGCTAGTGCAGGCCAGAATTTGCAACCCAGCTGTGGCTACAGGCTAGAATCTGTACACCCTGCAGCAACCTAGCTTACAGGAAAGCTGCACCCCTCCTCCACTAGTGGCCTGCATCCAGTTCTGGGTGCTGCACTTCAAGAGTGATGTGGACAACATGGAGAGGGTCCAGAGGAGGGCCACTTGCATGGTCAGGGGGCAGCAGGGCAGGCCTTATGAGGAGAGGCTATGGGACCTGAACCAGTTCAGCCTCCACAAGAGAAGTCTGAGGGGGGATCTAGTGGCCTGTTACAAACTAGTCAGAGGGGACCAGCAGGCATTGGGGGAGTCCCTGTTCCCCTGAGCACTATCAGGAGTGACTAGAAATAACAGTCACAAGCTGGCAGTGGTTAAATTCAGACTGGACATCAGAAGGCGCTACTTCACTGTCAGGACGACTAGGATCTAGAACCAACTTCCAAACGAAATGGTGCTGGCTCCTACCTTGGGGGTCTTTAAGACTACGCTAGATGTACACCTTGCTGGGGTCGTTTGACCCCACTACTGTTTCCTGCCATGGCAGGGGGTCGAACTTGATGATCTGCTCAGGTCCCTTTGGACCCTACTAACTTTGAAATTATGAAACTATGAAAGGTACTCCAAAACAAAGAGCCTTCATCAATATTTGTCAGTGGACACCAAAAACAGCCCAGCCCCGTTCTGGGCACTATGGGACATTTTTACATGTACTCCTGACACAGTGCCAGGCACTTTTAATTAGCAAGCCATGCTAATTAAAAGCACCTGGCTCTGCCTTAGAACCAAGTGTATAAGTGGTGCAGGGCATGTCAGTGCTGAAAAAATGGTGGTGGTGCATTTGAACTAAAGCACATTGAAAGTTTTTTAGCTCAAAGTGCAC
>NW_017729032.1:81867986-81881742 GCF_001723915.1 Gavialis gangeticus
TCTTCTGTTTTTTAGCTCAAAGTGCACCACCACCATTTTCTCAGTGCTGACGTGTGCTGTGCCACTAATACACATGACATATGAGGCTGCCAGCATGTATCAATTTACATCCTCGAGAAGACGCAGTTAATTAAGTCCGCTCTGGTGTGCTGGATTTCCAGAGTGTTGGAGCAGATTCCCCACATGTATGTAAGTGCCCTATCTTCAGAATGGGAAATGGAAAAGGAAGTGCAGTGAGTTCATTTTGGAAGTTTCCCAGACAATGCTGGAGGGTGGAATGGGTAGATTGGACCCTCTCTGTCCAAGGATGGGGGCTCCTATCAATACCCTCCACTCCAGAGCAGGCTGGGGAAACCCCAGAATAGTCTTCCCTTCCCTGCCTTCCTCCATTCTATCCTGAGAGAGCACAGGTGCATGAAGATGGGAGCAGGACAGGGGACAGACACAGCAGACATACAGCCTCTCTCCCTAGATCAGCTCTAAAGTGGAGCTCAATCACAAGGGATCCTGATTTTCTCTGATAAGAAAATCCCCAATTATCAGATTAAGAAAAGTAACCCAAAATCCATATGTTCTTGTGACTGATAGATTCACAGATGTTTGGGTTGGAAGGGACCTCAGTAAATCATTGAGTCTAACCCCCTGCCCTCTTGAAGTATGGTGCTTCAACTGCAGCCTGACCAATGCTGCATAGAAGGGAAATATCAGCTCCCTGGACCTGTTCATCATGCACCTGCTAATGCATGATAAAGTGTGGTTTGCCTTACTGATCACTTTGTCACATTGATGACTCCTAGGTGTAGCACTTTGCACTTATCTTTGTTGAACTGCATCCTATTCTGTTCTGTCTACTTTTCCAACCAGTCCAGATCCACCTCGATTCATTCCCTACCCTCTAGTGTGTTAACTTTACCCCATAATTTGGTATCATCTGTGAATTTGGACAGAGTGATCTCCATGGCCTCACCCAAGTCTCTGATGAAGACATTGAACAGAACAGGTCCAAGGACTGAGCCTTGTGGGGCTCCAGTGCCCACATCTTTCCAGGTCAATACTGACATGTCCACAACCAGTCTCTGAGTGCGACCCCTAAGCCAATTTTCCACCACCTGACCGTGTAACCATTTATGTCACAGCAGCTCAGTTTATTTATGAGAATAGGATGAGATACCATATCAAAGACCTTCTTAAAATCCAAGTAAGTGACATCTACCTCAACTCCTCAGCATTTTTTGAACTGGTCGTAAAAAGAAATAAAGGTAGTCAGGCATGATCTACCGGCTATGAATCTGTGCTGATTAAAATGAAATGCCACTTATATAAATATCAAAATGAAACGTACCATATATAGGGCATTTCATTTTAATCACAGGAAAAAAAATGATTTTGGGTTACATTTTTAATCTGAAAATTGGGGATTTTTTTATCAGAAAAAAAACAGGATCCCTGCCATTCACCCACCCTCCTGATCCAACAGTGAAAGTATGTGAAGCACCATGAGTTAGACTGTGGCTGTCATCACCCTCAGAGACCAGACAAGGTTGCAGCTGTCCCAAGCAAGCTTCTTCTTGATGACACTCCATGATAACTCATTACAGCTAAAATGATGCACCAGGTTACTTTCAAAGTAACCTAAAATATGAAAAAACAATCACCTGCCAAAGTTTGTTTGAGATGTTTGCTAGCCCTTGTCACCTTATAAAATGAAAAGTTTATTTTAACTCCATTTATTCCTAATTTTAGGGCTTCCCCTATAGACCTGAGGTTCTTAAACTTTACTGAAACTTCCTTCTATCTAGCTGGGATCCTATCACATTTAGATATATGGAAAGGGTAGGATGATAGGAACTTGAACTTGAGAACCAATAACCTAAACCTTGGTTAGGCTTCCATACTGGCTGACGAGAGATTCAAGGTGCCACTCTGTTTGGAGATTATGTAAAGATAAGTTATTTAGAAGTCAAAATCATCTCAAGAAAATCTGGAGCAGAGTAGGAAAGAGTAATTATTTATATATTGATTCTGTTCCAAAAAATAGCCTATGCAACCTGTGCAATATTGAAGAGATAGATGTTAGGATACAACAAGCCAAACTTTAGATATAAAACCTCTAAAAGAGATTTAAAACGTGTGGGGCTTCCAAGTTATATAATGGTATGAAAAAGTAGGTACAGGCAAGAAAATAAATAATGAAAATAAAAATGGGAAAAAACGGTAAGAAAAAATAGAATTCTATAAGAAGAGCTTCTACGAAAAGAGTCGCATCCTAGAAAAGTGGAAAGTTCCAAATCATTCATGGATTCTGGTAGTAAATATGCCTGATTAACATTTTGCTATCTTGTATTTAAAAAAATAAATAAAAAATAACATGGTTTGATGGAAATTCTACTTTGCTGGTAGATCAGATTTATAAAAAAAAATAAAAGGTGAACAGAGATTTTTCAGCAGAAAAGAATAAACAGTGAACTTAGACTTTTGACTTTGACTTTTGAAGATATCAAGCCACACCAAGGAGTAAGTATAAATGATAAAATTCAGAACAAATGTGTTAACACCAGTGAAAATGTGAAGAGAACGTTGATGATTTCTCAGTGGAAAAGTGAGAAAACATCATTCATCACAGCATTCTCTTACTTCCCTCTTCAAAATAAGCTGTAGGACTTCCTTAAAGATAGCAGTATGGCACCGGGATGTGTGGAGAAGGCTATGATAGATAAGAAACTGGTATTTCTTATCAATAAAATATCTGACAGATGGGACCAGATTTTATTGCATTTCATTAGATGCATAAGTGGATTAAGGCACCCAACTCTGATCCTGTTCCATCCTGTTCAAGTCCCTGAAAACCTGGTAATACAAAAGCTGGGTGGGTCTTCTTTCTCGTTACTGCTTTTTTGTGACTTGAGGTTACTGTCTTAAGGCTAAGATGATAGTACATGATGCATAAATGGATTTTCAGGGACTTGCACAGGGTAGAAGCAAATCAAACATAAATGTTAAGTCTTCTTCAATGTACAAGAGGCTGAACAGTATCTGGCCATGTGGTGGTCACATTTTGCATTAGCCAAATGCATTTGCACTGATTAGCATAGAATGTTCCCTGATTTGTTTCATGGGCAGTACAGAGTTAGAGGCATATGCCCCACTTTTTCTATGTACCCTTTCAGCATGTTTCTTTCCAAGAGGCTAATAGTTCACAAGCCTGTCTTCCTAGAAGGCAGGATCTGATTGCAAATGGGCCCTGTACAACCACCTAAGGGGAGGGAGCATTTTATGTGTTTTCCCAACCCTTCACACCTTTCCCACTGCCTTGGAAAATTTAAAAAAAAAACACTTTTAAAATGAGCTTCCTGTCATAAATGCTGGAGCTCCTTCAAGGCTTTTTCTCTGTATGTAGGGGCAATAGCATTTCCATGAGTAACATCTATAATGGTGTGTGCCTCATGCACAGTTGCTTTTTAATGACTATAAGTGAAGTAGAACTAATATTTGACCTTGTATGTGTCCCAGAAGCTATGCAGCTGCCAAGGCTCCCAAAGTCCGTCTCTCTTCAGGTCATCTTTCCTTTAAGCAATTCTCTCAAGCTACGAATTTAAAGATCACCATTCATTCAATGGAATTTAGTTTGGTAAGTGATCTTTGCATAGCAGTGAAATACATTTTTCACTGATGCATAAGCAAAGCCCATTTGTCTAACAGATAAAGTGTGGGTCATGACATTTTTAGAACTTAAATAATTGGCTGCATTTCATTGAAGCAATTTAAATAGCATTTTTAAAAACATATATGGCTGTGTCTTCTTGGCCTCTCTCTATTATATTTTTTGACATGTCTCTTTTCAAATGTCAGTGACCCGTCTTCTAGCATTAATAGTTTTAGTTCTGTACTGATGACAGTTTCATCCAGAAACAGAGAAGTAACATTTTATTTCTACTATCCTCTGGGCCCTATCCTAAATTCCACAGTCAAAAAATGATTAGACCTTCAGCATTTAGCATTGCTACTAATAGCTACAGCTAGGTTCTGATAAAGTACTTTTGTAATTTGTTTTTCTTAGTATTAAAATAGGTAAGAGGGGAAAAGCTTAACAATGGAGAATCACTGTTCATTTGCTGTTTGTTGTTTGGGAAAAAGGGTGATTGGTGATTTGGTAGTATATAAAATTCTGAGGAGAAGTGAAGGTTGAAAAATCAGAACGGTATTTAAACTAATACCAATTTTGAATTAAGAAAAAAAGAACTAGGCAGTAAGGATATTTGAATGCCTTTAAAAGAACTGTTATAGGCAGAAGGTAGCACCTATTCTAGTTAAGACTGCCTAACACTTTCTCCTAAAGGACCTTGTGGTCTGTAGGTTCTAACTTTGCCCAGCTTTTTTTTCTTTCAAGTGACATTTTCTATAGCTGAGTTTCTGTCTTGAACTCAATGTTTTGGAAAGTATCAGCTAGAAAAATTCAACCATGCCTTAGGCTGAGGTTAAGAAAAACTTTTCAGATTTGCCTATGATAAAAAATACCAACATTTCATTAGGAAACTTGAGTGCCCCTTTACTTTGGAGTAGAGATTTGACAAATGATGATTCCTTTCAGACAAAGATGTAACCCTTGCTCTCTTTGTGAAAATCTGCTCAAATTTGGCCAATATACAAGCCTCTAAAAAAAATCTTATGATGTTTGTCGATTGAAGCCCCTAAACTATAGAGTTACTCAAGCTAGCTTTAAACAAAGTAATATGGGTATAGGAAGCAGTCTAACTGGGACAACTTGGAGTTCTATAAAGGCCAATTAACCTATTTCTAGGCCTAATTATCTAACACATTGCTCTCTGCTGCCTCCCAACCGACTAAGCTTGCTGCATTCTGGAGCTAAAGGGGTAAATCAGGGCTCTAACTATAATTGCTTTTCTTCATTACTGTAGTGAGACCCACAACTGAGAAGAGTGACTTTCACTCTTTTGCTCTCAATGGTTCTTGTTAAGGCCAAGCATGCAGCAGCCAACCTGAGGCAAGTGCTAATCCTTTAGGAGCAAAGATGTTTATTAAATGAAGTTGGGGATAACAGGAAAGGAAAGGCTAATCTCCTGGTTAAGGTATACAATGTTGCCCTGAAGAATTAAATTCTCTTTCTGTCTCTGTGTGATACTGGACAACTCAGTTAATTGAAACTTTTCACAGGTGGCTGCTAATTGTGGGTTTCTCATTTTCCAGGTAGATGATGATGCAACTCTGGATTTGATCTGTAAAAGGATTGAGCACTCTGCAACTGAGGTCAAAGGTAGCTGTTCTTTGAATGCATAAATAGTAAAAAAAATGCTAAGGACATTAAGAAACCAGGGACTAGAAGTTTCAAGCTAACCACCCCAAATCATTGAAGAATGTTAACAATTTAGTCCTTAAACACTTCTTTCTCTGTTTCTCAAATTATGATAATAAATAACAATATTTCCCTAGCTTAAAGGGTGTGTTGTTGAAGTATATTCATGAAAGTCTGTTTGACAAAGAGAAGTCAACAAGCAAATAATTTTTGTATTTGGTGCAGGGTTTGGATGCTATGCTATGGCTACATTATGAGCCATGCTTCAAATAAAGAGTGATGGTAAAAAAGGACACATTGAACAATTCCCCACTGAGCACCTTCCATCCTATACTACCTGTCACGGTAAAAATTATGGTTGTATGCTGACAACACAAAAGGACTGGAACTGAGATGCGCATGTCAGCTCTATTAGTGGAAAATTCCAGGGCTCACCCAGCACGTGCCCCCTGGGTGACCTCAGGACCTGTCAGTCAGCACTGACCTACTTTCTCCACAGGTGCATGCTCAGTTACTACACAGAGCTTGATCCGACACATGCTCAGTTGGCAGAAGCATGACATAATTTGACCAGAAATTTCTCTATACAAAGCGATCCGATTGGCCACTAAATTCCTATAAAAGGCTAGTGAGCCCCCATCTTGGTGTGGGCGTTTGGAGTTGGTGGGCGTTAGGAGTGCAGGCATTGGTGTGAGTGTTTTGAGAGACCGTGCTCGATCTGCAAACAGAGGCTGCTTTTAGCAGGGACTGGGAGGCAGAGAGAGAGTGGGATTCAAACCCCCGGTTCTCCTCAGAACCTCATACAGCGGTTTAGCTCCTCGATTTCGTTTCTTCTCGTATTGATTCCTTTGGTTACCGGACTGTTTTGGCTTCAACTGTGACTTCGATTTGGATCACCCCTACTGCTTCGACTACGGCTTCATCTTCGACTTACCCGGCATCTGAGCTCGGCATTGGCTACCATCATCTCTTCTCTTCGTTGTCCGTCACTGGACTGGCATCACGCATTACAGTTTTCCGTTAGTTTGTTATTCCAACTATAAGCTGTTGACCAGCCCTGGGACTAGCTAGTGGGCAGCCGCACCTATCCCTCCGGGGGTAGAACACAAGGGCTCGCTAGTGAACCCCGTGGGCCAACAGACCTCCTTGTTGTCTGTTTAACTGTAACTGAAGAAGCAGCTCTGCCTACGCCTCAAAGCGTAAGTTAAAATAAATCCACCTGTTTGAAACCATACGCTTCCGTGCCACTCAGACTCCACTGCCGCAAATCCCACCTGTTTGTGTTCCAATTGCCAACCCCAGCCCACTGTGACCGTGGGGCCCTGTTCCCCGACACTACCCTTTTTGTTTTGATAATGCCAACAGGTCCCGGCAAATGTTAAGGCCATGTACAGATCAGAGAACAGTTCTCCCCAATCCATGGCTACATGACTTTCCAACACTATGTGAAGCCACCAGAAATTAAAAAGTTAAAACTGATTTTGACAGTGAGAGAAAAGTGTCAAGTTGCTTAGAATTCAGTACTTGGTAAGTATTGTCACTCATCAACCAGCAGATATTTTAGACCACTGCCAAAGTGAGCCACAGTCCTGACCTGAAAGAGTTACAGTCTAGAAAAAAACAGAAAAGTGAAGAAACTTGGACAAGGTCACAATATAGACCTATGGCAGAGTAAGGAAGAAATCCCAGATGTCCTGGGCCAGGGACTGCACCATGTTGTCAAGTTAAAAGAGGTAGCATAGTAGGAGTGTGAAGTGTTTTCAAACAGGGATTGAAATAGGAAAAATACATTCTGACACACAGTTGGACATGTAAGTCTACAGCTTCATGGATTGCTGTGGTTACCTTTCCAACATTTTCTAATTATGTTTCAAGATGTGAAGGACAGCCACACCATATAGGAAATTTCAGTTTCCCCTGTATTTTATTATATTAGGCCTTTCATTCACTAGTTGTATACATAATACAATGGGTCAGTGTGTGCAGTTTGTCACAGGCCAGCTGGGCACTGTGAGTGTATCAATTTTATCACAGGCCAACTGGGCTGTTTGGTTCAGTTTCAGATCGAGGAGGCAAAGTTGAGAGTGAAGTAAAGGCAAATTTATTATAGCTTACATACACACAACAGTTAACAGAAAGATAAATGTGATAAGCCGATAATGCAGTATTAAAGAGCTAATAGTAAATAATAATAACAGAAAATAACAGATAGATCAATTCTGCCTCAGGCCAACTGGGCATTGCAAGGGTATTAGCCACTGGGCTGTTCAAAACAACAGATAGACAGAAATGGGTTGGCAACTTATCGATAGTCCCTCAATGCCAAGTATGTGTCAGGTAATTCCAGCGAAGTCAGGCATTCCCAATCGGTGCTGTCAGAGGGATTACTGGGGAAGGTCCCTTGATCAGGATCCGATCCTCACTCACACCGGGAATCCAGGGTCCAGGCGTGGAACAGAAATGACCATTCTGTTCCCTCCTTCCTGATGCATGCACTTTTTATACCTAGTCTTATGCTAATCTGTTGGCTTTAGAGCCACTCACAATCTTGCCCTATAGCTGTTACCCTATGGGATTAAAAGGTGTTAAAAATTATCATAAAAGGTTACTACTTAGACTCGGGTTTATCCAATAAGCAAATTATAATGCAGCACCTTTAGGTTTGAAATTGACATTGCTCTGCCTAAGCCCCAACCCCTTTTAGGTTTTCTTTGAATATGTTTTCTTGAGACTGCTTTCCTGAAATGTGTTGGGTGTGCCAGGCAGTTGGATCCAGTTTTTTATCATCAAGGCTGAACCCTGAGAAAAAAAAAAAACATTAGGTCAGCTAATCTTGCAGCTAGAGCTTTGCCTGTGGGGCTCAGTCAGTTCCATGAACAGTTAATTTTATTGTTTTGGTTAAACTTATGACAGAAAAGTTACATTTGTGGTTTACAAACTTACAAGCTTTACATTAACTAATATTATCTGTTTAGGCAAAATACCAAATGCCTTTAAGAAGCACATATTTATTTCTTATTAATCCCTTTGTTTCTGGCTGTCACAGCAATTATATCTCCTTCCCTGACAGCTGTTCTCAGTGAGGGTAAGTTCCATATTGTTTACCTTCAGCGGTAGAGGCTTGTATATTTGGTTACTCATATATGAGATTTGCCTCTTGCCAGTAACAATGCCTTACTAGGTTAATTGTTTTCTAGATTTCGCTTCTTTTCTACAGTACTGAGTGCTGTAAATGCTTCCTCAGCAAAGGATCTCTTCCAAAGCCTATTCAAATCAACTGCAATCTTTCTGTCAGCTTCACTTGGATGTTGGCATGCCTTGGATAGATCTTAAAACTCAATAATATTAATAAAAAATATAGTACTCCTGGCTAGAATATGAATGTATGGGGGGGTGTTAATGTTGTCAATAGAGGCAAATTAATGTCACAGTATGTACAATAACAATTCAAGTACAAAGTGCAGGGGGCATAGTGTCAAGATCCAAGTAGAAAGGTTCTTCAAAATGTAGTTTTTAGGTATGAGTATAAGTGAAGAACCGGGGACATTGAAAGGAGTCCAAGACATTAGATACTATTCCCAAACATATGAAAGAAAGTATTTGAACTGACTTAGTGCACAAGTCAATGAAAATATTCCCATGGATTCAATGGTCCTTGTATCAGGACATTTGTTGAACATAATGTGCAAGTATGCCTAAAAGTGTAAGAGGCAAAGTAAAGAATGAGTTAGACTGTACTATGATTAAATGCAGTATACCTGTACCAATAAGTCATTTATCATATGCTTGTTTAAGTGGGGAGTAGACTCAGGGTAGGCTAAGTGATACCCCATCATTTGCTATATATTGTTCCTTTACTTATTTGTATGCTAGACTAAGTTTTTTTGAAAGCAGTTACTAAAAATGGGTCTATAAATTGAGACATGTTAAAGGAGTATAATTTTTAGAGTTTATCACTTTCTAAATTCCAGACCTCATAAGATATCATCCGTTATATAGCCTTGAATGGTGCTTCCCAAATAGTCATTTCTCGAAGTTTTTGTCTCATCTTTATCTCTGATATCTATAGCTTCATAACTTGTAAGGCCTGTAGACACCATTATTTTAGTGTAAAATTGCACTGGATACAAACTCCTGGAAGGCTGCTTCAGGCTCAATTTCAGGAAAAATTCCTTCACAGTCAGGGTGTCCAGGCTGTGGAATAAACTCCCTCCAGTGGTGATTCAGTCACCCACCCTGGAAATCTTCAAAAGGAGACTGGACAGTCACTTCGTTGGGGACACTTGACCCAAGTTGTATTCTCCTACCTAGTGCAGGGCAACTAGACTCAGTGATCTACAAAGTCCCTTCCAGCCCCTAACAATCTATGAATCTATAAATATTTACTAATATAATTTAGTAAAAAACAATGCATTATTGAATTAATACATTTAGTACATTTTCCTGGTTGGTTAATTACTATTGGTTAATTACTATTAAAGTATTATATGTTATTTCTAGTTTGGACATGGTGGGCATGTTCCCCCAGATCTGCATGGGCCAGGGCAGGCTGCCACTGTGGGCTGGGGCTGGGGCAGTGCCAGGCTTTTCCTGGGGGGGGTTGCACTGGGGTGGGTGGCAGTGGCACTGGGAGTGGGAGGGGCTGTGGTGAATTTTGGGATGGCTGCACCTCCTCCATAGCCCCTTCCCAGTGCCACAGCCCCAGTCTGTAGCAGCAACCCGATCTGCCACATGCGGATCTTGGGGCACATGCCCACCATGTCTCCTAGGGTGTATCAGCCGGAGCCATGCCACCCGGACAAGCCACTCACAGCTCAGCCCCACACTCCACCCCGGCTGTGCAGCACTTGGCCCTCCCCTAGTCCCAGCTCCAGTCCCACTCCCTACCCATCCCTGCTGCAGCCACTTGAAGCCCTCAGTCAGTCTGCCTTGCAGTCCTACCAGTGCCCCGGATTTGGGGGGGATAAGCCCCTTTAGCTCCTCCCCCTTCCACCACCTATGGGTGTAGCTCTCTATGTGAAGGGGCAGTACAATTCCCTGCAAGTGGAGTTTGGCACCCAAGAAGAGGGACTTGAGACCCCCTGGGTTAGATTACAGGGGGAATGTGGTGAAGGGAATATAATGGTAAGAGTCTACTATAGACCTCCTAACTACGAGGAAGATCTTGACCATACATTCACTAGGGAACTAGCAGAGGCTGCACACTCTGAGTGCGTGGTTGTCATGAGCAACTTCAGCTACCCTAACATCTCACAGGAGGAGCACTCTGCCACATCTGATTGGTCATGTAGCTTTTTTACTTGCATTGACCAACTCTACTTGTCTCAAGAAGTCTACAGGCCAATAAGAGGTAAGGAACTCCTGGATCTAGTACTGACCAAATGGGGTGATCTGGTGAGTGACCTGAGACTCAAAGGAAAACTAGGAGACGGTGATCATGAGTTGATCATTTCCTCTATCAATTGCAAAGTTGGCAAATCAGTCAGCAATGCAGAAATCCTTGATTTTAGGAAAGACGATTTTCATAAGCTCAGGAGGCTGGTTGCCGAGGCCCTAAGAAGCCATGATCTGATAAAGAGGGGAGTCCATGAGGAGTGGTCACTTATTAAGGATGTGATCCTTGAAGCACAAGGGAAGTCTACCCCAGCCCATAGGAAAGGTAGCAAAAGGGCTGGGTGATCCCTGTGGCTAAACAGGGGACTTATGGACCTTCTGTATCTGAAAAGAGAAAACTATAAGGGATGGAAGTCAGGTAATGTCACCAAGGAGTAGTATTCAGCACTGGCCCACACCTGTAGGGAGAAAACTAGGAAAGCCAAGGCCCAAACCAAACTCAAACTGGCTACAGGAATCAAGGATAACAAAAAGTCCTTCTTCAGATATGTGGGTAGTTGGAAGAAAAACAAGGGCAACATTGGACCCCTGCTAAACCAAATGGGGCAGCTGACAACCAACACCCAGGAAAAAGGTTAATCTCCTTAATGATTACTATGCATCCGTCTTCCACCAGCCTAAGGAGATAATCCTGCCTCACATGATGCATGATTCCAGGGTCTGGGCAAACATACACCCATTCTTGGTGAATATCTTGTGAGGGAACTTCTTGAGAGCCTGGCCCAAATGGAATGCACCCAAGACTGCTACTGGAGCTAGTGGATATCATAGCACAGCCAATGGGGAGAATAATTGAGAACTCATGGCACTTGGGAGTGGTTTCTGAAGGTTGGAAGAAGGCCAACATGGTGCTCATCATCAAGAAATGGTGGAAGAAAGATCCAAGGAATTACAGGCTAATCAGTTTGACCTCGATCCCTGTTAAGATATTAGAAAAAAACATCAGAGAAACCATTAACAATAAGCTAATAGAAGGGAACATTCTGAGAGACAGCCAACATAGCTTTGTTGTGGATAGGCCTTGCCTGACCAAACTCATTTCCTTCTATGACCAGGGCTCTGTACTTGAACCAGTACTCTTTAATATATTTATATATTATCTGGATTCAAGCATCAGAAGCAGAATGGCTAAATTCACTGATGACACCAAATTATGGGAAAGTGTGGTCACACTACAGGATAGGCTGGAGATTCAGGCAGACGTGGACAGGCTTGCAAGGTGGGCAAATCAAAACCTGAAGGTATTCAACATGGAGAAATGCAAGGTGTTCCACCTTGGGGGAAAAAATCCACATCATACTTATAGGTTCAGCAGTGCTACACTCACTAGCACCATGACTGAAAGAAACTTGGGGGTCATGATTGACCACAAAATGAACATGAGCCACCAGTGTGATGCTGCAACTGGCAAAGCAAACAAAACCGTGATTTGCATCTACCAATGCATCTCAAGCAGGATCCAGGAAGTCATCCTCCCACTTTATTCAGCCTTGGTGAGGTCACAGCTGGAATACTGCATCCAGTTCTGGGCTCCACACTTTAGAAGGAATGTGGAGAAGTTTGAGAGAGTCCAGAGAAGAGCCACATGCATGATTAGAGGACAAGAGGGCAGGCCTTATGAGGAGAGGCTGAGAGGCATGGCACTTTTCAGCCTGGGGAAGCAAAGGCTCAGGGGGGAATTGTGGCAGCCTATAAATATATAAGAGGTATGTATCAGGAACTGGATGTCTGTTTACCAGGGCACCTCAAGGACAGAAAAGGTCTAACAGTTACAGACTCCTGCAAGACCATTTTAGGCTGGACATAAGAAAAAACTTCTTCACTGTCCAAGTCCCCAGAGCCTGGAATAGACTCCCCCCACCCACCCCAGGAGTGGTGCAAGCACCTACTCTGGACCCTTTTAAGTTACACTTAGATGCCTATCTTGCTAGGATCATTTGACCCCCACTGACTTCCTGCCCCTTGGGCAGGGGGTGGACTCAATGGTCTTGCGAGGTCCCTTCTAGCCCTAATGTCTATGAAATCTACGAAATCTATTCAACATCTTATCTGAATGATGAGGCTAGTTTTCAAGAAGCAATTGAATCAGTGCCAAATTCAGAGGTAATGTAATCTACCTACTTCTAAACCAGATTCCATTATTTGCATATACATTGAACATAATAGACCAGCTGGCCACAGGGATTGCATTATGAATACACATTCAGGAACTTGTCCACCAAGACTGTGTTAAAATACATGTTGTCTGCCTGCTTCTAGCTTACCAAGTGATCTGAATTACTGTATGCATCTGAATCACCTCTTCATAATTACCATTCTGCAAGTCTTTGTATTATCTGCAAAGAATTTTAAAATAGCATAGGGATAAGAACTGATATCTGTGGAGCTTCACTACAACTACACCTTATGAATAATTATTCCTCATTTACAATCAAATACAAGTAAATCCTGAGACTTGTCAGTTAGCCAACCTTTAATGCATATCATGTTATTCTGTATTAATTTCTTAATTACAACATCATATTTTGCCAACAGAAATCATACACAAAAATCTAATACTACTGAGGCACCTTAGAGATGAAAAAAGATGTGGGCCTATTTATATTACAACGATGCAGTGATCTTCATGGAACAAATTTATAATCCCTGAAAAAAAGTCTAAGTTGGATGAGATCTATTTTTGATACATTAAAGTTAATTGGCATTAATTATATCTCACTTTAATGTAAATCTTTAATTATTTTAAACATAACTCCTCCTGGGAGGAGTCTGGCACAGTTGGATGAGAGGAGGCTGCCCTGTTGCCTCGGACTGGTGCTGGGCATCAGCTGCTCCCAAGCACCAGAGAAAACATGGCAAAAGAGCTTTGAAATTAAGCACCCAGTGAAATTTCATGCAGCACTACTATTTAGAGAAAGGCTTGGCCGGTGTCACAGCAAAACCACTGGCATGGCTGTTTGAGTGCTCATGGCACTTGGGTCAGGTCCCAGAGGACTGGAAAAGAGCCAATGTAGTCCCTATTTTCAAAAAGGGGAGGAAGGAGGAGCCAAG
>NW_017729032.1:81886742-81900076 GCF_001723915.1 Gavialis gangeticus
ATATATAGTTACTGAGATGAACAAGACCGCAAAGGACATTTGGTCGCACATACTATTATTTTGATTATATATGTGTGTGTGTGAACAAATATCCTTTGAGGTCTTGTTCATCTCAGTAGGTATAAATCATAGAATCATAGAAAATTAGGGTTGGAAGAAACCTTAGGAAGTTATCTAGTGTGTGTGTGTGTGTGTGTGTGTGTGTGTGTGTGTGTAATGGTTCCCTAAATTTTTTGTTTTATTTTAGATTACACTAGCACACACAAGAATTATTAATATCACATATTTTAGCAATAGTTCTAGTTTCTATGCAACAATGGATAATGTTGGATCCAAGGTTATAATCAGTGTGACAGATTATTATTTTACAAGTTAAAAATATGAATCACACATTAAGATGAGGTAAAGTTGAGCAATATCATGAGAAATAAAATAAGGAAGACATTCTCACAATGACTATAATGAAAATGAAAGATTCACTTACTGAATAATAATTAAAGGTGATTATGGTTTATCTATCTCAGCTTACTGTTGTATAGAAATATAGTTTGTATGAATAAGTTATGTTTAGTTTACTTGCCATTGCAATATAAAAAATGTATTTTGGGGTGAAATGAAAATAAACTTTTTTGTATTTTGTCATCTAAAAATAAGAAGCAACTGAAATACCTGCAACAATGTTTTCTTTTTTAGATTTTGAGCATTTCAAAGTGTTTTTATAAATAAAAGCAAAGAAAACTTGAAAGAAAAAATATAAAATGTAAACTGAGGGGGAAAAAACAGTTCTGAAAATATTGAAATGAAACATTTCAACACTTCTGAGTATTTTTTCAGGATTTTCCACATTTTCCAGGATAAACTATTTGGTAAAACTGAGGCCCAAAAACTGAAGTTGACAGTTCTACTTCTTTTCACTGAAAGAAAGTAGAAAAATATATTTACAAAACTGGACCTAGAATATAAGGTGGTGTATATGCTACAGTTCCTTTTCCTAATGAAAATACTTCAGTATCTGTTTAATGATTTTTATAACCTGGATGTTAAATGAGGTACTGCCCAGAAAGCTAGAACTGGTCAGTTAGAAAGTAGAAGGTTTACAGTGATACATGGAAAAATATATTACTGTGAATACAAAGAGAATTAGGAAAACAGATACATGTGTAGCCCAGGTAACTCTGGTATATACTCCCCTTCTCCAACTGAAGGGGACTGTTAGCTGTCAGGTGTGTTGTGGGGTGGGAACTGCAGACTGCTCAGTTTCCCTCTGTCCCTATAGATCCAGGCCAGGACAGTCAGGGGACTTAACTATGTACACATGTATTTACTTTAACTTATCACAAAGGAAAAGAACATGGATATAAACATATGTACAATGTGTGTGTATATACATTTTCTCTCTCTCTCTCTCTCTCTCTCTCTCTGTGTATATATATACATATATATATATTTATAAGATATCTAAACCAATAACATAAACAATACCCTCTGGGTAAATGACATAAAACCTTATAACAGTGCTCCAGATACAGGTAAGTATCTGATCTGAAACAGATAAACCCCCAAAATAAAATCAATCCTGAGGGGAAACCCCAGTGCCCTTGGGCTTTCTCCAAGCCCTACAAAGAAGCTGGTAACTTTAGGGGGGCCTCTCTCACTCCCAGATGTGCTTCTCTCATGCTGGGCACGCAGCTCCTTTTATATGCTCCAGGACTCCGCCCCTGAAATCTTCCAGACCTGAGTGTTGCAGTCTTCCATCAGGTCCACAGACAGGGACTCCTCTCCCCCTCCTCTCAGGAAAGGGGCATGACTGAGCTCCTCTTGTTGCCTCCTGATTGGGGGATGAGCTCCACCAATCAAAACAGCAAGATTTCAAGCCTGGGACTGAGCCCAAGCTCCAAAAGGCAAGCCTGCTACACATGGATAAGAGCAAACCATTGTCAAAGGTAAGTTAAGTGCTTTGCTGATCCATCCACCCATCCAACCTATTCTCTCCATTGTCATATCTCTGTCAAATCACACGTCTCCTCTGACACCTGTCACCATGTAGTTCACCTTATAGAGGAGAATTGAAGAGCGATATTAAAAATTGGTAATTACTTTGTTCTCCGGCCACTCTCTGCATTGAAAGCCAGAGTCCATTGTGGTTTGCACTAATGCAACTCCATTGGGCCTGACAAGGCCCTCCATTACTGAAGTATAATCAGGGATTGTGTCATCACTTACAATAGCATGACACCTAATTGATGTCAAAGTAATGGGTTTTGTATTACATAGTAATTGGGTAAAATGCATAAATGGCCCTGGAGTAGGTGCTAAATTGCAGGTCCCCATCCCTCAGAGTGGCCTTTTCTACCTAATAAGTGGAAGTTGAATTTTTCTTATGATTTAAAGTGTTCCACAAAACACAGTAGTTTTGTTTGAGAGAGGTTCTTTTGAATACTTTTGCTTTCAGTATTCATGGGCTCCTGAGCTTGAGGTGCAACATGCCTCAATTTATTTTTAAAACTCAAGAAAATCTTTGAGAAAATTTCCTTTTTTTTCCTTGGTGATATATTTTATTAGCCTAATCCTATAGTTGGGAGAGATGTTGGACAAGTTTTCAGGCACTAAGCGCCCTTCTTCAGGTCCTAGGTACTCTGTACTCAAAAGCTTATCAAAGAACTCTCCTAGCAATATAGTTTGTCCAATACAAGATATCCCTTGCCTCTTGCAGATTTTCTGACTGCTACAACAACACTAAACACTACTTATAAAATCTTACTATTTCACCAAGTTTTCTGTGTGATGAGGCCAATAGGTCATTTAGGTTTGATAACAGCTAGGACAAGGTCATCTACATTTTTAAACATGGGTAATACCTTCAAACTGGTCGGAGACAATGCATCCTTCTGCATTTCTGGTAACTATTATATTTTACTGCAGATATTTCCCACAATTTGATTTTCTTTGCTGATTCCATTGCGATGGAAAAGTCTGCAAAAACTTACCAACCTACTTTCTATTTTCATTTGTTTTGGCTAAATTTTAGCTGACCTGTTACAAGTGTGAATTCCCACACCCTTCTTTGTTACTCTGAATCAGCTTGGAGAGGAGTGGAGGGGGTTGGTTGCTAGAAACTCTTCTTTCACCATTTACTAAATTTTATAAAATGATTTATCTCACATACCTGTGCTTCTAACTCAATCAGCAAAATAATGTTCCTCTAACCACACCCATGTTGCTGAACACACAAGTGCCAAAACACTCTGGTGTCCAGACGGATGTAGTTATTTTTAAATAAAAGTTTATATTAAAAATATCAAAATCCTTTCATAGATGAACACTTCATGCCTTATGCATCTGTGAACTGCCCTTTCTCAGAAAAGAAGCTCTAGGATCAATCTGTCAGTGCTTAAATGTATCAGTTTGATTGAAGCTTTCTTCTGCATCTGTTGCTACTTTTTCCTGTCCTGATAGATGCATGAAAGTTCGGGACTTTCTTTGATCTGTTTATAAATAACCAAGATCACTGCCCTAAAGTCTGTTCTTCTCTCTTTACCAACGTTTAATGGAAAGGGGGGAAATGGAAAATGCATGCTGTTAGCTATTAACTTTACAAATGACTTGCTAGCCTTTTATTTGTCTTCTCATGCTTCAAACACTCAAAGGACATTTTTAGAATTTCACTAGATGAAGGTTCAATCCTGAAATGACTTGACAAGCTGTATCTTCCTTAAGAGATGTTGACACGATATTAAGCCATAGTTACAAGCCAATACTTGAATGTAGAGCCCTAGGGAAATCTCTCAGAAGTGGAACACAACATTTACAGCAGGAGGCAGGTGTCTGCACCAGTGAAGCAAACAACAATATGATATATTTAGTACCAAAAATGGAAGCAAAACTACTGTCTCTTTACCACTGGGGACAATGGAAGAGGCTAAATGAGAAAAAAAATCACCCTTTTCAGCCCTGGAGAATGTTAATTTACTGACAGAATGAAATATAGTCTCATCACGGCAGGTGCAGCAAGTGCCAGGTGCTGTTCACAATATTGTCTTTGAATTTATGTGTTTCCTTAGCAGTGAGAGGATGTGAAGCAGCTGTACTGGCCATGTGGAGAGAAAGCAAAGAGCTTTTAATTAGCAATAAGAGGACTGTTAATTTCTTTTAGGAGCCTTCTTGCCTTGCACTCATATCAGAATCTCAGCAGGAGCTTTTCTGCAGCTCCAAACATACAAAGAAAATCAAGTAAGCAATGTGCTACAGCAGATTTAGAGCAGAAGTTAAATGAGGGGTCTGGGTATTTAAGCTTAAGGAACTTTTTGGCAAGTTTGATTTTCAAATTAAGAAACAAAATTCACAGATGAGTTGCTGCATCAAGGTTCAAAAACCTCATTTACATCTGTAATGGAAACAAGCTGATATCAAATTAGATACAACAGTATTAAATGCAACTATGTAATAAAGTTGTTCCAATACCATAGAGCCCACAGAAACCTAATGCAATAACAATCTGGATTATTATTCAGAGGTCTATTTCACTCCAAGGTAGTCTATGTGAGCCTTACAACCTTCACACTAAGGGGATCAAAAGAAAGCATAAATTACACACTATAGACTACCTAAATTTCATATATAGTTTATGGAGGATAAAAAGTACACTTGGGTGCATTTCATTTCTATTCTGAGGACTTATACAAAGGTCTATGAAGCACTTAAGATGCTATAACAATCTATTTTGAGTGGAGTCAAGACCTTAAGTGTAGGTTTTTTATATCACCCATGTGAGTATCACCCATGACAAAGAAACACGAGATGGAAAACCTTTTCTCAACTTTAATATGGAACTATAAAATCACAGTTCCTGATGACATAAATGGTGGCATTCTGGTTGACTACCTTGTAGCAGCACCTCATTACACCTCACAGAATATGATACTACTATGAATAAGGTGTTGTGTTTAAAATAATTATGTTTTAAGTAAAGTGTGTAAAAAACAGGTTGTTTTGTAACAAAACTAGAGAGCCAAATTTATTCACATTTTCAGGGGATATCAGAATTCATCAGAAGAAATTTTTGAAGTGAAAGTTTTTTGAACAATTTGAAGATTTTTTTCAACATTTTAAAGGGGGTTTTGGTCAAAAAAAGGATAATGTAAATGAAAATCTAGTTTAATAAATAAAAACAATAACTTAAAATGTACATGCACAGCACTATCTCTTGGAATACTGGATAGAGCACTCATATGCAAATAGATATGAATGAGCCCCTAAATGTTTAACTTAAATATCTTAGGCCTATAATTACCCTTAGATACATTACATTACTGTTTGTTTTACAAAATTGCTTATTGTGCATGGGAACTCAGTAGAAGACTGATCATAGGAAGCCTTTCTATTGATTTCAATGGGCTTAAGTCAGGCTGTTAGATAACCCAGGAAATACAGTACAGAGGTATCTATATATTTTAGGTGTTTAGTTGGTACCATCTATTACCCTCTTTTTGGAAAAAAAAACTTGTTTGTGTTCTTAATGTTATGCACTACACAGAGCTACTTCTATTGCACAAAGTTAAGCACAAAATCAAGTCTTTATGGGATCAGGACTTAAATGCTAAATTCATGCAATGAAAACTGTGTGAGCAGTCAGGACTAAGCCCTTGCATTTCATTTTTAATTACTCAACTGCAATTAGTATACTAAATTTATGATACAATATTTGAATGATGATCAATTGATAATATATACTGTAAACCTTACATCCCTGTGGATCACCATTCACAATGCATCAGAAGGATAATGAATGACTTTGTCAAATCAAATGTCCATCTGTCTATATGTTCTTCCCTAGCAAAATGAAAAGCTTTGGCATGCTGTTTAGATTTATTGTGCTCGAATAGTTTTAGCTATGATTAAATATTTTCATATATTGATTCTATGACAATATTAAAGCCATATAATGATAGATAAACCAGGTCTTATTATACCAACTTACTAGGCAGTCTGGAAGTGTGCTTTGTATTTTATCAATAGAAGTAAACTGAGAAAGAGAACATTAAAACTGAGATATTTTCCATGCCATGAGATGGAATGGATAGCAATATAAATGTTGCTAGGATGAATTGAACTATTTTCGTGTCCTTATCAATTGTCTTAATTTCCAGGTTCGTATTCTTATCCTTAGCTCCTTATTTGAGCTAATTGCACATGAGGTTTTTCCATCAAAGACATGGCAGGCTAGATAAGAGGGCACCCTTGGGGAACAGCTTGTATGGACACAGAGCCACCGGGGCATCGCGGCCACCCCTGGGGATCCCACTCTGTGACACCATGAATCATCAGAGAATAACTACTGCTAGAGAAATATGCTAGAGAAGACGACCTGTGCTAGTGCTCAAAATGGCTCTGAGAATTTTTAGGTCAGTGGCTAGTGTTTCCTGATCACATGATCAGTATAATATTGATCCCCAGATTTGGATCAGGAAGGCATTTTACCCCAATCAGGTTGCTGAAGTCCATTTGTTTTCCTTCTCTCCAAAATAGGGCATAGTCCATTTCCTAGGATCATCTGAACATATTTTCCTTCAGATATTCCCCTCCCTTTGAGGACCCTAGGCATTGCCAGCTGTCTTGCTCTCTTCTTGTCATACATTGTAGTGGTTGAGGTCTTTCTTTTGTGTACTAAAGATCCTAAGTTCATTGTTGAGCATTGCATGATTCTTTGTGTTTTGCGATGTGCAGGAGCAAACTTGTCATTTGTGCTGTGCAGTGTATTCTTGTTGACCGTTTTATACTATATCTAGAGGTGATCTGAAGAAAAAGACATTGCATTTAAAAGCTATCTAAATCTATCTCAACCACAAACTTAGTCAAATAAGAGAAAATCACCCACACAAACCCTAGCCTTTCATAAAATACAGTTGTTACACAAATTGGCAATTGTTTAACTCACAAGTGAGACCTTATAAAAAGGGATAAGGCAAATGCCACGTTTATTGACTACATGAACTAGACACAGGTTTGGACACACCATTCATACAAACACACACAAATTATTATGCACATCATTGCACACAGACACACACATACACAAAACCATTCCATCCATGCACATACATCAGATATAGTTACCAGCAAAAGTCGCTCAATATCAGCATGGGGTGGCCAACCCCAGCTTATTGAGTAGATGATGATATTAGAAGATAGCATCTGAAGAAAGATTTTGGAGATAGCAGCTTGGGGACAGCAGCTTGGAGCCAGCATTTTGGAGCAAGGTGAACAGATACATTTGTGTTCCGGCAAAACAGCAGTAGAGAGAGACTCACCTAACTTGGCATTTTTAAAGTCTTCTTTTATAGGGATTGGCGTCCTTTGTTTCAGTGCTTTGGGGTTTTTCCATACCCAGCTTCTGTTGCTGCAGTCATTTCTCATTCGTCCTCTTCTTATCTCAGCCCTGGAGTGTCCTTGCTGTGCATCTGGCAGGATGTGTGCCTTTCTCCTCCTTGTTATCTCCTGTTGTGTCTTGGCCTTAAAGGGATTCTTCAGCCATGCATTAATTAGTTTACTGACTGGTAACTTACATTGGCACCTTGTTGCTTACATAAACAGTTAAATCTTCTACTCCCGTCTCTATGCCATTCTCTCAACATTCACCCTTTTACACACATTTGTACATAAAAGCTATGCAGAGTTCATCCACTTATGCCAAGCAGAAGGATAGAAAATGGAGTTTTCAAGTTGCTTACAGGACAAGACTAACATGGTTACATTTCACAATTATTACACTCTATGTTAACATCAGCTACATTAGTTCAGTTCCTGCTAAACAGTGACATTATTTAGGTTAAATGAAAAGAAAGTCATGAGGAACTGTAGAGGGCTTTGACAATATTAAACCCCTGGGTGAAAAAAATGGTTGCTAAAATTCATTTTAAACAAGAGGTCTGATCTAGATTGGTCAGTTAGGTGTTAAATGGGACTTAAACAGGATTTAGATGCCTAAATTCCATAAAACAATCTACAATGCTTGTGTGCCAATGGCCATAAAAAACATCAGGCGCCTAAAATTAATTCAGTCTTTACATTTTGAATCACAGATTTTCCTAAGCTCCCAAACTTGGGCTTATGCTCATGTTTGGAAGCCTTTCATATTGAGCAGCTAGACATCTAACTTCTACCTAAACTCCCTTGGAATCCAGAGAGAGATGTGATAGACTTTGGAGGAGTCCTATGTGTTAGGCATCTTCACATACATATCTTACACTAACAGCACTAGTTTTGGTACAACATTTTGATCACTTTTATTCAAACACCTCAACAGAGGAGGATCCATACTTCTTGTAACAGTGTAAAGTTTATAACACTCACATTGGAAGTAGGAGACCTGAGATATAGGCCCTCCTCAGTCTGAGACGATTTGAAACTATTCTCCAGCACAGTATCCTAAATACTGGTCTATGTAACAGAGTGAGGAAACCCTCTTCTCTTCCTATTGTAGAAACTGTGTTTCCAAGAATGCAAGAGATGTGGGGTTATAAGGTAAACTACCAAAAGGGAGCGTGACTCCATGACTCCAAGTTAGGGCCCTCACTTGATTGAGAAACTCTTGTTCACCTTTGGATGCTATAAGGATCTAATGTGTGTACCATGGGGCATGTCTACATATTCATTAATGAGCTTTTTCTACTGTGTATTAAGTTTAGCACCTCTAATATGAGGTACTACATAGAAATGCATTGGGCTGCCCTAATGCGCAGTAGCAAAAAAAAAAAAAAAAGCCTTTTTAGTGATGCTGAATGCATAATATACTGATTCTAATGCACATTAGTGTATTAATAAAGTTTTTTGTTGTAACACTTGATATTGTAGACACCTGAGATATCATTCTGTATCTAGCCCATGTCAGGAAAGAGCTATGTAAATCACCCAGTACAGAAATAGGTTCTAAATTAGCTGTATTATGCTAGGAGAAAAAAACAAAATAGGTATCATCTAACATTCCTTAAGTAAGTAATTATTATAGATGAATGCTTCATGCACCTTATGTGACAAGATGATAGACTATTGGGCAAATTTCTGTTCTACAAACACGGGCTGCCTATAGATGTGTTCTTTCACATTTTAATTAGAATGCTACAGCAACACCGAACTGTCATGTGTATTAAGTAAGCCTGTGCAAAGCGGCTAGTATTCACTTCAGATTCAGATTCGGCCAATTGTAGGGACAGTGATTCAATTCGGTGATTCAAATCACTGTCCCAAATTGATTCTGCCAAATCTGGTTCAGAGATTCAGCTGATGCCAAGTCTCCAGATCAAACAGAACCTATCCCCTGCCCAGCCCCAGCATCCTGACACTTTAAAAAAAACAACTCACCAGCTCCTGCCAGGTGGGGGGAGGGTTGATCCCCACTGCCCCCCACTGTCCTGTGCTGCATGGGGGGTGGACTCTGCCATATGCCCCCAGAGGCCCCAATGGCCACTGCAGCAGCTGATGAGTGCAGGGCTTTTGTTTTGTGAGGGGTTTTTTAAGTGCTGGGACACTGGGGCCGATCAGGGCAGCCATTAACAGAGTTGGGAGAGTGGGTGAGGGTTGAGGAGGTGTTCGGGGGGGTGGAGGAGCAGGCAGGGGATGAGGCCTGGCAGGGGTCCTCCCCATGGTCCTCACGCCCCACATCCAGCTCCCCACACCCCCTACTTAGCAGCACAGAGCCTGGGTCCATCTCCCTGCAGTGGCGAGTGGGGATTGCCCGAATTTCCAAATCTTTTCCTAATTGATTTGGAGGCTTTGAATCAATTTGGACCTTTTAATTGGTCTCCCAGTTTGTTTTGATTTGGATTCCAAGATTTAGCTGCCTAATCAGGCCAAATCTCCTCCAGATTGAATCAGCAACCAAAGCTTTGCACACCCTTAATATTAAGTATCCCTGCATTTCAGAATGGCCACAGGGGCCCTTTAACTAAATCTCAAGTAAGCTTTAGTTAAAGCACTCCCATGGCCATTTTAAAATGCTAAGAAGGAGGAGTGAAAGTGGGGCTGGGCTGTTTTAATTAGAATGGCTCTCTGGGAACTGCTGTAATTAAAACACTTTCCCCCACCCCACTTCTGACCACATCTATAGGCAGCCACTGTGTTTCAATATTATGGTGATGTGGTAATCTACTAATTTTACAATTATATTGTCAAACAGTAATGTAATAATTAGTACAAATGAATATGTAGTATGAACATTGAAATATTTTCTAAGCCAAGCACAGTAACAGTTTTTTTCACAATTAATGTTAAGTAATGTGTATGCAGACATTCGTATCCATGGTTGGATCTAAGTATGGTTGGCCATTTAAATTCTTCTATCATGGTTTTCTGAGGATCAGCTAATTTTAGCATCATAGTTCAAGCTTCAGTAATCTAAGTAATCCAAGTCAGAGAATTCTAAGTTAATGGCAAACATTATATATAATTCACTTTTAAATTAACAGATTAAGAGATATCCTGTTGACCAGAAAAAATAACTATGAATATTTGAGCAACACTCATTGTCCTATTTGAAATTGAGAGATGAACTGAACTGCTTTTGTTGTTTAGCCTTTTATACTTGTCTGTGCCTCCTGAGTCACTGATACTTGAGCAAAATTCAGTTCTATAGTAGTTTCTGGCATTTCAACATGTTCTGGTTTCTAGTTGTTAAATTCCTTCTTGGCAAAATTAAGTTAAAGATGATTTCAGTGAAAAAAAGACTAAATATAAAAGTTAATTCCTTCAGACTACTAAGGAATTGTACTGTGCTTTCTTAGCTGTCTTTTACATCTTACACTCTTGTAGCACTTGGTATATAAGAACTTGGACATTGATTATAACCTGTGCCAGTGCAAAATATGAATTATTTAGAGATATACTTGTATGCTTCTTTAGGTATGGGTGCAGAAACCACTGTCCTGCTACTGCAGTGATCACCACCTTCTACCATATAGAGCTATTTTACTGCCTAATTGTACTATGAATAAAACAATTCATTTTGCACCATGATGATCTGCATGTGTACCATGATTGAGGGGCAAGAGGAAGCAGACCCAGAAGGGACTAACATAGTTGTAATCCATGCATTTCTTGGTGTACAGAAATGTTATTTTTGGCTGCCTCTTGTATAGACCATTCAAGGGTTTAGTGGAATAATTACTTCCTCTCCCTTATGCAGTAATAAAAAGATTATTTTATTACATTTCATTCTCACTCTTGAGTCAGTAACATAATTAGGGCAGGAGTGGCAGCAGCATCCTGTAGTGCTGTGTACCCCTGTTCTCCAACACGTAGAGTCTCTCTCCTATATTGCACTCAACACCACTTCTGCATACACTTTAGTTTGACAGTTTTGCTTTCTAGGGTGCCAAAACTGCTAGTTACACATCTGCCTTGAATCCTCATCAAGTTCAAAGCCCAGTTATGCTAGGCATTGTACAATCACATACTAAGAGACAGTCCTTGCCCCAAACAATTTAAACTCGCAAGACAACAAATGTGTGTAAAATAGGATGATTAGGACTACCTGCTGAATGGCTTTTGGTATCCCTCTGCCTAATGGAACTAATCCTGTAGGCATAATTAGAGCACTCCTGACAGTGTCAAGATGAGTTCAACACCTACAGCAACCTGCCTTCAAAATGAGAGCAAACTGTGGTTACCTTATAGATAGACAATAGACATCTGTCTGTCTTACAAGGCAATAGAATCACACTGTGTGAGGCATCTCATCTGTGATCAGTCACATCTGTGAGTGTGGCTGTAGATGTGTGGCCCAATTCTTGAGTGACAGTCCTTTCTGCATTTATCACATTTCAAGTTTGTATGTATGAAACAATCCTGAATGTGGTGAGGGGTTCTACCTAAGGTTTCTTCTTTTCTCCACATGTTGGACTCTTCTTTCCTCAAAAGGTCTTTCATGTTTAAAAGACCTTATGTACAATATCTATTTATCTATTTATTTAAGCTAAAATACTTGTTCAGGAAGTGGGAGATCTGAGTATATATCTTTAACAATCTGAGGGATTTAACACACATCTGCTACTAACCACCTATCCTGGGACTGCTCTTTACCATACCTATAGAAGCCTGACTTTTGCATGGAAGGTTTGAAAGATTTGCATGGCTAGAGAGAAAGCTCAAACTGAGCGGGAGATCCTTAGTCTACTCCTAAGGATACAGCCTGGGGGAGGGGGGAAATGGGGGAGTTCTGTGTTCCAGTCCATACCTCTGACACAGTTTATATATTTTGCATTAAAGAATCATTGGATAAATCAGTAAGGACTAACCATTTTTTTCAGGCATGCCACAAATTAGCTCTGCACCTTCACTAAGTGCCACTGATCTTCTGCTGTACAATCCGCAACTCTGTTTTCTGCCTCCTATCTTATGTTTCTTGACTGATCTTCTGCTGTATTTTCTGTTTTCTGCTTTATCAGCCACTGTTTGGGACCTTTACCCTCCACAACATGTGGTATGCCACACACAGGGGCTTCCTGTGCCATTTGCAATACATTTGATCTAAACAAAGCCATGATTGTGACTCTCCATCAGTGTGCCCTTCCTCTGTCTTAGATTAGACAGTATGTCAGTGGCATAGCTTAGGACTTACCTAGTATTGTGCCTGGGCACCTACCCACTGTACCCCTTTTTGTCTGTCTATGTACAGTCTAGTTGTTTTTTAACTTATAGAGGAGGTCACACCAAAATCCACTCCAATTTTTCTTATCCCCTATTAATCTGCTATATACAGTCTATATATAGTCTATACAAAGTCATTTCAATAAATGGGTAAAGAGATATAAATCTTTCACTTATGGGTCACTGATTTCAAAACAGACCAAGTCAGTGGAAAATGACAGATATCACTCAACAGCCAATTACTGACTTACTAAAACTTGTCCATGGTCTCTGTCCATTATCTAATACATTTATCACAAGGGAGCCTCATTTAGCATCATTGACACCCATGTATTGAGAGCAGAGGGACTAAAAATGAAAGGATATGAAAAGTACAGAACTCCCTCACACTAGCAGGTGCTCTTTCTAGGTCAGAGCTGATGCTGAGTAGAGCCAATTGACCTTTTAAAAACATAACTCACTAACATCTTCTTGACAGAAGCATCATATTCACTTCTCAAATGCCCACAAATAACAAATATTATGGACACTCGAGATAGTCATTAAAATATTTTTAAATTCCTAGATTGGTATTTGCCATAATTGGGTCAATTTCACCTGTTCTGTACTTTTCATATCCTTTCATTTTTAGTCCCTCTGCTCTCAATACATGGGTGTCAATGATGCTAAATGAGGCTCCCTTGTGATAAATGTAT
>NW_017729032.1:81905076-81915703 GCF_001723915.1 Gavialis gangeticus
CTGTTCTGCATAGGTGAAATTTCCCTGCATGGTCAGTTTCATTAAGCAATGTTACTTTTTATGAAGAATTCTTGTAGAAATGTTAGTCCTGCAAGGCTCAAGAACATAGCCCTATAAGAAAAAATCTGTATAAACAGTTTTTCTTGTCATTCTTTTCATTCAGCTTTATTGAGTTATGGCTTTCCCTAGAGGTAAGTCACACTTCCTGAGAAAAACAACAGCAGGGACATTATTAAGGAGTGCCTGTATGGCATTTCCCCTGCTTCCAAGATATATGGTTGTTGGGTTTTATATGTATAGTTTGTTTAAAACAGCAAAATGCAACACAATAAAGTTGTTCATTGAACTATTGTGAAGTGCAAGTCATGACTCAACCATTGCTGCTACTCTTCTCTTTTCAGAGCTGTTAGTTGTAGCCCTGTTGATCTAAGGACATAGGCAAGCAAGGTTTTTTGGGTAAGTGTGATTAACTTTTATTAGACCAACTACGTAGGTGGGAAAATTGTTCTTTGTAAGCTTTGGGGCACAAATACCCTTCTTCAGGCATTAGGGAGAGTCTGCTTTTGGTTTGGGTGCTCTCCTGGGTAGATTAGATGCCAATATGCAAAAATGCAAGTTTGTGAAAATCAAAATGCATGGTAGATAATAGGTGTGTGGGGAGGAAGATGTTAACTTAGGCTAGGATGGGTGGTTCTGGAAAGAGCTTTCTGAGAATTGGCTATTCTTCTAGTATGGGTTGTTTGAGGACTGTTCTGTACAGGTTCCAGGAGGGATGGTGTGCCATAACTAATGTTGTGTGACCCATGGGGTTTTTCTTTTTGTACTGCAGCAGTTCTTTACATGGTATCCAGGTGGCTCTTTCAGAAATGTGATCTTTCTGATAAAAAAAACAATCCCCAATTTTGGGATTAAAAAAAGCAACCCAAAATTCCATATTTTTCCATGATTAAAATGAAATACCACTACTATATAAATATAGCTATACAGATAGTTATATCTATATAGTGTTGGGGAAAAATCGCCGAATGAATCGGGCCCCAAGGTCACGGTGGGCCAGGGTTGGCAATTGGAACACGAACAGGCGGGATTATTGGCGTGGAGGTCTGAGGCACAGAAGTGTAATGGTTTCAGACAAAGGTGATTTATTTGACTTACGCTTAGAAGGCGTAGGTAGAGCTGCTTCTTCGGTTACAGTGGTAACGAGGACAACAAGTTAATGTGTGAACAAACAACAAAAGGGGGTCTGTTGGCTCACGGGGTTCACCAGCAAGCCCTTGCTATCTAGCCGGAGCTAGGGGTGGCTGCCTGCTGGCTAGTCCCAGAGCTGGTCAACAGCTCATGTAAGGATAAACAAACAACAAAACTGTAACGAGGTGACGCCAGTCCAAGTGGACAAATAGATGGTCGGAGATCGAAGCTGAGGTCAGAAGCTAGGTAGTCGATGAGAGCCAGTGGGGTTGCGCAGAATCGTGGTCGAGATGATAGCCAAGGTCGAATACCAGGTAAGTCATAGCCAGTGTATTGAGAGTGATCCGAAAGCGAAGTCAGAGTCCAAGCCAGAACAGTCCAGTAACCAGAGAATCAACACAGCAAGACCGAGGTACGAAACACAGCGAGAGCCCACGCTGGAGGAGACCTAACTGAGGGACAGTCCCTAAGAACTAGCCTCTGTCCTGAGTTGAACAGATCTTCCCCCGAGGGAGGGGCTCCTTAACCTTTTATACCAATTTGGTGGCCAATTAGAACACTTACTGCAAAGAAATTTCTAGTCTGATTACCTCATGCTTTTAGCTGTCACTGAGCATGCGTCTGTGGGGAAAGTAGGTCAGTAATGACTGACAGGTCCTCAGGTCACCCAGGGGGCACGAGCTGGGTGAGCCTTGGAATTTTCCACTCACAGAGTAAAATGCGCATGTCAGTTTCAGCTCTTCTGTGTTGTCAGCACACCCTTTAGATTTTCCGTGACACATAGTAGTGGTATTTCATTTTAATTGTGGAAAAATGTGGATTTTGGGGTTGCTTTTTTAATCCCAAAATTGGGGATTGTTTTTTTCTCTGAGAAAACTAGGATCCCTGGTTATGACATACCATCCTTCCCTAGAACCCATACAGAAAATCTTCAAACAGTTGCAAGTCATACTCGAAGAAGACCCATTCTCAAAGAGATCTTTCCAGAACCAGCCATCCTAGCCTTTAAACAAGGACTGAACTTTTCTAACCTCATCACCAGAAGCAAACTACCTATTGCCCAAACCACACCAAATGTATTCACGCTGGAATAAGAAATGTAAAACCTGACAGCACATACCCATCACTCCTACAATAAGTACACGGCAGAACCATCAACATTCCTGGATCTTGCCCTGGCACCTCCAGAAGTTTTATATATTTCATCCAGTGCACTAAATGCCCTGATGAAAAATATGTAGGAGAAACCAAACAACAACTACGCGCCAGAATGAATACACACCGAAAATATATCAAAGACAAAGATACCCAATTACCTGTGGGTGCACACTTTTTCACAAGACAAACAGTTTCTCTCCAACATCTCAGTTCTACTCCTCAAAGGCAATTTTCAAAACACCTTTCATAGACAAGCCCATGAACTTCACTTCATAGATCTACTGGATCAAAAAATCATGGACTAAATATAAACATTGGATTTATGGCACATTATAACCTGTCTGCCATCTGAGAACCCCAGGTAACCTCTCTGCAGTTTACTAGTGGCGTTCTTTCACCAGCTCAACACCCTCCTTCTTCCTCCCCGCCAACACCTATTGTTTACCACACATTTTCATGTTGACAGACCTGCATTTTTGCATATTGTCTTCTAATCTACCCACGTGAACACCCAAACCAAACGCAGACTCTCCAATTTTTGAAGAAGGGAGTTTGTGCCCAAAAGCTTGCAAAAAAGAATTTTTACAACTGCTTAGTTGGTCTAATAAAAGATATCACATTTAACAAATGAACCTTGTCTTCACTTCTGACTTCTGATCATACTTTTGTATGTGCTACCTCTTGCTGTGCTTTGTTACAAAATTATCCCCTTGACACTACAACTGACTCTGCATAGGAATAGATCTACACATACTTGAAGTTCTGCTGAGGTCAACTGGATTCTATAGAGATGCTTCTATGCAAAATCAATGACATAATCATGGTTTTAGGATGGCAGCTAAAAGGTGTATGTTACATTAAAAAAATATTGGATAATAAAATAAACTATAATAATCCAATGTTATTCTGGTCTCACTGTTTTTCTTGTAAATAGGTATATATTGAAATGTGTTTTTCTTCTAAAGAACAACCATACATTAAAAAAACAAGCTAACAAGGAGAACACTTATCCCACGGATGTATGGTCCAATGGATCTATGGTAGGAACTTTGATAGTGATTTGTGGCTCATAAGTGCATTAGGCATATCATAGTGGCATTTATGCCTATGTAGAGAGCCAGCTCAAGGCTATGGAACACTTCAGTCCTCTGGGAGCCTTTGCAATCCAGTTTAAGAAAGGTATACCTGCTGAGCACAGTAGGTTAAAGATTGTTCATTAAATAATATGGTTGCTAACATTTCAGTATATTTCTCTACAAATTTATTATTTTCCTATTTGCTTGAATAATATATACAGTAATAGTGAGTAATGAAATCCCATTACTTTAAGGCAAAAGGTATAGCAGGGTTGTCCCCAAGTGGGGAAAACAGAGGACTATGGGGTGGCTGGAGAGGCTAGACAGCCAGGGGCTGTGAGTGACTATTGCAGGGCTACCTGGCCAGGTGTAGGAAAGTAGGGCAGAGCCCTGGTTAAGCAGGAAGGGTGCTGGCAGTAAGATGCCCTGTAGGCTGAAAGGGCACACCTGTAGCCAGTCAGGGCAGCATCTGACCAGAAGGGAGATGCCAGAGGTTATAAGCATGGGCCCCTGAGGCAGAGAGTCAGTGCAACCCTTTACTAGACTGGGAAAGGAGCTGTTGCCAGCTCAGGTTTCTGGGGAGTGAAAGCTGCAAGTCATGCCAGGTACCCAGAAAACAGAGAACTAGAGAGCTGGAAGGTGGCTTGGCAGCAATATGATGACCTGGAGGGGGAGATGTTGAGCTTAAAGTGACTGCTTGTATTTTTGTTCTAGTTTTGGACTGGAGGACCAGGTGTGGTTCCACCAAGGGGTGGAATGGAAGCCACAGGGATGCCCAGGGGGTGCACTAGGTTTTGAGCCCTGCCAGAGGCAGGAGTGCAAGGCACAGGCAGGCTGAGGCTGAAAGCCAGAACTTGAGCCGAGAGGGGACAACAGGGTGGGCCTGAGCCCAGAGGGGGTGACACAGGCAGCCAAGGGCCTTCAAGAGCCTGCGACTGAAAGGGCAGCCCAGAGCCAGTGGACCTAGGCTACCAATATATAGCCAGAGTAACTTGTAGGTTAAGGCTAAGAAGGCTGAAGCCTACAGGGAGCATCAGCACCATGGTAACATCTGTGAGGCATGGGCACAGCTGTAGGGATGGAAGGAAACCATGAAGAGCCCTTAAGGTGACTGGTGCCCTGAGACACTTATGGAGATAAGGGTTTGAAGAACAGGACTGAGGGTCAGTTGGGTAAGGTAGGGACCCACTGGCCAAAGCAGGATGGGACTCACTCTGGAACCCTAAGGCAGCCTTCCTTCTATAATAATTTAATGCCATCAATGTGTAGCAGGCCACACACATACACACACACACATATTTTGTTGAATGAATTACAAGTATTTTTGCTTTCTATTTTTGGTGAATGTTGCATATTGTTCAGTATATACTTGTAGACACATTCTTTCACATGTAAAAAAACTGGGGTGGGGGGAAGGGAGGGAAATCATGTCACAAAGGGCCTTTTGCATCTCTGTAAGGCCCTGTGCATGCTCAACCCCTTGTGACTACACAGGGAATTAAAGACACTAAGCACCTTGTAAAATTGAGCCATAAATAGCTTAGGGCCAGACTTACTTTTCATTAAACTCTATGGAATGTCAAGCCTACCCTCCAGTTTGCTTTTATATCAGTAACAATGATGATTGAAGTCAATGTTATTAGTAAAATTGCATCAAACACTGGGAATGCTTATTTAGAATACATTGCATAGGTGGTATGAAATAAAATATCATTCATTTATCCAGAAATTTATCTTTAAAAAGGATGAGAAAAATATCGGCATATTACAAACAAATTATTATCTTAATTTAATATCCATTTAGCTTGCTGTTCAGATGTAGTGGCTTGGGCAATGATTAGCTTTAGGAATCCCACTTGTATTCTGCATTCTCTTTTGCAATACAAACACCCCTTTGTTCACCATGCACTTAGACAATACTGTTAGAGCAATATGTTTCCCTTATGTATATTTTCCCTGTTGAAAAAAAATTCCAATCAAATTCTTTATCTATTCCATGTTATCCCAGTGAGACATGTGCACCCATAAAAACTAGGAAAATCCAGTAAATGTAGTGGCACGATGGTTGCCAAGTCAAGCTCACCATTTTGCATCAGCTCATGCCAGGTTCATACTTCGGCAAATAAAAATGAGGATGCTCTGGCTAGACAACAACACTGCAAACAGGAATCCTTTACTGGCAAACTGAGAAATAACAGGTGCAATTTCCTGCATTTTTGGAACATTTTAGTCTTTAGCCTTTAAGGCAAAAAGAAAACAAACAAAATTAAACATTGTTTCAAAATATCATTTATGGAGAACCCCACATTAACTTGCTGGAGTCCATTTTATATTCCATTACAAGTGTTTACTCCAAACCTCCACCTCATGTGTTTCTCATGATAAAAGAAAAAAAAATATTCCAATAAAATATGTAGCATTGTTTCTGGGTATCTCCCCATTCATCCTCAACTGTGTAACTCCATGCCCTCTGTTACACATCCTCTACTTTTTGCACCCTTCCTCTCCCTCACTACTTTAACCTTAACCAATTCTTTACTTTTCCTCACTCTGTGAGTTCCAGGTCCTCTACCTTATCCATTCTTTCTGATCCCCCACCATATATACAGTAGTCTTCAAACAGTTCTTTCCCAATTCGTCCTCTTTTCTCTCCCAGATAAAAAGCCTGCATTTCCAGCTCAGCCAATCAATTGCATATCTGTCAGTCTTATCATTTTACCTTCCTTCGTTTAACCTGCCTTACTTTTGTCATTCCATCCTTTGCCCGCTAGTATCCCCAAGTCATCTCTCAGTCTCCAGACTTATGTATGTCATCTGATAAAATGTTGGAATATTAGGTGAAACACTGAAGCAAAGGTGCACATTTCTGAGATAGCAAGGTAAGGAAGGTTGGGCAAAAAATAAGAGGCAACTAATGCCATAAAGGCCATAGAATCTAAAGGCTATGACTTTTACAGTATGTTTTAAATATAAAGGATTTTTTTAATTGTATATTTAAAAAAACATGTTTTCCTCTCTCCCATTTAAAAATGAATTGATCTTTATTTAGAAGGGAAACAAGAATGATCTGATTCCAGCAAAATGTTTAAAATTGGTTAGACTTATAATACGAAGAACTGCCAAGAAGAATTTAATTCTGAAAAGCTGGCATGAATAATATACTAACTAAAATTATTACATAGCAATTCTTCTTTCTAATTGCTCAAATTAATTCAATCTTGACTTTGCTTTTTCACTCAAAAAATATTTGAATTAAAAACACAGTCCAGAATACAATGTCTGTAAGGCTGTGTGCTTGAGTAACTAAAACATAACTAGCTGTCTTTTGAAAAAAGTATATAAGCATGCTATCAATTGTTTAAAATAAGTAAAAATTAAGAATGAGTACATAGTCCAAGGAGTTGAACCAAGTAATCTGGAAATATATATTAATCTTGACACTCAGATAATATAACTTAAGGAGTCACCCGAGTTGAATAACAGTCATTTGATCCATTTTTGAAGGTAATGATTTCCCTGGGAAAATAATTTAAACCCTGCAGTGAAGATTAAATTCCTGATTCCCCTTGAATGAAATGAAATGATGTTTTCTAGGAAGTTTTGAGCCAAAGGCATGCTCAGAGTAGCAGGTGTACAATTCTAAAATTAGGCAGTTCTCCAGTAGAAGTATGTACGATAATTGCTTAAATTGCCTCAAGATATTTTGTTAATGTAATCTGTTTATGTATTTCTTCTTTTTAATATTTACTCCGATAAGAGCTTCAGAGCTATGTATAATTATTCTCAGTGGAAATAATCAATATAATTAATATACTGTTCTTCTCTAAAATATGCAAAGAATGCATTGAAAAATGCTTCCCTTGTCATTTGATTATGGTTTCATATATAAATTATATATACTAGGTCCAATCCCACTCTCACAAAAATCCATGGGATTTTAAAATAAGTTGGTTGAGGGCCAATTAAAGCTCAAAACCAAGAAAATAAAATATAAATGCATTTTAGAGGTGCTAGCCTTTAAAATCAAAGACAATGTATGCATTTTAATTTGGTTGTTTCTTGCTCCAGTTTTCACTTTTCTGTGAGATTTTAGAAACAAACTGTCTGTGGGAGGGTTATTTTGTTTTTTGCATTATAACCTGAGGCCATGTGGTAACTTGGAAGGAAATGAGCAAAACGTTTAGAAGTTACTTTTATAGAATTAATACAATTACATTTAGGCAAGCAGAATAATATATACATTTATCTGAGCAGAATAAATGTGACCTTGAGTTTTTATAGAACGCTAGACATCAATGTTGGTGACGCAAACTAAGGGAAAGCAATCAAAAGGGTATAGCTATCATGTTCCACTCCTATTCAAAGGTAATATGCAGTATATCATGTTTGAATTTTACACAACATGACATCCAGCTAGATGTTACTGCTTTCCCTGTCTGAGTTCTGGTCCCAAATCTGGCCTGGAAAATTTTAACTTTGCTAAATTTTAGAAAGGTCTTCTAGAACTGCCTCTTTATGCCTAACATTTGATAGTTGTTCCTTGTTATGTTCCTACTTTCATCTTCATTCATAATATCTGTTACACTAAGATACATCATTAGAGTTACCCTGGTTTTGAACCAATGAAGGGTCTTACTTACCCTCTGCTTCTCAGCTCACCTAATATCTTGGTTGTCTAAATTAATTCAGGAAAATTACACCTATGTTTTTGAACAACAGTGTTCTCTGCTCTGCCGGCAGTACTGACTTACCCAGTGATGGCCACTGTTAAAGAAGATGAGTCATAACTTGATGGAATTGCAACCCAGAAATAGCCACATAAGCTGTGTCCAGACGAGCATGAATATTTGGTTCACCAGGGACAGCTAGCTAGTTGTCCCCAGAGAATGGCCATGCCATGTGCCCTCTGACGCATGGCAGGTTACCCCAGGTGAGGTAGGGGTGGCTGAGGCCAGCAACTGTGCTGGCCCCAGCAGCCTTACTTGGAGTCCTGGGGACTGGGAAACTGCAGCCATGTCACTCCTTAAGCTGGGAACTTGGCTGGCAGCTGGAGTGTGACTCTGGTCTGTGAGGCTCCAGTTTTGAGTGGTGTATGCTGCCCCATTTTTTTTGTGCACAGGCTTTTTGACCCCAGGATCTCCAAGAGTCACCCCTCTTCCCCCCTTACCCTTCCTCCCTCCCATGCTGCAAGGCAGCAGCACAGGAAATGCCTGAATGTGTGATACATGGTACCCCAGACAGGCCTGTGGCGCCACATATCTCACAGCCATGCTAGTCTGGATGTGGCTATAAAAGTGAGACTTGTAAGGTAACATTTTGAGGAAGGTATACATTTGGCCCTTGAATATATGTGTCACCAATATAGCTGTTAAAACTCTATGCCTTTTTAACAATCCTTCTGAACTGAAATAGAACAGAACCCAATATTTTCTTTGTGGGTTGGTTCTTTGGCATAAGGTATACTGTTATGACATGTACTGAGAATATCACGTATTAGGAGAAATAATTTAATTTCCAACCTGTATGGGTTTTTTTGTACAGAAATGCAGGACTGTTGGCTATTCACATGAATAAAGCTACCATCATACTTACTTATGCTTGCAGGATTGGGATATTAATGAATCAAAAACATTTTTTCCTCAGTGTTTGACATGCTAAGGAAAGAAAATCATATGTAATTTGTGGATTGAAGTCTTCTTTTTCAGCTTCTTCACTTATTAATTGTTTATATCAGAGAACTTACCTAGACACTTATGTGTTTGCAAGATAAGGAGTTGAAGTGCAGAACACAAAATAACATCTTTTTTTTCACAGTTTTCTGAGCAGAGGGATTAGCTTCCAAATCAAAAAGAAAAGGTAAACTTGGATTTTTTTCCCCATTTCAAGCCATATATTTTACTTTATTGTAACAAATAAGCAAGTGGTGGTCATGGGTTAATTGCATAATTACTGATTATAATATACCACAATGAGTAATAATCTTTTAAATTGAATTAAAATTAATTATAGTTTAAGATGATAAGAATAAATATTTTATACACATTGTGATGGTGATCTAGAAACTCAATCCTAGACTAGAGCTCCGTTGCAGAAAGAACCACACAACCGCTTTTCTGTATTTATTATATGTATATAACTAGGTAAAAAGAATTACAAAATTGGACAAATTATGGCTTAAGAATGGCAGGGGATGAGATTTAACGGCCCAAGGGTTTCCGTATACTTCTATGCTGCAATGTCTCTTCTCTAATATTCTTAGCAAGTTTAGATTATATTCTTAGAACAGCCTGATACAATGTCTGGATGAAAGAAAAAACAGCATAAGCTAATTTGATGGTCTCTGCAGGTGTTTATTTGTCTTAAATACTGCTCATCTTCTAAGACTTGAGATCAAATATAAGCAATACTTTGGGATTTGGAATCTAACAGTCTCGTGTACCCAATAAGCATTCAAGGCAGCTGACTTATATTTTGCTGCACATTTTCAATAATGTGTACCACAGTTAGCCATCTAAACTAAGATACCACACTGTGTACGTTACATAAATGTCTATTACAGTTTCCTTTCGCGTATGGCATTTCAGTTTATCTATTTTTATTTCAGACAAGATATTTGTTTCTTGAGTTATTAAATCTGACCAAGTTTCCAACTCTTACAACTGAGCAGCATACAGATGAGACCATCATCCTTCCTTCTGGGAATTGATGGTGGTGCTGTATATCTCCAGGCCCTCTGATAACATTATAAATAGTGTAAGAGAATGTATGTCCATTGTGTAGATCCAGCTCAGTTGTGTTAGTTCCAGTTTGCACCAGATCACAGTAGGAAAGCATTTCTTAAATCCTCTTACTGCTTGTTATCTAGAATGGAAAAGTAGATTATAAAATGACAAGAAACCATGTAGAGTGCTGTACTGATTACAATATTCATAACTTCTGCTGCATCCATAATCTTTATTTTATTTCTTATTTTCCTTACCTTTGTTTTTTTTTCTGACTTATCTCTCTGTCTTGGTTCTTCTTTCTACTTGTCTCTACGTCTGCATTTTGCTTACTTAATTTTCCCTTTGTTTTTATCCTCTACTCTTATTTCTTTGTGTATCACCTTCCCTTTGTCTCTGCTTTCTTTTGTCTATATTATTGCAGACTCTGTTACAATAACCCCAGCCATATATATATATATATATATATATATATATATATAT
>NW_017729032.1:81915713-81929871 GCF_001723915.1 Gavialis gangeticus
TTTTTTTTGCTGTGAAAGTAGTATGCCGTAACACGTTGGGGTCCCAGAGGTGGCTGTGATGACCCCTGGTAGTTCTGCAACCATGCCTGCTTCACCCCTAAGGCACCTTCCTGTCTTGCCCACCATGCCTCGATGGTATAATAATACCCAAGTTTCACTGAACCCCAGCTACGGTTATCTGGCACCCCACTGGTCCTCAAGGCCCTTGCTGGGCCTTGCTAATCTGCTGGCCCCTCGCTGGGCCTCACTCAATAACTGTGATGCATGGGGTACCTCCAGTTTTAAGGGTTAATTGCATGGCTCCAAATCCTCCCCTACACCACACTCCATGCCTAGTGGGTATTACTATGACATTGTTCCCTCTGTTGCGGCTTTGCACTCCTCTCAAGTGCCAGGCTCCTGGTCCTTATGTTGCTGTGCCCCTGGCACCTGTGTGACTGTGTTTCTCTTGAGCTCCGGGCTCCAGGCCCCTATCTCACTGTGCCCCTCTCAGGCACCAGGCCCCTGTCCCCTGTCCCCTGTCCCCTGTCTGCTCTATAGCTTTGTACTCACTGCCCACTTCAGGCTCAACAACTGCTTGAGCCTTGAGCTTGCCCTGGCAGGGCTCAAGACTATCACATGTCCCATGGGCAATAATGGGACCTTCATACACTTCCCCTTGCAGTCCCAACCCAAACCACCAGTGTAGATACAACATAAACATAAAAGATTTTGTAAATAAAGGCCCTTTATCCCTTTAAGAGTGTTAAGTTTCAGTCACAAATACACCATCCTGGGATCCTTGTGAGTTCTTGCAGGTAGCAAAGTGGTCAGCCGGCCCGACATTCCCGGGTGGCTTTCTTGGACACGAGCTCCTTCCCCTGCGGCTGCCAAGGATAGACTCCCATGCCAGCCCCAGCCTTGGGCTTATATGTTCCCAGGGCTCTGCTTACATCTTGTCAGCTGAGTTCCAGCAGGTGCCTGCCAATTGCTCCATTAGCCTGGTGATCTGCAGGTACTGTGTCCTGCCTAGGCTGCCCTGTTCTGTGGATGAGCTGCTTTTATCTTAAAGTAACAGGGATCTCCAGGCTCTCTATTACACATGCCTCTTATTTTCTGTGTCAGATTTGATCTCCTTGCTGAGTCCTTTAAGAACCCGCACAGGTTACTTCTGTGCCTTTGACTCTTTCACCTCCCCTTTTCTCCTCTATGGGCGTATCTACATGTGTAATTGATGTACCTGAATGTTACTGTACAGTAAATTCAGACAAATTAAGCTTTGCCTGGGAACATATTTACATGTGTGCCCTATCAGGTGCAGATTTGCACCCAATGGAAGCAGTCAGATCCAGGGCTGCTCCTACCCTGCTCTGCCCTCCTGCATCAGCCAGAGGGAGTGCCAGGGTCCAGTCACAGCTCCTCATGTGCTAGGAGCACTTTTTAAAAGTTTAGCCTGTACCTTGTTCCCTGGACACATGCTTTTCTGGACCAAAGCAGTCTGCAACCTACTGGCACAACCTTCCAGGATTCCATGGCTGCTCCTCACCCAGGCCCCAGCAACAATGACCAGTGCTGTGGGATTCTGCTTGCTGTGACACTCACCACACTCTGCAGCCACAATGACAGTCACATGGCCCTCGTGAGTCACAACCCCATCTGCTCCACCCTGCCATGTGGCCATGCACCTGGGTGTAGGTACCGGCCTGTACCCCACTGCTTTCAACTACCAGCCCTTGGGCTGCCTCCTGGACTCCAGTAAGGATGTCAATGATGCTGACATGGACATCACCATGATCACTGTCTACAAGTTCCTGGGGCTCCAGCCCTGCCACTTCTGGGTCTCCCCTGCAAGCCAAGACTATTGTCACCACATTGTCCAGCTCATCTGGTGTGACAACCAATGGCTGAACTCCTTCCAGAAACTGCTCTACCAGCTCAGCCAGCACCTGGAGCAGCAGCCCACCACCATGCGACCGCCTCTCCCCAAGGAGACCCAGATAGCCATCGCACTACTCAAGCTTGCCATGCCTACCAACCTGCAATACATCAGCCACCTGTTTGGGGTGGGAAAGGTAACCACTGGGGAGGCCATGATGGAGGTCTGAGGCACCCTTCAGGATGTGCTGGGATACACCATGCTCCAGGTTGCTTGACCCCTGGAGGTGGTGGTGGGCTTCTGAGCCTTTGACTTTCTTCAGTACGTCTGGGCTGTGGATGGGATACACATCCCTGTCACCTGCCCAACCTGGACAGACCATCCCTACTACAACTGGCAGGGCTTACACTCCATCATGCTGCAGACCGTAGTAGACCACCAAAGTGCTTTCATAAACATCTATTCTGGCTGGGCTGGCAGGGCCTATGATACCCAGGTTCTCTGGAACTCCACTCTGCCAGCTCTGGTGGAGAATGGCTGCTTCATGCTAGGTGTCCAGGACCTGCAGCTAGGTGATGTGACCACCCTGCCCCTCCTCATTGTAGACCCCTCCTACCAGTTGCTGCCATGGCTCATACACTCCTACACCAACCAGCCAGATCCACACCAGGCACACTTAAAAAAGTGCCTGGGCTGGAGCTGCATGCTGGTCACCTCAAGGGACTTTGGTGCACCCTCACGGCCCACCTCAAGTTTGCTGAGACCAGCATGCCCTGTGTCATTGCTGCAGCCTGCATGCTACACAATGTTTGTAGAGGGAGTTCTTCTGCAAGCCTGGACAGAGGAGGCATGGAAGACAGAGGACACCTGACACCAATGGGATCACAAAAGATTGGCTCCACCTGAGGCCCTAGCCGTACACCCAGCAGCAGGGACCATGGTACTGTGTGCATGAGGAACTGGAAGACCACTTCCTCATCCACCTCTCACAGTAAGGCTCCTGGCCAGCCACCCACAGACTCCAGGCCCACAACACACCTCCAAGACCACACACACAGTGGACTGTTTCTAAACACTAAAATTTATTTCCCTCCACAAGACAGCAACAGACCCTTCCTCTCTCCCCAGCAACAGACTCCCTCCCACCCTTCCCCCCAACAACAGATCTCACCCATAACCCTGACACTCACATGAATAAAGAACCTTCTTCCTCATGAATCTATTTACACTGGTGCATTGACAGTTAACAGGAGAGGGGGGCATGGGGTGGAGGAACCTATGTTGTGGGGTGAGGCACATGGCACCCCAGCCTCTGGCTACACTACCGTGGGTACAGATGCCATAGTAAGGCCATTGTGCTGGGAGATGGCCTGGAAGTGAGGGTGAACCTGGGTGCAGAGTTCTGCCAGCTGTAGCCAGCTCCCACTCAGGGGCTGCATGGAGGTGGGCAAGTGACAGGAAGTGTTCCAGGAAGCACGCTAGCTTGCTAGGGGACCAGGCTCAGGAACAGAGGTAGGGGGCCCTGGTTGGTGCAGGTGGTGCTCCACTTCCTCCCAAGCCCACTGGGGTGCTTGGTGCTAAGTTTTGGGTGGTTGCCAGGGGCCAGGCAGGGCTAGGGCTGGGGGCTGGACATCCGGTGGCACAAAACTGACCACCAGGGCCAGGATGGTGTTAAGGAACCAGTGGTCCTCTGTTGCCTTTATCACCTGGGCCACAATAGCACCCTGCCAATCCTGGGCCTTAACCAGCCTCTCCAGGAAGGCAGTGTGCTTTTCTTTAAAAGCAAGGTATGCCCAGTCCCTCTCCTGCTCCTGGGATCACCAGGCCTGAGAGTCTGCGAGCTGCTTCTCCACCACCATGACCAGCCACTCCAGCAGCAGGGCCCATTCCTGGGTCTGGTGGTAGCAGAGATGGCTCATGCAGAGTCCTTGTAGCTCATGGGCCCCCTCTATGTGTAGCTGCTGGACCTGCAAAACAAAGACAGAGAGGCTTTTTGTGATAGTTAACAAAATTTCAGTGAGAACATGCACTGTACCAAGGGGCTGTCCACCACTGGTTCTGAGTTCGGAGGTTGTGCATGCACAGGTGCCCGGGGACCATGGTAATTTGGCCAAGCAGGCCCTTTCAAAGGCAGTTTACAGCTGATCCCTCCACCCTGTATTCCACAGTGGAGAGAGGTAGGCTACTTGCTGCTTGCTGCAGGCAGCCTCCCTGCCCTGTCTCCTACACAGGCCAGGCAGTGCTTGATCCTGCTGGCAGCTGGCACAATGGATCTGGATCAGTTCCCCTCCTTCTCCTCCCTACTGGTCAGGCAGTTGGTTCCTCTGCTATTGGGCATGCAGAACCCAGGTTCTGAGGATGAGGGCCTCCTGCCCAGCTGGGATGTGGAACTGGAAAGGCACCCTGAACCAGGGCACCCCACATGTGGCCTGTGCCCCAAGCATGCCTCTGGTTGAAGTTCCCCAAGTGCACCATGATGAACCATACAAGCACACTGAGGGGTGCTTGACCCACTATGTCCTGTTGCTGCTGATTGTTACAGTGCCCTGGCACAGCTGACAACCTGGGGTGGGGCCCTGAATTTTGACAGCACCTCAGGCATAGAAGCACTTCTGCTCAATGTACACCACTACCTGGAGGGATATCTCTGCCAATACTATGAGTGCCTGACCCCCATGGCCAAGGAAGAGATTACTACTGCCATTAATGAGTTTTTCTGCATGTGGCAGGCTCCTGGCTGCCTAGCTGGGAACCACTGGCTGCTCGGTAAAGTCCTGAAGTATCCCATGTCTCCCTGCATGCTGGGGAGGAAACTTCAGTGGGAAGAGGGGCTGTAGTGGGCTCAGCTAGCCAGGGTGGAGAGGAGAGAAATGAGGGGATGGGGAAGGCTATCACAACCCCCACCCCCCTACAGGGCCTCTGGTTCTGGGTATACAGCCCAGGATTGGCTGAGTGAGTTGACACTGGCATGGGTAGCAAAGGCACCCCCTCCTGCCCTGGCCCTCCTCCTCCTCCGTTTGCACTCCCAGGGTTAGACTTGGTCCCTGGCTGCAGGTGTGGCTGCCTGTGTGGTGGCCCAGGGAATGGAGGCACAGCATCTGGCTGCCCAGGCAGTGGTCCCTTTCAGGGAAGAGCTGGAGGTGCTCACTGCTTAGACCGTCCCCAGCCTGTCCTTCCTTGAAGCCCAGTGCTGGAGTAACTAGGGAAGGTGGTCACCCAGGCACCCCAAGCTGCCAGATTAGGCCACAGCTAGGAAGCATGCCAGGACCTGGCACTGGTGCCTTGAGGGGCCCTCCCCTGCTGAGTGCCCCTCTTTTCTGTGCTATGATACAGACTCCAGCAGCCTGCCTGTGATGAAATACATATGGTAGGCCTTGCCATGGTCCCAGCTGTTCCAGGATCTAGTCCAGTGGCTGCACAAATGGCATGAACCTGTATGCAGCCCCGGATCAATGATTGTGGTCTGTGATTTACACCCACTGAGCCTTCAGGGCCTTGACCTTCACCCAGCACTAGCAGCTGGAGCCCTGGTGCATGTTTCTGCATACTCTGTGATATGGCTTCATAGATGTGGGTATTTGCCCCAGTGACCTGGCCAAACTAGTGTTGGATCTCTGTAGTGCCCCACATTGTGATGAGGTACACAGTCTCCTGCCCCATCTAGTTGAGGCCCTGGGGTGCTGTCTCCAGCATTGGGGAGATCACCATGGGGACTGCTGTCAGGAGCCTCAGGGTCAGACTGGGGCTGTGAGTGCTAGTGTTGGCTGCCACATGCTCACAGGGGTGATGTACACTATGGTGTGCAGGAGGCATACTCTGTGCAAATGTACTCCTAGGGGACAGGGCTGGGGTCTGCAGGGCTTCAAGGCCCAGCACATGCCTGCAGTGCTGGGGCACAGAGCCCATGAGCCAGGCAACAGCTGGCATGCTACTTGACTGGAAAAACTCCTAGTAATGTGGCTCTGCCCCAAGCAGGAGGCTGACTTCTTGCTGGTGTGGCTGATGTGGTAGTCTACAACCGATGTCAGCATCTACATGTGCACTACTGTGCACTAGTTAATATGCCATTTATCTAGTACCTATATGTGTTGGTACTAGCCAATGGCACATTAGACTAATTTAATGCACAGTAAGTGCCACACACATGTAGATGGTGATCCTCTACTGCACATTAATTTTGTCTAATATGCAGTACAGCATCTCATCTAGATGTGTCCCTTGTCTCACAGTTAGCTACCTTGCTCGTCTCCTTCTCCTTGGCCACGTCTACACAAGATGGTGACTGCACAGTAGGTAGTTACTACAGCGCAGTAGCTCATTACTACTGTGCAGCAGTGTCACATGCCATGAACCATGATGTGACCCTACTGCACAGTAATAATGAGCTACTGAACAGTCAATGTCACCAAAAAGCTATTCGGGGATGCTACTGCACAGTAACCCTGGTTATTGCCAGTCATTAAATACTTGTGTATGCAAGTACTAAATGACTGTGCAGCAACAGCTGTGCAGTCAGCATCTCATGTAGATGTGGCTCTTGTCTTCTATTTGGTGCTTCTGACTGGAATCACCTGTCTGATGCTTCTGTTTACTGCTCCTAAGGAGGTGGTCTATCTTCAAGGCAATTTGAAACTGTGAACTGGACTTTGTTCAGTAGGAAGTCACTTAAGAGAGCAGAGTCCCGAGATTACTTGTTCTCAGTTGGTAATATTGCTCAAACAATCAACTTCTGCATGTTGCGTTCACTGGAAATTTTCCAAGCTTTGCAGCTTTTTTTCTACTTAGAAATAGAATAACCAGTGCCATGTATCAAAGATGCACGTACTATTATAGCCATATACACACACACATAAAGTAAAATGAAAACAGACTTCCCTTTTCCAATACAATGAAGAAGAGAAATATTTTTACTACAAATATTAGTGACTTAAACAGTATTCAACTGTTTATACAAATCAACAAAGGTCTGTATTCCTTGCATTCAGTACATGTTATCAGATCTTAAAGTGCTCTCTTACACATACAGGGTGGATCCAAGGGGGATGCAGTGGTTCATTGGATACTTTGATTCTTGTTCCACCCATACTTTAAAACCCAAGAACCTGTTTCAGAAAGTATCAAATACAATAAGTAGTTCACAAAGCTTTAGACTTGCCAAAGATCAATGTGACAGTCAGTAACATTTCTCTTCAGTCAGTGCTGAGAGATTGTATTGACTTAATGGCTTATTGTCCCTGGTTCTTGGTTGCAGCTAATCTGTCTCCTTTCCACATGTGTTAATGATTCTTTGTCCTTTTCTATGGTTTTGATGTTCCACTATTCAAACTATCCTTTCTTTGCAATTTTGCTGTTTTGTAGCCATTCCTGACAATGCCTCTCTGTCCTATTTCATAGCCCTGTGGACTGTTTTCAGCTCTAGTTAAAAGCTTTAACTCAGATGTCGTAGAATTAACTCAGGTGTAGAAATTACTGTCAGTGAATCATTGGAGGCACAGTGAAGATGCTCAGGAAGACTATGTTTTGTTTTATGAATCTGCATAAGAGACGTGCATTTAACTATAGTGACTACAGGAGTAATGACACAACATCTTTTGACTATATTTTGCCTAGCTGTGGTTTTTTAAAACTGTATATATAATCTAGCAAAGTATCTAGAGGGGAAGAAGATACTGACCTGGGTCAGAACTTCTCATGGGATACTAACAAGATGGACAGAGCCACATTTTGTCTTGTTAAGGGATATTACATGACAAAATTAGTAGTCCTTAATAGATTTCAGTACAAGATAAGAATGACAGGAAAGGCTTCCCAGATGCATACAGAAGAATATACCAGAAAAAATTCATTGGTACCCATGACAATTAGCCACCAAACTAGTTATGTGACAATAGAAGAGTTCAATACACTTTTAGTTTCAGTTATAATTTATGTTTCTTGCAACAAGGGTGCTAAATGTCCTGTCTTCCAAGCAAGATAAGTTAATGGCATTGGTATTAAATAATATATTTATAATTAATACATAAATAGTGGGTTTTTTACTAGTGGACAGAGCAAGTTGTTCTGGATTTTAAGTAAATTAGGCAGTGTTCTGTAGCAGTCTAAAAAAAATAAAAACTATTAGCAAGTGTGTTTTAATTTTTGTATATGGCAAAAAAATAACATTCAGTTAAGCAAGACATTCCAAATGGACCTTAGGATGCAGACTGACTTAACAGTACCTTAAAAGGTGACACAAGGTAATTTTTATAAGGTTTATTTTAATTGGTGTCTCCTCAGTTTGCCTGCGAATAGCTTTAACCAATTGCTCTCTAAATGGTGTTCTTACCTCTAGATGGAGATATTGTGAAATAGACGATATTGGGAAATTGCACTGTCAGTGTCTCATACAAAGGAGATGAGCCCAAAAGTGACTTGGACCTACAGGGTTGGATTCTAGTTCACTTGCACACCCAAAAGGACTCACCCAGCCATGAAACTGATATTTTTGGCTCTTCTGCACAGTCGGTGATCTACCCTGGGTTTGGCAAGGACCAGCAAGCATCTCCACAAAGACTGAGCATGTTCAGAAGGTCTGCACCCTAGCTTAATAAGAACATGTCACTGGGCACATCTACACATGTGCCCAACTGTACCGTTGTTACTGCACTGTCATTTAGTAAGTAGTGCTTTAGCAAGTACTAAATGACTGCACAGTAACCACCAGTACTGTGCAATCCCAGCACCGCACGGGTTGTTTTCAGCCCTACTGCACAGTAACAATGAGCTTACAGTAGCGCATTGCTACTTCCCAGTAGTGGCAGTGTCACAGTTCTTGCCTGCTGATGCTACATTGACATAGCGATGAGCTATGTAGCCATAGCTCATCATTATGGCAATGTAGCATCGTGTGGAGATGCACCCACTGTTCTGGGCACTGCACTTCAAGAAGGATGTGCAAAAGCTTGAGAGAGTCCAGAGAAGGGCCACCCTTATGATCAGAGACTTGCAAGGCAGACCATACGATGAGAGGCTGAGGGACTTGAGCCTCTTCAGCCTAAAAAGAGAAGCCTGAGAGGGGACTTGGTAGCAGCTTAACGCTACATCAGGGGAATACTTCAGGAGCTCGGTGAACAACTGTTCACCAGGGCACTCTTGGGGAAAACCAGGAGTAATGGCCATAAACTCCTGGAAAACCATTTCAGCCTCAACATTAGGAAAAACTTCTTCATGGTTAGGGTATCCAGACCGTGGAATAAACTTCCCCCAGAGGTGGTGCAATCACCTACCCTGGAAACCTGCAAGAGGAGACTGGATGGTCACCTCGCTGGGGTCACCTGACCCCAGTTGTCTTTCCTGCCAAGTGCAGCAGGGCTGGACCCAATGATTTTACGTGGTCCCTTCCAGCCCCTAAGAGTCTATGAATCTATGAATCTAGGAGTCTAAAACAAACTGAATTACTTTGTGTCATATAAATTTATCTCTGGAATATTAAATGCTGTATAAAACTCGACCAGAATTAAGTTGGATTTACTTCCTAGGTATATGGGCAAGAAGAAATCATATTGGGCTCATCTACAAGTGTGCCCAACTGCATAGTTATTTAGTACTTGCTTTAGGAAGTACTGAATGACTGTGCAGTAACCATCAGTACTGAACAGTCATTGCAGTGCACAAGTTGTTTCTGACCCTAGTGCGCAATAGTGACAAGCTACCCGTGTCTTATGTAGACGTGCCCACTGTGGAGGAAAAGTGTAGTCTCAGTAACATGCTATGGCTTGAATGAGAACACTGTGGACTGTTAATATATGTTTCTTGGAAGAAGAAGGTTAGACACTGAAACCTCCAGAAATTTCTCAACCAGCACATATCCTTCATTTGTACATCATTTATTTTGCTTGTAATCCCTTTGGGAAGGCATCATCTCTATGGGTCATATTGAACTCTTGGCATTATATGAATAAATAATAATAATTGATTATTCTCATATTAGTGTGTTCTCTTCTCTAGTAATCACTTTTCTTTATGCACATCTCTTAATCTTCTAATTTTCCTTCCTTATGTTTTCTAATCATTTTTACTATTTTATGCTTCTTGCTGAGAGTTTTTCTTAAATAATACATGTAAGCTAAACAATGAGGAAGTTACTAATGAGCAAAATCTGTTGTATCTTTCTATGTACTAAAATGATACAGTCTTCTTATTCAGAATAAATGTACAGCAGTCCAGCACTCATAAATATATCTCCCTGTCCTATTATTTCTGAAATAAAAGGTGCCTGTAAATCAGGTGAAATTCTACATCACATGCTACAATCAGATTAACTGATCTTTGTTTATGAGGACTGGTTGATTGTAAAGATTGTCCCATATCTGTTTGCTGTTGTTGTATATAAAGCGCTTTGCTTACCTTGCTTTCCTGTCCTCTGATTATAAATTTGAAGCTGTAATATAATTGTGGTATGCATCATTCTCTGTGGAAATAAAAGCACAAACGAAAAAAAATGTTTACACATTGAAATGTTTAGAGCATTGAAATAATACCTAAAACAAGTCTGAAGTAATAAGAGAGATTTGGCAATGCACTTCTATATCCTGCAGGATCTTTGTCCAAAATTCCTCAAAAACAAACAAAAGATGATGTGTTTCAGGCTGTCTAATCTTAACACAAATCAGAAAGATGGCAAGAACTCAGCGGCAGAACAGACATGGATACATTGGACACACCAGGTGCTTGTTATATACAGTTGAGCAGTCTCCTGATTATCCAGAAAGCCAAGCATTTTTCACTAGCAATGGATTAGCTAACTTTCACAATGGCCAAGGCACAGATCATCTGCTGAAAATTTAAAAATAATATGTTTTGTAAAAATGCATTTCCCATTCATTAATATGGGATTTCCCATCTATTGATATATAATAAATTTAAATTTTTCAGTGTAAGTGAGACTGCAGAACTGACTTTTTGCCTCAGCTTCTAGAAGGTAATGGAAAGGAAAACATTTATAATTGTGACAATTTGGGCTTCTAAAAAGAAGTGATATACTAACTTCTAAATACATTTCTTCCTTTGGAAAAGTTAAAAATAGTCTTTCATGAGTCCATTCTGTTGGAAAATGTGTATAAGAAAAAAAAATCCTTTATTTAGGATAAGCTTTAATTTTCATTATTTAATTTTTAGGGGACAAAATAAATTGAAATATTAACACAGATATGAAGAGTTTGGAAACTATCTCTGAAGGGCAAAAGTAACAGAAATGCCCAGATGATTTTGGAAAAGCATAGCCACTGGCCTAAGATTTTGAAGCAAGGAGTTTCATAGTGAATAATGAAAAATTGTCCTCACAATATACAGCTTTTCTGGTTAATAGAGCTTTTCTTTCAGCCCAGCAAAAAAAAAGATAAATTTATTTTATTTTTCCCTGTAGGTACAATAAACCTAAAGCAACCCATAGACAAGGATATCAAAGAAGCTTTTAACAAACATTACCTTCACTCCCAGGGAAGCAATATGAATGAAGAATACTCTCAGATGATATACTTAGAGCAATGAACTCTTTCTGGTCTAACTCACTGGATATGGACCACTTGATTATAGGAGGCGGTGCTGTTACAAAAGTGTATATTGAAAAAAATCCCACGAGCATGGGTTTGAAGACTATTTGCTGAAAAATAAAAATAACAAATCTGAGCCTACTGTTATCAAGAAATTGTCCCACCATCTGGTACATGCCCATGTCTGGGATACACTGAAACTGATGAAGAGTAGAGATGTTTAGGGCTAGATCCAAATAAGTATTCATGTGCCTAAAAGTCAGTCACTGAAAGGCCTAGCTTCTTAGTGACTGGCCCTAGAGGTGGTATTTAGAACCCTGATTTGAATACTTGTACATCTAATACAAATGCAAACTCCTCATATTAGGATACAAGTAATGAATACACTTAGTAGGAAGCTCCTAAGTGTAGCCATCTGGAAATTTTGCTACACAGGAATGTGCTTGAAATTCCAATTCTCTCTGGGGTGCACACATTTCTTTGCTGGCTACAGGGAGGTTCCTCAGTCTATTTGGTATCCATGACCTGTTTTGATCACATGAAGACTGGAACTTACCACGTTTCTTTTGAAAAATTGAATAGGGCTCAGTGCTTTCTGTTAAAAGAGAAGGGTGTCGGTACTGTCCCTTTTATGTAAAAGAGAAGTATTTAGAGAATTCAGAAAGAGGAAAACTAAGTTTACTTTTCAGACAGGAAATTTAACTAAGCATTTCCTGTGTAAGGAGTCACTGAATACCCTTCCTGTTAATGCCATCCTGCAGTACAACAAAGAATTCAAGATTTATTGGGCTACAGAGAAAGGGTACAAGATGGAGCATGACTCTATAATTTAATGATTAAGGCACTTAGTTCTGTTCCAGTCTCTACTTTCAGCATATTTTATCTCCTGATTGTGCATGTGTTGGTCTTACACCAGAAAGTTCAATGGTGTTTCCAGGCTTCAGGTAGACTGCTATTAGCAAGAAAATCTAGACATTTTCAGTGTAAATGGTTGGCATATATCAGCTCATGAATGACTTTAAGGTCAGTTCTAACTATTTTAGACACAATATGAATTTCTCAGCCCTGTCAAGACATACACAACATTGTAACTCCAGATAACCTGGAAACTTTAAGATGAAAAAGTAAGGTAACTTTGTAATTTAGGCAGCCACCTAGCAAGAGGTATCATCCAGAGAATACAATTTTGAACTTAGACGTGTAAATTCTGTCAAAGTCCCACTTTAGGTGCCTAAATTCTTTTGTAGATCCTCACCTTAGATATCAAAAGAACTCTGCTACTACAGATTCACTATGAACAAGTCATGCCTGACCAATGTGATTTCCACCTACTACAAGGTGACAGGTTCTGTGAATGGAATGCACCATGCTGAACCACCCGACCCACTGAGGCTAAGTCAGGCAGTGGAAGTGAGGGAAGTGAAGGAGGTAAATGCCCAATGCTCCAGCTGGTGCTGCGTTCAGAGCAAAGGGCAATAGCAGCAGGGTGGGAGCCCAAGAGCTGCATGTTAACCATGTGTGAGCCACATGCAGCCTGTAGGCCACCAGCTAGATGGCCATGGACTAGACAAGAATGCTGTAATTTGGTTACATAACTGGTTGGATTATTCTTTTCAACAAGAAGACATTGGTGACTCAGTGTTTAGTTGGCAGAAGGTATCAAGTGGGCTCCCCAGGGGGGTTTGTCTTAGGTCCGGTGTTGTTCAAGAACTCCATTAATGATTTGGATGATGGGATTGAGTGTACAAATACAGACTGGAGAATGACTAGGTAGGCTCCAGTACTGTAGAGAAGGACATGGGGGTTACACTGGGCCGTAAGTTGAGTATGAGCCAACAGTGTTCTTTTATTGCAAAAAAAGCCAAAAGCATCCTGGATTGTATTAGCAGGAATCTTACTTGCAAATCAAGAGGAATGATTCTACTGCTATATTCAGCAGTGGTGAGACCCCATCTGGAGTAGTGTGCCCAGTTTTGGGTCTCACACATTAACAAGAATATGGACATTGTGAAAAGAGTCAGAGCAATAAAAATTATTAGGGGGTGGGGAAGCAAGACTTACAAGGAAAGGCTGAAAGAATGAGACTTATTTATTCTGTCAAAAAGAAGACTGAGGGAAAATTTGATAATGGTCTTTGTTGGGGAAAATCGCTGAATGAATCGGGCCCCAAGGTCACGGTGGGCCAGGGTTGGCAATTGGAACACGAACAGGCGGGATTATTGGCATGGAGGTGTGAGGCACAGAAGCGTAATGGTTTAGAACAAAGGTGATTTATTTGACTTACGCTTAGAAGGCGTAGGTAGAGTTGCTTCTTCAGTTACAGTGGTACAACTTAAACAACGAGAGGGGTTCGTTGGCCCACGGGGTTCTTAAGTGAGCCCTTGCTTTCTAACCCTGGAGGGCTAGGGGCGGCTGCTCAACTTAATAGTCCCAGGGCTGGTCAACGGCTCATGTAAGGATAAACAAACAACGAAACTGTAACAAGGTGACGCCAGTCCAAGTGGATGAACGGATGGTCGGAGATCGAAGCCGAGGTCCAAAGCCAGGTAGTTGATGAGAGCCAGTGGGGTTGCGCAGAATCGTGGTCGAGATGATAGCCGAGGTCTAATACCAGGTAAGTCGTAGACGAAGCCGAAGTCGAAACAGTAGGGATGATCCGGATCGGTGGTCAATGATCGGTGCCAAAGGTAAATCGTAAGCCAGAAGATCGGTATATCGAAACAGCAATTGAGAATGATACGAAGCGCCAAGCCGGGGAAGAGACCAATAGGCC
>NW_017729032.1:81934871-81958384 GCF_001723915.1 Gavialis gangeticus
GTCTTCAGGCAAGGTTCTTTGGGTAGATGATTGATATCTTTTATTAGGCCAACCGAGTAGTTGGAAAAAAGTTCTTGGCAAGCTTTTGAGTTCAATCACCCTTTTTCAGGTATAGGGAGTCTCTGCTGGTCTGAGACTCCAAGGAATGAGAGAAGCTAAAAAAGAGAGTGATCAAATGAAATACTCATTAGTGGTGATATTAGATATTAGATTTTAATCATGGAAAATATGGATTTTGGGTTACTTATTTAAATCCAGAACGTAGGGATTTTTTTAATCAGCGAAAACCAGGATCCCTGCTGATGACAGAAGGTGAAAATGGGCTTTTCTCTGTGCCCATAGGAGACATGACTAAGATAAATGACCTCAAGCTGCAACAGAGGAAATTTAGGTTGGATAATAGGATGAACTGAGGGTAGTCAAGCATGGGAACAGGCTACCTAGAGAAAGTGAGGCATCTCCATTCTTGGATGTTTTCAAGATAAAGTTGGACAGACACTTAGTTGGGGGACTGTCAGATGGCCACGCAGGCTGTGTTCAGATGTGTGTGGACATTTGGTTCCCTGGGGACAACTAATGGCAGTACACCTTGTGCTGCTGCTAGTTGTCCCTGGGGAACACCTATGCCACGTGTGCTCTGGTACACTGCAAGTTACCCTGGGTGGAGGCTGGGACCAGCACTGGGCTGGCCCCAGCAGCCTTACCTGGAACCCTCTGGGCATCAACGGGCTGCCGCCACATGAGAGCCTAGCCAGCAGAGGAGTGCAGCTCGAGCCAGCCAGACTCTGACTATGGGCAGTGTACACTGCTGACATATGCAGCCCTCCATTTTTTATTTTTTTTTGGCGTGTGTTTTTGACCCTCCACACTGCTCCCTTGCAGTGCAGAGAACAACTGAACATACAGTATGCGGCAGTGCAGACACTGCATATGGATGCAGCCTTAGATGGTTTAGTTAGAGATGATCCTGCCTTGAGCAGAGGATTGGACTGGGTCACCTTGTGAGGTCCCGTCTAACCCTACCTTCCTTTCCTATCAGCAATATAAACTAGGGAAATAAACATAAGACTATAAAACAATGAAGAAGAAACCTTTGCAGAACCTGTCAGCCAGGAAAATAAAAATACTCTCAATCATTCACACTTTACAATGTTGTAGAGTATGAACCTGATGGCTGACATTCACTTAACAAATTAAACAGTTCAATTCAATATTTAGTAATAGTCACTGAAAGGCCTGATATTTCACAGGGTTTGAGCTCATAGTCCCTCATTAAAGTTTGATTGCAATTGTAGGTGCTTTGAAAGTAAAGCTAACTATGCTGATGCCTAGATACAGATTTTACTCCTTAATTTTAGACAACCAGAACTTGAAAATAGTGACATTAGCCACTAGAATATTTATTAACTATTTGTTTAAACAGTCCAATGAGCAACTAGTAGAAAGAAGCTCCTAGGACCCTGATGCTTTTTTAACACCATTTTATTCCCTTGTCTCAGTTGTCTGCAGTGGGTTTGTTCAGGATTCAGAAAGTGGTGGGGGTAAAAAGGTAATGGTCGATCATGTGAAAAATTAAAGGTTTATTGATCTAACAAACACGTAATTATGCAAAGCTTAACAACACAACAAAGGCATACAGTCAATCTCCGAGTTGGCAACTTATCGGCAGTCCCCTTTTATGCCTGGTATATGACAAGCCTGTCAAAATCCAGTGAAGTCAGGCATCTCCAATCTACGCTGTCCTAACGGGTACCAGGAAGGACCCCACTAATCAGTCTTCAAGCTTCTCAGGACCTACTGCTCCTTTGATTCCAGGCCTGCAGCTTCTTTTTCACAAAGATAGCTTCTTTTACCACACTGCTTTCCTTCAGCTGATTTCCAGATGTGCCAGCTGATTTATAGATTTTTTGAGCTACCTGTTGGCTTGCAGCCAATTATAGTTCTATACTACAAACTTTCTTTATATGATTAACCAATAGCAGTACAAGACTTTGCGTTTTCTTTATATGATTAATTTTAGCTGTGCCATCGCTAATGAAGCTGGCTTTAAGCTATGGCAAAATACATTAACAAAATATAGGAAATGCTTAACCACAATGGCTTCTTTTTACACTCTTTCTTCTGGCTATAAGTATTCCGCAACACATAGATAAACAGCAGAAAACAAGGTTTAACCTTCAGAAAGCTGGTTTAGCTGTCACAGGATACCTCAGCCAGCACTCGTTTAAGCAGACGCTATTTGTTATCAAGAGACATGACCAAGTCACTGCCACATTCCCTCTCTTGTCACCTCTGGCCATACATCGTTTTTCACAGCCAGTGCTACACCTATATCATTGTGGATTTCCCCTAAAGTATCTAAATAGTCTTTTCAGGGTTTTCTAGAGACCAAATATTATTTAATATTATTTAACATTCATTCTGTTTCAGTCCCATCCCCCCATAGCAGACTGCAACTCACCAGTCTTCAATGTTTCTGGTGCTTAGGACATGTTTTATTTAGATATTAGTAAGTATGATGATGTGAATGCTCAGAAAACTTTCTGATTTATAGTAATGCTCACTACATCTAAATAAAACATATTGTAAGTGTAAAGTGTGACACACCCTTATGTTGCCTGACAAATATATAAAGAATATATCTGCTTTGTCAAGCTCAGATACATGACAACAGCTCTTTGTCCCCCCATCTCCCCCCACAAAAAAACCCAAAAACTCACAGGGCAAGATGGGACTCAGTTCTAGACTGTGCTCCAATTAATGTTTAAGTTTATATATAGCTTTATTTTGTTTATATATAGTGTATAGTTGATTTAATTTTGTTCTTTGGATGTCATAGAGAACTAAAATAAAGCACCAAATACATTTCTTATTTTAAAAAATCAATTTTGAATGGTTAAAAGAGGAACTGAAAAGAGCAAGTGCAAGCCGTTCCCGTCATTAGTTCTTAAATGTATTTTATATTTAAGTGTTTGTTGTTTTTTATTTTAAATACTTTTCTTTTTAATTTATAGTCTTAACTGGGATTTTAGAAAATGCATTATGTTTTCCTAAACTTTGAATGTCTTATGTATCCTGTTTACTGTCAACAAGACCCTAAACATGAGACTAAAAATCCCATGATTTCTTCTGAATTAAATAAGCACACTGATGATTAAAAACAATCAACTAAACAAACATAAACTCCCCCTAGCACAATAGTTTATAATCATATATATGTTAACACTATATAGGTGAGGTGATGAAGATAGCTGATTTCAGACAAATAGGTATTAATTTGAAAAAAAGATACAAAAAAGAAAAGTTTTAAAATTGCATTGACAGAATTTACTCACGTTAACTTAGGGCTCAGAAAGAAGTGACATTTTTCATGTAATCTGAACTCTAAAAGTGCTCTACAGTCATGGCATAACACACATGCACAGCTGCAGAGAACTTTTACAATGGTTGATCATGTGAAAAATTAACCCTTGTTAAATCAGGTGGTAAATGAAAGCCCTCTAAATTAGAGCATCTTAGGGAACTTCTGTACAGTTTCCTGTGATGGTCAAGGGTCATACTTCTAGTCTTCCACAGGGTGGAGTCAAAGAGTTCACAGAGACTCAGCCAGCCAGCTGGCTGCCTCCATGCAAGTGTGGGCAGTGATTAAGCCAGCAATTGGGGTGAGGGGTGGGTCCCTGGCCTCCTAGGGAGACAGTCCCCAGTGCCTGCTCATAACAGCTCTGGGAGCATTGAACCCTGCCAGGTGCCCCCCACACCCCCAGGGTCAGCACCCCTTGCTGCCTGGCTTCTCTCAGTGCATGGAAGCACTGAGCCCTCATTCACAGGAGCCACACACGTGCTAGGTTTCAATAATGCTGTAACTTTAAGCATTGCATGTAAAGCACAGAAAGTTATATTGTGATCAAGGTGCCCTTTATAACTTCTATAAGCAACCATAGTAAGCAGTAAGCTCATATTTACTTATATGTGTTTAAAACTATAGCATTGCACAATATTCCCATGGAACCCTAGAGCCTCTTTGACTAAGCAGTAGATTTGAATTTTGAAACATTTACAAAGCTTGCATAAGTTTTAAATCCTACTAAGATACAAAAGAGAAGGATATGGCAGTGTGATTCCCCCTTGGATGAACTTGAAATTCAAAGTGAACCTGCAAGGGTGGAAATGCTTCTAACCCTTGTAATGTATCATTCATGAACCCTGTTCATGAACTAAACCCTGAAGAATTTGGAAAGATTTACAAATAGTGCATTGTTGAGCTGAATATTAAAATTCAGGATCCACTCAACTAAAACTGTTGCCTAGGCTATTGCCTACATCACTTGTTTAATTTTTTTTTTTAAAAGATCACTTTCTGCTTTCTTCCAAGCATTAGTAAAAAGGTAGAAGGAGTTCCCATACCATCCACAAAATTATCTAAACGGTCTTATTATTCTATTTCAAATCCCTTACAGCCTGTTTTTCCATAATTCGCTTGTGGGAGGTAAACCTTAATATTTGGACCACCTGTGTGCTGAGACCACTACTGACCAATACTGCCTTTTGTCCTCTTCTTTCTGTTTGCATCCACCCATTGTCTTTTTACACTCTTCGAGACAGTGGTCATTTTTTTTCTTTTCTTCCTTATTTCTTTGAGAGGGAGGAAGAAAGGGAGGTTTGTATTTCTTATAAACCAGTGTAGTTCTAGAGAGTTCTAGGAATTCTTATAATAAACATTTGTAGTAAGTTAATAATTAAAGTGGAAGAACAGTAAAAAGGAAATGTTCTCAAACTATTAATTCACAATTTAAAACAGATTTCTTTTATATTCATATCCCTTGCATTCACTTTCTGTAAATGACTAAAAAGCATGGTTTATTGGAGAAAGTGTGAATTGCTCCCTATTTTACCAAAACTAAATGTTAAAGTGCTTATTTAACCCAAAATCACTTGACAGTCAAAATGGAATGTTCTATCTTTACATTGTTCAGTACCAAGTCATGCTATTTGAAGTTACATTTTTCATGCAATTCATGCAATTTAACAGATACAAATACCATATTATTTGAGACACTAAAACCAATACAGAGTAAATTTTTAGTATTCAGAATGAACAGTTTCTGATTGTTCAATGTGCTAAAAGGTATTAAGTGAAGAAATTCAGAAATAATTTAGAACTATGAATATTTTTGAGGAACTTCATATATCATTAACAGTAAAAGGGGAATTTTATGTTAAAAATAATTAAGGATGATTTGCCCCATTCCCATTAACAATAAAACAGCATGAAAACCCTTTTATTCATTTAAAGGTTCTCTTTTTACCTTTTTTTACAAAAGAAATAGAAGAAATCAAAAGTTATATTTAGCTCGTATCTTTTTTCTCAAGCTAATAAATCAGGTCAGATCTATTAGATAATTGCAGTTGGTTGTAATGGAAGTGGTATAATCTGCTCTTCTTGAAGTTTTTAAAACTAAACCATTAGCAATTGTACTGAAGGGACAATCCTAAAGAAAGATGATGATGTGCTCCCTTAGGATTTGTTTCTGTCCGTTTTCTATGACCCTCATAATACTTTGCACTCCATTAAACTATCAAGCATCAAAATATCTGTCCCCTGACCCAAAAGAAAAGAAATATAGATATATAGATATGTGTGTGTATACAGGCCCCCTGTTTTATGAACCTCTATTCCATTATACATGCTAACTTAAACAGAAAGCAGGTTCTTCCCAGTGCTAGTTTTAAAAGGGAAGTATTGATGTTAAAAGGATACTATATGGAAGACAATGGAGAAATTGCTGTAAAAGATCATCCTAGACATGTGTTTTCTGTATTTACTGAATAGTATAAGGAGGCATCAACATTTTAATGAAATAAAGTTCAAATTACATTTTTTTCTGTGATTTTTTAATAAAACTTCTTGTGTTCAGAGGCACCTGCTGTGTCCAAACCTTTTTCATTCCGTGTCTACTTAAGATTTGAGAATTCTTTGAGAATTCAGTCTTTCTCTCTGGCCACCAGATCATATTCAATTCCACAGTCTGCTGAACATTTTTGGGATTGCTGTATTTGGCATTATTATCCTTTTTAAATGTTGGCAGTGTCAAATATATTCTTTCAGCCATCTGCAGATAGTGATCACTTTGTGAATTGGGAATATATTATACAGATTTACTCTTGTGAAATGCACTAGTTAAGAGTTATACAGCTTAATTAATTATTTAAAACAAAAATTATGTTTGTTAGGATGCATATTTCAAAACTAAATCAAATTTACTCTGGCATATACAAACACAGAGGTAGAGTATGTACAACAGTGGATTTGAACAGAAATCTGTTCTGTTCTACCCGTAAGCTTCCATAACAAACATAATCCATTGCTACTTTACAGCCTACCTCTTCCTTCATTGTAAAAGCAGGTCAGCAAAGGAAAGAAAACAAACTCTGTATCTGAATTATGTTATTGTAGGTCCATGAAGCAGAAAACACGTTTGTATTCATGTGCTTGAAAGAGGTATTTTGCCATGTTAGAAAAAAAAGAACCCATCTAGTGTTTCCTCCATATAACACTACCTTTTGGCTTATCAGGAATTGTATCCTTTCAAGCAAGTTGAATGTTGTAAAGAGCCTTGTTTTTAAGAGAAAACTAACACTATCAGTAACTTTTTATTAAACAGGACAAAAGTTACTTATGGCTAGTGTCTATATCTTTTAGACACTTTGGGCCAAACTTTATTTTGTCTTTAATGTGCCTTAGTGCCTTTCAGACAATTTTAAGGTACCTAAGTCACTAAACACAATCATATTCTACCCCATGCAACAATAACATTTCCATTAAAGTATGTAGATTCCACATGACCTTTTTGGCCTAAATAGCTCTCTCCACAATTCCTATTGGACTAATCTTGTTCCACTGTGAGCACATCTACACATGCATTTATGCACCGTAGTTACTGTGCATTAAGTTTACTATCTGTAATAATAGGTGCTTACTCAATGCACGGTAACTAGTACTAGTGCATGGTAGAATAGAGCTGGTGCATGCCTTTTTAGTGATGCTAATGCACAGTAGATAATCTACTGGGCATTAGCACATTAGCATGCCTTTTGCCGTGATGGGCTACTGTGCAGTAGAATTAGTCTACAGCGCATTTAGCATCCCGTGTAGCTGCCCCCTGTTTATATTAAAAAATGGTCTAATATGGCCATGTAATCATCTCAGTTGCCTTATGGTCTGTTAAGGTCATGTTCTGTCTAGGAAAGTATACAAATTCTGCCACCCCTCTTTCCGCCAATCCATGAGTGAAAAACATTGTGCACACCAGCTGCCTGATGATAAGATACTTTTGTACGTGCTGCCCACTCTTTTGCCCAAGAATCTAGTGGTTAAGGCAGTTGCTGAGGAAGTGGGAAACCACTACTTCTAGGCCTACCAAACTCTACCTGATGGTATATGAACACATGTTTTCTACTTTTCCCAAGACTCCGTAGGCAAGGCTTACAAAAATCAGAGAATGTGGAACAGGATCTTTTTCCTGTGCAAGATCACAAAGATTGAGGCAGGTATCAAGTTCAAGAAAATGTGCTTTAGAGACTAAATAGTTGTGGTTTATAGAGTCGGATGCAAAACCTATGATCCCTATATATTATACTGGGTCCACTGGCCACCTTGAAGGGAAATATAAAATTCTGTGCATCAAGTAGGAAAGCATCTATAGGAAGGTATAAGGAAATGCTAGGAAAAAAATGTGTTTCTGAACCAAACACCTTCAGAGGTTAGAGACTTGACTCAGAACTATGTTCTCTTCAGTCTTATAGGTGAGGTACAGGCATTCAAAAAGCCAGAGGCAGAATTGATCTAAATTACATGGTTTACTCTAAGAGCCCTAGCTTAGATTGGGAGTGAACAGAAAACACATTTGTCCTTTGGTGGTGGGGAGGTGGACATTCAGGCTGCCTGTACTGGCAGAGACCAGCAATTTTGCGGCACTCCTGCACATCTCCCAATAGGCTCACTGGACTGCTGCATGCTGCTGAATGCAGCCAAGAGTGACCAGGCCGTCCCCAGTTAGCTGCTCAGAAGGCACACCTCCCCCTGCTACCTCATCATCCATCAGTTACATTCATCTGTCAGTTGCAGACAGACAGTGGAGGAGGTGTACTCGTGCTGCAGCCCAATCAGGCTCTGGCTCCATGGGGCTGCCCCTACTTGCAGTGGCATGGGGGTCCCTAGGCTTTGTTCAGGGTAGGACTGTGGGGCTCCATTTCAGGCAGGACAATGGCAGGTGGAGTGGAGCTCAGCAGCACACTTCACATTCCTGGGTCAGTGGGATGCAGAGTGTCCCTCCCCTGTCCTGGTTCCATCTGAGCCCCAAGACCCATTCACTGGAGTGGGTCTGGGAAAGACTTGGAGGATTCCCCCCACTAAAGCCAGCACTGAGTTCCCAGCTGAAGTCCCTTTCATCACAACCTTGTCCCTGGGGAAGGTGGGGGCAGGCAGCCACAGGAAATTCCAATGCAGGAACAAGGGCAACAGCCTGTAGAAGCCAAGTGAGCCCACACCCAGCCCCACCTGTCACTTGAGTCCCGACTGCTGCCATCTGGGCTGGCTCGGCTCAGGTGGGTACATTTCCAGCATGACATCAGCAGCCTCGCCAGATCCCCTCCTTTGACCTCAGTGGTGGTGGCACCTGGCGATGGAGTGAATCAATGGAACTAAGGCCTCAGTTGGGGCCAGACACAGGCTCTGGGGAGCTGCTTGCCCCCTCCTGCCTTCGCCCAGAGATGCCATGGTACAGATGTAGGCAGCCACAGAGTTGAGGTCTTTGTGGCATCTACATCCTTTTTTGGATCGGACTGTTCCATTGATTTTACCCTATATCTCACACACACCCTATATTAAGTAGCCCTGACAATAAAAGGGGATCTTTCATACAAGGAAAGCATACATTCCGTTAGTGTTGGCTCCAGTAAATGGATGGTATCTATAGTATATTTGAAGGAATATTTTTAATTGTTTCAAAAGAGAGGGATAAAATAATGGAGTCATTTAAGTTAAAAATTCTGAAGGTATATATGTTGGGTAGATAAAAATTGTTTTTCAATATAATTTAAAGTAATAGCATAGTGAAAGAGAGAGGTTAAGGAGCATTTAACATCAGATTTAGCTTTCAGCAGTAGTTTATGTGCTGAAATAGGAATCAGGTGCCCAAATGCTTTTTTTTGTAATATGTCCTGTAGTGACACTTTTTTTTTTCTTTTTCTACTGTAGCAATCATGGCTTCTGCAAATATAAAGTACTTCAGCTAATTCCTATTGTGAAGAAACACAAAATAACCTGAAGTTAGAAGTTAAACCAAAGAGACTATTAATCTGGTACCATTAAAAGGAATAGGAATTCTACTAATTTTAATGAAAGCTGGATCAAGCTTTCAAGAAAGAAAAATCCTGAAAGCCAGGTTTCCAAATTATAAAGGGCACTCTGAAGTTAATGTTCAGACAGATATAACTTGTGGGTGCTGACAGGCATGCAGGTCTCTGCTTTACTCATGGTGCTTTGCACAAAGCAAAATGGATTAGACAGACCCGCCCCTCCTGACACAACAGATTTTCATCTGTTTTGTCAGGGAGGGGGATCAAGCCTTCCTGCCTATCCTGTGATCAGGGCTGGCTCGATGCAGCACTGACCCCACCTCCCAGCTCCTGTGCACTCTGCAGAAAGGGAGGATGGAGGGAGAAGGGGAAGGGTTAGCTGTGGGCTCATGTTTGCCTGGCTTTAACTGAAGGAGGGGACCCACAAGGCTGGGGGCGCTCCAACCCACCCAGCCCCAATCCACACTTGCCCCCTTCCAGCTCACCCTGGGCAAACCCTGCCTGCAGTTCCCTCCCCCTCCCTTCTGCTCCCTTGCTGCCTGCAGAATACACTGGAGGTGGGGTGATTGCACTGCCAGACTGACCCTAGGGAACAAAAGTTCCCTAAGGTGCTACACTTTGGAGTGTCTTTATATGAGCTTTCATTAAATGAGGGTTAATTTGTCACATGATCAGCCACCTTTAAACTGCTCTGCAGCTATGCACAGCTGTAAAAACATAACTATAGGGCACTTTCAGGAGGCCAACTGCATGATAAGTGTCACTTCTGTCAGCGTCCTGAAAGAATTTTGCATTAGTTCTAGTCTTGCCTTTCTTAGGTAGGCTCCTAAACATTTATTGGTAGGTAGATGATTTTTCCTTAATACATGCCCATGACCTATTTGATAAAACTGCACCCTCACCAGAGTAGGTAGCTGAGTTTCTTAGGTATATTGCAACTTTATTCTAAAGGTTTAGGGAGAAAATTATCACTTCTATATATATTTTGATTCTGCCAATGGGATTTCTAGAACCAAACTGCCTACTATAATGCACAACAAAAGGAGTTCTCTGAGTAGTAAGGTCTCTTGGTACTAAAAATCTTAACTTTGATCTCTAGTGATGTCTGTGATTTTTGTGTTATGCAGCCATGATTACACATGATTGATTTTTCAACGTGAGCTACCAAGTAAGGTGTTTTTGTGGTTTGTGGGTGCACATTGGGCATTTGTCTAGCAACAGCAAGAGTAAGCATATAACTATTCTTAGCAGTATGCATGAAGGGCCAGATTCAAGAGATTTTGGAACCTAAAGTGGGACCAAGGCATAATCTACATACCTATGTTCATAACTATGATCCTGAAAACACCCTCTCAGTTTCCCCCTAAACCTCAACTCTATAGGTGTCTTTTTTGACATTATAGTTCTCTAACTGCCTAAAATTCTGTCTCTATGAATGATTAGAAGTACCTCAACCTTGCTAGAGTGTGGAGCTCAGTGCTTAGTTAATACAGAAGGTTGATCATGATCCAGAAACCAGGCATTTCTCTACCCATCTCTTCTGAGGGCTTGATTCTGGAGACATGTTCAGAATATGCCCAACACAGAACTGTAGAATTGGGCTTTGTACAAAATGCAAGAGAGTAGCTGCTTTCTTTTAAAAGACTGGAAGAGGTGGAACCCCTCTTTTATACAAATACTTCAGTTGTAAAAGCAGTTACTGAGGTCAGAAAATAGATCGGCCCACATAGGAATAACTGAGTAAGATAAAACAATAAAGCAAATAATACAGCAAGTGACTATAGACTTCATATCTTTCTTCCTCTTCTCATTTGTAATGTACAGATTCATTGCTTTTTCTTAAGGAAATTGCAACCGTAATATTGTAAAATATATGTTCCTGGAAAAGAAGAAACACGCAGGGCCAATACTGTTGGCATGGTAACACACAGAAAGGGACTTTCAGAAGAACTCTATGCTAGCTCAACTGTTCCCATTGAAACTCCCTTTGACATCAAGGGGAATAAAATTAAGCTGATGCTTTACACTTTTGAAAATACTCCCTATTGTATCCTCCTCTAGATATATTTCTATACAAGAACCATAAGGTCTGAAAGATGTGAAATGAAGTAAAAGAGCTTTTATTTCAGGTTTTTTGGTACCTTCTCCTGTGGATACATTTTTTAAATGTAATTATTATGGTCCTAAACCTAATACACTTCTAAGATGTCTAAGTGGCACTTACATTGCTTTTGGCTTCTAGGTAACTAAACACAATCCTATTCCTCACTGTGCAGAGGACAGAAAATATTAAGATGCTTAGATTCCTTAGATTATCACCTTGACCTAAGGAATCTGAACCCCCATGTCTTATTTGCAAGAAAAGTACCTTAATCATGATTCAATGGGCTGGGGAAACTTAGGACATTTTGTATCCTAAGGCTAGGGACAGACATTACACGTAAACTGGTTTAAGTAATCAGGAACTGGTTTAAACCTGTAACAGAACAGATGTTCAGTGCACATAAACCAGTTTGAATTAACCTGATTGAATGTAGTATCATACTTAACTGATTTGGGTCAAACCAGTTTATGCAATGTCTGTCCCAGATCCCTTCCTGATTTAACTTAAATCAGAGTCCCCCAGTATCCCAGATGTTTTGCTGTCCCTGCCCCTGCACTCCCTAGCTGGAGCTCTGGCAAAGACTGCAGGCACAGCAGACTCATTCCCCTCCCCACCCCACACACACCACTCCCTGCTCAAGCAGGGATTCCCCCCTCCCCTCTCCCACAGCACAGACTATAGCCAGCATGTGATATGATAGCTAATGCTGAGAGGTGTCTGTGTAAGGTAGACAGGACAAAGGCAGACAGGGCAGTGTCCACTTAGGGCTTTCTGGAGCTAATCAACAGGTAGCTGGTAATGTCACTCTGTTCCTTCCTTGGAAAAAGTTGTTTAAGAAGAGCCTGAACTAATGAGAGAAGTTTTTGTTTTCTTGATGGGCTGATAAATGCTGTTATCAACTCCCTGTGTAACTCCCTGCTATGTAACTAAATGCTTTGTAACCCCTGCTGGTTTGCTTGCTGGTCAGGAGCAGTGAGGGTGGGGGGAGAACCCCTCACTAATCAGAGCATCTTGCCAGGGCCTGGCCACGCCCCCTCAGCTCAGCACTTTGGAAGGGGAGGGAGGGCTGCTCCAGTGCCCCCCCCTGGTTTCTAGCCTGAGCCACTGCAGGCATATGCCTGGATTTCTTCAGTCCAGAGGGGATATCTGTATGCTTACAAACTGGTTCAGCCTAGCCAGGTTAAATTAACCTGCAAAGATTGAATCAATTCAGGCTCAAGCTTTTTGAAGCCCTAACCTACGAGTTAGCCCACCTCTGGTTCTAGACCTGCTATATATGCATCTTATCCAATGACTATTTCTTAAAAAAAGCAAAAATAAGCACAGGAGGTGGGGGCAGGGACTGGAACCAAATTCCCTCTCCTGAATACTTTTTAGTGTGTTGTAATATTTTACATGCCAAGAAGGTATAAATAATTCAACTGGCAATTCAGAAAAGTTAGACTTGCTATCATGAGTGAAAGAGGAATCTGCAAACTGAGATTGTCCTGTCATTTTAACATGAAAATAAGACAATCTATACATAATAATATTTGCCTAAACTTTATACTACTTTTAACTTGAATCTATCTTGCAAAACAGTTCTGAAAGATAAGGAAAAAGTTGTAAACTTTATTGACTTAAGTTGCAGCAGATAACTGAACACCAGAAGCTCTCCAGGCAAGCTATATTGTCTCAGGTTTTCTTTATAAATATTTTATAAAACCGTACTTAGCAATATGGCTTTTAAAAATGGTTCTTCTAAAAAATTGAATTGCATCATCATATAAAATCAGTGAGAGTCATTGGGATGTATTACAAGCAGACAGTTCTCTAGGAGTGCAAAATGAAGTAGTTAATCTGTAAAACTCTCTTAAATCATTTTATTAGAAAGGTCACAAGCACATAAGTATGATTTAAACATGCTTTGCTAACTCTTAAAAGAATTACTATTCTATAGGGGTTGATGCATTACATTCATGCATGGACATGATTTACAAAAGAGTGATGTCAAAGAAGGTATTAGAGAGTCGTCCACTCTAGCTCCATATATACAGTTAAGCAGGAACAGCAGGAACACAGCCTTCTATTTAAAATGAGAAATGTTATAGTACGAAATTCAATTGAATTTAATAGGACAGAGCCCCAAAGTACTCAATAAAATAAAAGTACTTCTTCATACAAAGAGAGTGAAAGTGTTTTGGGGGTTGGGTGGGTAGGGAGTGGCAAAGAGTTTAAAACTAAATTTAAAACCCAGTGGTCCACCCAAGAGTGGATGCCCTTAAAGCTGATGTAGACAGAATATATTAGGAATACACTTGGAAAAGGCTGATAGTATTTTAATTAATGGAACACACTTGCGGGCCATTTATTGTTGCTGAGATTAAGCAAGCTAATTGATCCAGCACAGGTGCATGTAATTGAAAGATATGCCAGAGATTGTGGATTTCACATGTAATTTACTTGGAATTTTGCAGATACTGTGGATATTTAGTTAAGAGAAGTCTTCAGAAGGAACTGGGCATATTTAAAGATTCAAGATAGCCTCAACTAGCTAAAATAAGGAAAGCAATAACATGACTGGAAAAATTATATAGCAAGGACTTGTGGTACAACCTGATATAAATCCCCTTGGCAGGTGGGCATAAGGGTGATGTTCTTTACTATTTCACTTTTAATTTATCTCAGGAATTTTAGAGATATAGTGAACATGGTGTTGGAGGAATTTTTAGGACTAAATTGTGTATCTTTTGAAACTAAGGAAGTATCACTTAAGGTTAAATATACAAATATTACTCATTTCAAAACTCAAAAAACAATTTAAGTCCCTGAATCACTATTCACAGAAAGAAACCACAGCTAGCCACCATGTGATGGCAGTGTAGGAGAAGGCCGGCACGCCCTCCCACCTTTTAGCCCAAAAGCCTGAGGATTAGGGTATTTGCTTAGGGAATAGGAAACAGGGAAATAGGGATTTTAACCTACATTTTCCAGCACTGGTTTAAATAAAAGGCCATGGGCTACATAGGGCTAAGAGTACGCTACACTACTCTTGTTGAATTGCCCACTGGGCAACCTAGAGGGAAGATATATGGGTCTGGAAGCATGAAAAACTAGAAGCAGTAGACCTCAGTGAGATGGGCATTACCCAAGGAGAGAAAAGGCCTAGGTTCTGGCCCCTGAGTCCAGTAGGAAGGAAGCTATCCCATTGCACTCCACTCATTTAGTCCCATAAATATTAAATGCAAAGCCAACATTATAGGACATGTGGTATGCAGGCCACATAGTTTGAACAACATTTCAGCTGAGGAAGGTATAGACCCAGCTCTCTCACATCCCAGGCATATAATTTAACCTCTAGGCTATTATACTAAGACAGTATATAGGTGACTAAAATAGCCATGGCCGAACACTGTAAATCTTGTCTGGCAGAGGTTCTTTGGTGACTGACTTAGAGTTGTGAATTCCAGCTTTGGAGGATGAAACAGTGCTTTCTTAAAGTTACGGATGGCAATATTTAGCTTCACTGGCTAGTCCAGATATACAGGGGTGTGCACTTGCAGCAGCACAAGTGCCTTAGTGTGTGCCCCTGTATGTGTGCTTCACTGTGGGACAAATTGTCCCACAGTGAGCAAACTGCTGTTGCCCAGCTCCTCCTGGGTCTTTAGCCAGGGAGTGCTGGCGCCTGAGACCAATGCCAGTGTTGGACCCAGAAGTCTTGCCTGGCGGCCTGGAGCAACAGGTGAGGCATAGGTGAGGCAGCACAGAGGTGAGGCAGCACAGGTAAGGCAGCACCAGAAGCCTTACCTGGTGGCCTGGGCACAAGTAAGGCAGCACAGAGGCCTGGCCAGCAGCTACAGATTGCTGTGGACATCCCAGCCTCCATTTGTGGTGGTGTATGCTTGTTGAGTATAGTTCCATAGTTTCTAGGGTTGGAAGGGACCTGAGGAGATCATCTAGTCCGACCCCCTGCCATGGCAGGAAAGAGTACTGGGGTCAAACAACCCCAGCAAGGTGTTCATCTAACCTCCTCTTAAAAACCCCCAGGGTAGGAGCCTGCACCACCTCTCTTGGAAGTTGGTTCCAGACCCTAGCCACCCTGACTGTGAAGTAGCACCTCCTGATATCTAACCTAAACCTACCCTCTACCAGCTTGTGACCGTTATTCCTGGTCACTCCTGGTGGTGCTTGGGGGAACAGTGACTCCCCCAATGCCTGCTGATCCCCCCTGACTAGTTTATAACAGGCCACAAGATCCCCCCTCAGCAACAGTATGAGTTGCACTGTTTGCCTTTTTTTTTTTTTTTTTGCCACCAGGAAATTCTGGTAGCAAAGTTTGGCCCTGCAGTGGAAATATGCAGTGCGGGAAATATTTGAACATTCACTGCATGCAATTTGCAGCACCACAAAAAGGTCTGTGGTGCTGCAAACCACACATGCCTGCACGTGGGGACCCACCCACTGTGTGTAAATCCCTTTCTGCATCTAAGCACTTTTTTAGATCTGGTCCTTAGCATATTAATGATGGTGTTTAAATCTGGTGAAATTAAGTATATTCTCTCTTGTTAGTGTGTTCCTTTTTAACAGAAATGAAAAAAAAAATGACTTAAAAAGCAACCAAAACTATTTAATTTTTCTTGTAGTAGTTGAAAACATTCTTGGGTCACATCCTTGATAGTTATATTCAAATTATTTATGTATTTTTTTTTTACTGTTAAGCTTTGTTTATTGTTTCAACCTGCTAAATTTCTCTGACATGATCCTTATATGAAACCATCTGCTGTTGAAGAAAGCAAGCTATTAATGAAAATTTCAAGCAAATCCTCATGCTGCTTGTAATGCCCCACAGTTCATGACCACACACATGGATCATATTGCTTATGGGGCCGACATGAAAGTCTTTCTCTGAAGGAGATGTTATCATAGCTCCTTTTATAATAAAGGAATTGTTGTGAGTCCAAGATCTTAATGCGGTGGGTTGGTCTCTAAGTGCTACTGTGAAAAATAAGCCAAGATTTTTTCTATTATTCTCTCTCTACTGAGCTACCCTATATATGAGATGTAAGTGAACATATTCTTAACAGTCAACAAGAATGCAGAGAATAGCTTCATAGTGTCTTGCCAACTCTGATATAGTTAAGATTGATAAGCCTTTCTGTTAAAAGATCAACTATTCTAAGTTCTCTTACATTTTCATGCTTATTCACGCTCTTAGAATTCTCTGTATTTCACATGAATGGAGATCATAGTTAGTAATTTCAATTTGGGATCATTTGAGCAGCTGGTTCATAAGCAGGAATCCTGGTTTTCTCTGATTAAAAATATCCCCAATGTTTTGGCTTAGAAAAAGTAACCTAAAATCCACATTTTTTCCATGATTAAAATGAAACACCACTATATATATATCTACATTTATCTGTGATTAAAATGAAATGCCACTAGTGTGTGTATATATATATATATATATATATATATATATTATTAGTGGCATTTCATTTTAATCGCAGATAAATGTAGATTTTGGGTTACTATTTTTAAGCCAAAATTATTTTGTTTTGTTTTGAATCAGAGAAAACCAGGTTCCCTGCTCATGAGCAGGGGTAGGAACTTCCATAAGTAGTGAGTGGAATCTCAGCGCCATTTCAACGCCATCATTTCAGGGACTATTCTTTTCTGTGGGAGTGTTCTTACTCATAAAAATGGTGCATTGTACAGACCTCATTTATACTCCTTTGAGGTTCCTATATAGTAGATAGACATGAAGTGGTTTACTCAGGTTCTCTTGCAGTTTGGTTTCTATAATGTAGCTTAGTCTAACTTTGCTCACTCACATCTGAAGCAGAATTACAGAGTTCAATGGGTGAATTTCAAACTATGGTTCTGCTTATCCCCCAAGTGATTTCAATTATGCTACATATATCTGTTTTTCATGACACTTATTTCTCCTTTGAAAGAAGCAATACAGAAAATGTTATTAAAGGAAGAGTATAATATTATATACTTATGGAGACTAAATATACACACATCCTAAAGAGATTGAAAGTATGAATATAGCCAAGTAGGTAACAGGTTTTATAGGTAGCTCATTGGTGTGGTATCTGGAAGTTCAATGGGGCATGCTTGTAGACCTTGAATAATCTATAAGTATGTTACCAATATTTATCTATGTTTCTCTTATCTCACTCTTTTGAAAAGATCTCCGACTTTTCAAATAATTGCCTTAACCACCAGGCTATACAGAATTCCAAGGTACTGCTTTCTCAATCTCTCTGCTTATATATTGAGAAGAGAATATTCTGTAGAATAGCAATTAGAACTGTTTCCTAAGAGGTTGAATGCAGGTCCAAAATCTCTCAGGTAGAGAAAATAATAACTGAGTTCACCCACATTTTATAACAATTAGTTATTAGTTAAATAGGGGAGGGAATTTCCTCCTTTTTCCCTTCACCCTGATTCTGTGAATAGAGCCTGAAGCAAGCCCTTCAGTAACACTTTTGCTGCTTTTAAAATGCCTGGAAAGGGAACAAAATGTTTGTTTCAAGTTGAACCAAACAATTTGTTCGACCCAAAATGAAAAAAAAAAATCAGGTTTTCATTTCAGGGAGGTAAATTTTTTTTTTTTCTTTACAATTCAGATCAAGCAGGTTTTTTTGTTTGTTTGGTCCTGAACCAAAACATCAATTTTTTTACCCATTCCTAAGTCTCAGGTCCTCTCTCTCCTTTCATATCAACCATCACTTGGATCTGGAACAGCCCTGAATCTAACACAAGAACATGAAATATAAATGTAAGGTATAAATACATTCTGTGTGGAGGCAGAGGTGCCTGGAGCATTGTTGACTCATGGGAGACAGTGTGGGTCAAAACCATGGCAGGGAAAAATGTAGCAGAACAGGGGTATAGATAGAGGCTTGGGCAACATGCTATCCACAGTTCTGACTATAGGGTAGGGGTGTAAGAAAAGGTCCATATTCAATTCAGATTCTGATTCAGCCCAAATCAGGGACAGTGATTCAATTAGTTGATTTGGAGCATTTTCCCAATTTGATTCAGCTGAATCTGAATCTGAAAATTCGATGCTGATTTGAAGAATCAGCAATTTGGCCAGGGACACAGCTTGAAATGTTTTTTCTACATACATAGTTTCATAGTTTTATAGTTGGTAGAGTCAGAAGGGACCTGAGCAGATCAAGTCCAACCCCCTGCCATGTCAGGAAAAAGTACTGGGGTCAAACAACCCCAGCAAGGTGTTTGTCTAGCCTCCTCTTAAAGACCCCTAGGGTAGGAGCCAGCACCACTTTGCTTGGAAGTTGGTTCCAGATCCTAGCCACCCTGATAGTGAAGTAGCGCCTCCTGTATCAGACATGGCTCATGAATGTTGCAATGGTGGGGCAGATGGAGCATCCCACGAGCACGGGCTCCCTGCGTGCTCAGTGGTGTACCCAGAAGTGGACTGGAAGTACTTCTGGTCCACTTCTTGGTCTGCTGCTGAGTGCACTGGGGGGTCCACCTGCACCCTCCTGCACCTCCCTGGTTCAGTCATTGCCCACAAGGGTGTCCCCCCGCCCCCCAACCCAGTAAGCACCAGTCACTGAGCTGGGGGAATGTGGGGGGGAGCAGCACACTCACCAGTGGTCCCAGAAATGGACCAGAAGTGCTTCTGGTCCACTTCTGGGTCTGCGGACGAGCAAGCTGGGGACCCCCTTGTACTCTTGTGGGATGCTCCATCCACCCCAGCATCTCAGCATTCAAGAGCTGCTCCTGGTACCTTGAGGTGCATAGAAAAAACATTTAAAGATGTGTCTATGTCAGAATCATCAAATCTTTATGAATCTCTCCAAATTAATTTGGAGGCTTCCCGTTCAATTCAGAGAGATTAAAGGGTCTCCTGATTCAATTTGGATTCAGAGATTTGGCTGCTGAATCTCTGCTGAATTGAATCAGCAACCGAGGCTTCACGCAGCCCTACTATAAAGGTTTCCCTTGCTTTATGTGGGTTCTGTATGAGCAAATTTGCTCTTATGCAATGACCCTTTTTATACCAAAAATTCATTATATGTGAGGTAAATTCACTTTTATGTACTTGGTGTGGTGGAAGCCCGTAGTCAGCTGCTTTGTGCAGTACATTATGGGAGTCACTGAACCAGGGAGGTGCAGGAGGGTGCAGGAGGGTAACACCATGTGTTACCATGTCATGGTAGGAGCCAGCGCCACTTTACTTGGAAGTTGGTTCCAGATCCTAGCCACCCTGACAGTGAAGTAGCGCCTCCTATATCAGACACGGCTCATGAATGTTGCAATGGTGGGGCAGATGGAGCATTGTGGATCTAGGCTTCTTGTAAATCTTCAATGACATGTGTTACTTTAGTTGCCGTCCCCATTATAGTAACATTCACCACTACCCTGTGCTTGTGTATACCGTTTGTGGTTGGTGAGTACCAAAATTGTCTTGTAAAAGTGGTAGAAATGGATCAGTAGAGTTGATGTCTTGGACCATATCCCTATTTGTTATGTAGCAGGCTCACCTTTCAGAGCTTGGGTTGAGTCCCAGGCTTGAGATCCTGCTGTTTTGATTGGTGAAGCCCATCTACCAATCAGGAGGCAGAAAGAGAAATAAAACCATGTCCATTTCCTGAGGGGAGGGGGAGAAGACCTCTGGACCTGATTGAAGACTGCAAACTGTCAGGTCCAGAAGACTTGAGGGGTGGAGCCCAGGAGTGTTTAAAAGGAGCTACATGCCCAGGACAAGGGGAAGATGTGGGGAGGGACTCAAGAAGAGCAGAGCCAAGAAAAGATGGGGAGCTCTCCCCCAGAGGGCAATAGGCTCAAGGCTCCTAAAGCTGCCACTGGAGGAGCATCCTTGGGAGTGGAGCGAGACCACTCAGGCTGTTGACAGTGCATGGGATGTTGCACGGAGACCTGGCCCTGGGAATAGTGTGAGACTGCTTGGGCCCATCATGGTGCATGCTTCGGTGCATGGAGACCAAGCTTTGGGAGCCGCAAGTGGCAGCTCGAGCCTGCAACCCCAGCAGGGCCAGTGGCCACACAGTGCGAAGGGCAGTGCATGGGGCAAAGGCCTTCGGGCTACCGTGAAGCAGCTCAGGCCCCATCTCTTGGCAAGCCTCCAGGTCCCACAGTGTGCAGGGCAGTGCATGGGCCTGAGTCATGGGAGCAAGGAAGCAGCAGAGGCTGCTTGGGTTAGCCAGCCAGCATGAGGATGGCCCGTCAGAGCCTGAAGGGCCCAGTCTGTGCTAAAAGAGCCCTCGGTGCCAAAGCCAGGGCACGGGGAAATAGTAGTGCTGCAGAATGAGGCCCAGCACCCAAAAGACAGCAGCAGTGGTGCAGCAGCTGAGAGGAGCTGAGCCCCTAGTGCCCAGAGTGGGGCACAGGATGGGGAGGAACCCAATGGTGCTGGAGAGGCCTGGAGAGGTGCTTCAGCAGAGGAGACCCCATTGAGCTGTAACCTGATCACCACCACCTGAGGGTGCATGAGTCATTGGGCCCTTGGGTCCCACAAGGGAAAGATGTTTGGGGTGAGCAAACCCAGAGAAGGGGCTGGGTGAGTAGCCCCCCGCCTAGTCAAGACCCTAAGGGGAGGAGCCCCTGGTGCTTCCTTCCCCCCTCCAAGGGACCCCATTAGAAGGGGGACTATCTCTTGTCATGGGTCAGGGACTCTATTAAGGAATAGATGCTATTAAGATTGTTCATGTTTGCATCTTATATTTTGTAATTGAAATGTTGTATTGTGATGTTGTAAATAGCGTTATTTAGGGTTTGACCTTGGTTATTGGTTAATGTTCAGTGTGTAAATATATGTATATGATATTTAGTTTTATACTTATGTATATTATAACTTAATAAACTGCATATAATTAAGAACTTTGGGCTTGGGCCAACTCTATAGAGGAAAGAGGGATCTGCTCGAAATTCTGGCATCCCTCGCACAGCACCCCCTTCTGCCTACCCATCCAATCCAATTGAGAATAGGGGACACCCTTGGGTGTACCCAGGTTACAGTTACATTGTAAAGTAGGTTCCCTGTATACAAAGTTGAATTATGCACCATTTTCCAGAAACACAAGTACAACATGAAGCAAGGAAAACCTGTATTACCAAGGAAGTCTAAAATCCTTTAGGAAATTGTTGTTTGTGATCTATGTGTGCCAGACAGTAAGGAATGTCTGTTTTGTCTGCTAATGGAATCCTTAGTGCTAGCAGGTTAATTGGATAGGATGGGGGAAGTTTATCTTAGAATCTTGGCAGTAAAGAGACATAATCATATGGAAGAGTATGAGAGACAGTTGCAGAAGTCAGCCCTGACAAACAGATTATAACACTTATAACCAACATTCCCTCCAAGCTTCCCTCCCAGGTGCATGCATTTGCGGCCGCGCATGAGTTAAAATCTTGCCGCGCACCAACTTTTTAATGCCATGCACACAGCCGGAGAGGAGCTGGGCACAGAGCGTGGTGGAGGTATCAGGGCTGGTACAGGACATTTACCAGAAGTAAGCTCCTCATTCCTCAGGCAGTGGCTCCTCCCCAAGGCAAGGTGAGACAAAGCAAGGGAAGGTGGGAACGGGGCAGGGGTAGGAAAGGGGCTGGGGCAGAGTGCCTTCTTGTGATTCTGGGGAACTGCTCCGGCTGTTTTTTTTTTACCTTGCTGCGGCCAGAATCCGCCACCTCTTCTGCTGCATCCGGTGTGCCGGGACATTCATTTAGTTACTGGCTGAGCAGGGGAGGAGTTCCCAGCCCTGGCCCCAGCCTCAGGGAGGGATCAGAGACCATAGAACTACATTCTGCATGGGGTCCCCAAAGATTGTTTGCCAGCCCTGCATGTGATTTCCCTCTCATAAAAGTTTTACACCACTGTCAGTTTCTATTTTTCAATTAAGTCACTGCTGATTTGCAAATGCATAGATGGAAAGAAAATATAAGCCTATAAACACTATACAAGAAAACCATTGCATGTAAGCAGTTCACATGACTTCTAATGGTACACAGAACTTTTTACTGCTTTCTTTATTTTACTTTTCTTTGGCACAATGTTTGGGTAAAGGTATTTAATTTAATATGTAAGTACCTATAGGAGTTTCTTCATCAATACACACTCATGTACTGAGGTTATGCTGGTATCTGATTTTGTGTGAGGGGAATCAGACCCTAACTCTCCAGCTGTGACAACTGACAATTTTAACTCTTAAATCTGTTAATGAATGTATAATATCCTGTAAACACAATACCTTCCTGCTGTCCTTGAGACACATTGTAGAGCCCCACCAGGCTTATCCAAACAATACATAAGAGTGCTTAAGCAGAACTCAATTGCTATTCAAGTGGTCATAAGTTTGTTACGGTATTAATGGGAATGGACTAAAGTGGTGCGCTCACAGATCGCTACACCTTAGAGGGAATATTGCCTATAACAACTTACAGTGTTATAAGGGAGGGCAGGATGGAGTGTTTGCACCTGCCCTTTGTAGATCTGGTCCCAGTGTGGGGATGGCCTGTGGCTGTGCATGTTTTCAATTTCATAGAATCATGGAAGCATAAAATCATAGAAGAAGGGTCGGAAGGGACCTTGTAGATCTTCAAGTCAGAACCCCCGTATGAGCAGAAGAAAAACTGGGCTCAGATAACTCCAGCCAGGTAGGCATCAAGCCAGCACCACTATCCTTAGAAGTTGGTTCCAGATCCTAGCCACCCTAACTATGAAGTAGTTTTTACAGATGTCTAATCTAAACCTACTCTTCAACAACTTGTGGCCGTTATTCCTTGTTATGCCAGGGGGTGCTAGGGGAAACAAGGTCTCTCCCAATCCCTTCTGGTCCCCCCTAGTGAGTTTATAGACGGCCACCAGGTCCCCCCTCAGCCTTCTCTTGTGAAGGCTGAACAGATTCAGGTCCCACAGTCTCTCATTGTAGGGTCTGCCCTGTTGTCCCCAGATCATGCCGGTGGCCCTCCTCTGGACCCTCTCAATGTTGTCCACATCCCTCCTGAAGTGGGGCGCACAGAACTGGACACAGTACTCCAGCTGTGGCCTGACCAGTGTTGCATAGAGGGGGAGGATCAC